>NC_054468.1:181912671-182222810 GCF_017639515.1 Carcharodon carcharias
TTGGGAGAGGGCTCTTGATGGAGAGGCTTGAAGGGAAGAGAGCACGTGGATGCACGTGGAAAGGGAGCCAGTAATGAAGGGTGCCCACCCCTCTTCTCTTTCCCATCTGAAGCCTCTGCTGGGCCTCACCTCCCTACCCTCACAACCCTGAATCCCTTCCACTGGCCAAAAATTTGCAGCCAGGCAGGAAGTGACACTTAAGTAGCCAGTAGCTGACGACTTAAAGGCGCTCTAGCCTCGCACCCACAGTGCCCTCCCCCGTAAAATTGTGAACAGCTTGGGGCAGGCAGAAGGGTGGCAGGAAGACCAACTGAGGAATTTTACAGGCACCCTCACCTGCAAATTCGCCAGTGAGGGACCATAGAACTCTGCCCACTGATTCTTACAGATAATGGCCCTGACCATAGTTTTAAACGCTGTCAGTGGCATACGTCTCCGCTTCATTGCAGTCCGCAAGATCCAGGCCGTTGTCTTCCGCACATGGGTAAACAGGATTTCTCCTGCATTTGGAGCAAAGTAATGCCAACAGAGTAGGAGCAGCTCTGAGGATTTCCCAGTCGATTTCTGCAATGTTTAAACCTCAGTTCTGCGTTTATTTTCCCCATTAGATTTGAATTTTATGAAGTTAAGTGATAACAACAATAAATATAAAAGACAAACAAAAACAGAAAATGCGGAAAAATTCAGAAGGTCTAACAGCATCGGTGGAGAGAAAAACAGAGTTAATGTTTTGAGTCCGTATACAGTCATACGGACTCGAAATGTTAACTCTGTTTTTCTCTCCACAGATGCTGTTAGACCTGCTGAATTTTTCCAGCATTTTCTGTTTTTGTTTCAGATTTCCAGCATCCGCAGTATTTTGCTTTTATCTTAATATAAAAATTAACTTCTCCTTGTAGTTCAACTTGTAATTTGGGAGGTGGATAGGACCATTCTATATACTGTTCAGTCTTAGTCCAGCCTTCTTCCTGTCATATCAGTCAGAGTCCATAGTTAACCTATGTAGCATATAGAAAGAGTGGAACAATTCGTTAGGATTTCCACTGTTGAACTCTCTGCAGTGATGGCTGTTGGAAAGTGCATTTCTGTGGCCAGAATTTTCACATCAGTGCGCAAGGGTGGACCCAGCACACCGATGGGTAAAATGACTTGCGTAAAATGGCGCATGTCCTGACATCACCACGCGTCATTCAGATCAATTGTTCGGCGGACACGTGCCAGAGGCAGCTGCATGCCCGCTGAGCTGTCAAAGGCCTGTTGAGACCATTAGGACACTAATTTAGATAATTAACAGGGCTGCCATCCAACCTCGAGGTTGGCGGGTAGGCGAAGAGCAAAGGCAGCCTTAGCATTTTTCAGGAAACCTCATCCATGGGCGAGATGAGGTTTCCTGAAGGTTTTATTAAATAAATAATTTTTTTTTTCACAATTTATAAATGTGTCCCAGCTCATTTGACACTGTCACATGAGGGGACATGTCTAAATAATTTTACTCTTTCTTTATTTGAAACTTTCATTATGAACTTAATCTCCTTGAGACAGCTCTGTGCCTCAGGGAGATTTCTGCACTCTTCCGCTACCGGCCATGCGTCACGATGGGCAAGCCTTAATTGGCCAGCCCAAATAAAACGGCGGCGTGCAGCTGATCGCAGGCAGCGATCGACTCCACACCCGTTCCCGCCCGGCTCACCCAACATGGGGAAAGTACTCCCCTGTGTGTGTTGGCTGAGAACAAGTTCAGATTTGACTGTGATGTTTCTCAGCCCTTTATTGAAGAATATATTGTTCAAGACTTACAATTTAAAAATAGATGAGGTATTGGAGGATTGCTGGTACATATAAAACTGGTCGCAAGCACCTTCAAAATAGCAAGGGGAAATAAAATTGTGGGAGATCAAGGAGAGAACTCACAATTTTTTCCTCAGTTTCATTGTAACATACACATTCACTGATTTCTCTCAATTTCATGCCAAATCCCTGGACTTCATAGAGTTTGCTCCCTTTTCCTGATACCCCATTCAACCCTTTCAATCAAAGATGAGTAATGAAGGTGCCAGCCAATGAAAGGGAATGTGGACTGAATGAATTGCATGATTTGTTTTTATTCGTTTACGGGATGTGGGCATTGCTGGTTAGGCCGGCATTTATTGCCCATCCCTAATTGCCCTTGAGAAGGTAGTGGTGAGCTGCAGTCCCTGTGGTATAGGTACACCCACAGTGGAGGGAGTTCAGAGAACAGGGACTGCAATTGGCTACCGAGGCAGGTAGCTTGGATGATTTTTATTCGGGGTGGGTGTAGGATAGAGTCAGGCCTGCCAACTCCGGAAGCAAAGCGTGAGCAGCCATGGAGGTAGCTGTTTGCTGAGGTGGGCTGCTTAGAAGGCCAAATTTGGTACTCTGTAACTTCATCCCATTTGTTTTAGAAATTTGTAGCCTACTAGGCCTCACCCCCCACAACCCCTCAACTTCCCATTGCCCGTCATACCCTCCATGTTAGCTAACACCCCCACACCTATCCCCAATACCCCTCATATCCTCCATGCCACCTCCATACCCCAATACCCACTCACCTGGTATCCACCATGGGCTGACCTCAGCAGCCATATGAAGATGAAAAAGAAATAAACTGTTAACAATCTAATACAGCTCTCGCTCCCTCACACTTGGAAATGAAAAGAGAACTCTCACTCATAAAACCCATGGAAAGCTTTTAAATCTCCACAAGTGGTTAATCAGTTATAAAAACAAACTTCTATTCAGACCCCACATCAAATCCTTTAATAGCCTCTCTAAACTATCAATAAAACTGTAAGCTCGGAGCCCCCTTGCTAAAATAATTTTAGTTTTTGAAATCAGCCAAGCATTTATAGTGGCACAATGATAGCCCTTGGGGAAATATCAACAAAGAGTTCTTCTGAAATTGCATGAACAGATGCTAATGTTTTTTCCAACCTATGCCTGACAATCAAAGCAACCCAGCAGAGGTTTTGTTTTTTAACTCTCACTGACAGCTGCAGTCCTTTTTTTTAAGTTTAAAGAACAGGTCATTTAAAAATGTTCAGGTCATGACAGGTCCACAGACCTTATTCACTCTTCAAGAGCGTTTACATCTATTCAATCAATTTGTGACTCCCACGCTGTGGGTTAAGCTTTGAGTCCAAATGGCCCTGTTGAGTTTGGGTTTCCCTCCTGTGCGAAGCACACCCTGAGCCCTTTCCCCTGCCGACAAATTTGGATCTATTGGGAATGGGTTCGGGACTTCCACATCTGCATCCCGCCCACCATTTTTTAAAGGTAAACGGAGTCTTCCCGACCCTGTGAAAATTCAGCCCTAGGAGTACAGCAGGGAACTCAAGTCAAAAGGAATTGGGATTCAATTTCATTATGCCCTTAAAACCATTCTCAATATTATTCCTTGACTGGCTGAAACAAGTAGAGAAGAAACCATTGATTTTAATTTTCATTTTTAAAAGTTCGGTGAGAGTCAAGAAGTGTTTCCTTTTCTGTTAAAATAAAGAATGATGTGGCTGTATAAATGAATGTGATTGCTGGGAATTGACTTCACTCATGTTATTACACATTCCCAGCACACGCTAAATTACATTCTGAGAATGGAATGCAGTTTATTCTAATGACTGTGTTTGAGTGGTATTGTATCAGTTGCATTATGAAAAAGCTTTAAACACATTAATTTCAGTAGATGGACTTCAAAAGACATAATCAAACTTATGGATATTTGAATCAAATCCACTGATAAGGCACAAACGTTAATAGTGTATGAGACAAAAATATTTTGGACATTTCTCTCTGACTGATTTTGAATTAATGCTTATGCAGAATAGAATGACCAACATTGCACTCTTTGTGAAAAGGGTTCTAGTACATTTACTGTAATTTCGTAGACCACAGCTTATAACAGGATCTTTTCAGTCTTTGTACAAATGTAAGGTTAATTGTCTCCATATTGCTGAAAATAATATACCTAAGTTAACATGGTGGCTGCACATAATTTTGTTTCCAAAAGTTCTAGGAAACTCATTAATAAAAGGACACTAGGCAAACATGTTGCAATGATGCTATTTGCAGACTTTTCAAACACTTCAATTAATGTAAATAGTGAACGGTATGTTTATCTATCTGTGAAAATAGCCCAAGGAGAGAATTTTCCCTCCATCGGGAACAGAACTGCCTCAGGGAGATTAGTTTAAGTTCCTAAAACTTTAATAGAGAAAAGAAAAAAATTTGAGACATGTTCCGTCATGTGAAAATGTCACATGAGCTGGAGTATGTCAATGAATTTTTTAAAAAATTTTATTCAGTTTGTAAACATTTCATGAAACCTCATCCCGCCCATGGATGAGGTTCCATGAAAAATGTGAAGGCCACCTGGGCTCTTTGCCTACCCACCAACCTTAAGGTTGCACAGGCAGTTCAGTTTATTAGTTTAATTGATATTTAAACGGCCTTAATAGGCCTTTGACAGTTCGGCGGGCGCACAGCCAACTTGGACACATGCCCGACGTCACCGGCTGTCATTTTGCGGCTCGGAGAGTGGGCCCACCTCCACTAAAGATTCAGGCCCAACCAATGAGGAAATGTTAGTGTAGGGGAGTGAGTGGGATTGGAAGACTGTAAAGGGTTAAATGAAAAAATAATTGGAACATGGCAGGAAGCCTGCTCAAATCTGCTGGTTTTACTCAGGTGGGATAAAGGGTGGGAAGCCAGTCTGGGCCCTGAAATTGGGTTGGCATTTTAAATATATTCATGAGGCCAGAAGCTTCTGCTTTAACCTCCTTTGCAGGTTTAACTGTGAACGGCCAAGTTTTCTGCGCTTTGGGAAACCTAGAAGCTGCAGCAAGGCTAGGATAGGCAAGAATGCTTTCTCCCAGGCCCCAAACTACCCGCTATCAGGCACACCCATACAGATGTAATCCCTTTGGAAATTGACCCCTCCCCTGCCAAGATCACTGATTAGACCCCATCCAACAAGTTTGAGGGTCAGATAACCCTTGGGATCAGTCCTGCCTCCCAACTCTGGCTTTAAGGGGTGAATGGACCTTAGGATCGGACACCCCATGGACACGTGGATCGAACTCCCCTGGAGATTGGACACCATCCCTCAGCCCTGAGGTCACGTTCGGTCCTACCTGCTACGGTGGCCTTCTCTGGAGCATTCCCCACCTGACTAGAAGCTAAGCCTGTCAATCAAGCAAAACTTTGGGCATGGGATCTGTCAATGATGAAGCATGCGTGCTCTGGGGTTAAATCACCATGGCCTGTGGAAGCACCCAGATTTCCAGGTTTTCTGTGTATTACTGCCCCCTCCCCCGCCAAACCACTAGCTCCCAGAACACCAGCATGTTAAAATTCCTCCAACGATTCTGCAAAGCCCATTTCACAGTACAAGACACAGGTGTCCTTTACATTGTCATCAAAATTCATGATTAAATTTTTGGGCAATGTGAAGTGTGACTGTCAAATGTACACAGGGCACAAAGAACTTGACAACAAATCACAGCTAATGTCAATGAAAGGTCCACATCTATGAAGTATGCTAAAAAAAATAATGCAGCTTCTCAATAGTTGCACGCAATGTTGGTGATCAGGCTTCGTATAGATCCATCCATTTAGAATGTGCATCTATGATCAACTGAAACATGGTACCTAAGAATGGTCGTACATAATCAATATGTAGTCTAATCCAGGATCGACAAGGCCACTCCCACAATGGATGCAGTGGAGTTGAAAAGATAACGTCTGTTGTTGCTGACAATGGAGACAGTGCTTGACCATGCTTTTAATGTCACTGCCAATGCCTGGCTACCAGACATAGCTTTGCACAAGCATTTTCATCTTTGATATGCCTGGATACACACTGTGCAGCTCTGACAAGAGTGGTTCTCTTCCTTGCGAAGGGATGACAACAAAATTCCATCTTGACAACTTAACGCAGTTTCTTGGACATGGATTGGTCCCATCTCTTCAGATACAGGCAAATTTTACCACCCTTGCAAAACAAGGTCTCGGACTTTCGCCAAAATTGGATCTCTGATCATTCAATTTCTAATTTAATTCGCACACACAGGCAAAGAATCCAAAAAATTCAGTAATAACACAACTTCTTGCGGCACTGGAGCATGTACAATGCTATCTGGTAACAGGAGACAACTGAGTGTGTCCGCATTTGCAATATGCAAGCCAGGATGCTGCATAAAGTTCTCCACATAAGCAGGTAATATCAAAGCCCAACGTTGTATTCTTGCTGGTGCTATTGGCAAAATGGCCTTATCCTCACTGAATAAACCCATTAATGGTTTATGGTATGTTTGCGGCATCCAATGCTCTTCATTCTAGTTCTTTGAGCTCCAGGGTCAGACTAGCCTTTTCTAATCTGATTTCTTTGTGTTTTCTGTTTGCCGCAGAATTTTGCTTTGTCCTTCATTTTGATTCCGCAGTCAGCCAAGTTTGTCTCTGGTGAAATCTTAACTTGGTTCAGTTCTGTGGTTCCATGGCTTCATTATCTACTCGCATCTTGGAAAGTTCTATGACTTTTCTTTTTAATGCCTCTTTTGCTTCATTCAGCTGATTCTTCAGTTCTTCAGTCTCTTTCTTGTATCTTTTGGCTTCCTCCTGGAATATTGAACATTGCTGAGTCTTCTCTGCTAACTGTTTCTTCAGTTTGTTCAAATAGGCACGAAATTCTTTTTTGTTTCTCTAGAGGATTTTCCAGAGGAACCGTCCTTTCAGCATGTGAAGGTCTTTCAATTCTCCTAACTCATTCCAAAATACACTGTCGTATTTCCTTAGCTGTTCAGGAACTCCTACTGTTTTCAGGTGAAATATTTCAGGCCAGTCAATCTTGATATTCTGTAACCAGTCTTGGCCCAGGAGACTAAGTCCTTCTATCACTATTATCACTGAAAGGTGGGCTGTCTATGAGACACTGGTACTGTCCCGATGCTCTTCACCTGAATAGATTCTCCAGTGTATGTCTTCAATTTAGTGGTTGTCCACTCCAAGTTCACTGGCTGGGTACCTTTATTTAGGTATTTAAATGTATGTTCTGCCACCACTGTGATTGAGGCCCCTGTATCTACCTCCATTATTAGTGGCTTCCTATTAACTTGGATTGTCAAAGTGATAGGTTCGGTTTTTACAATGCTGACGTTGTACAGGGAATAGATGTCGGTATTGGCAGCTTCAGGTCCTGCTGTATTTTTCAGTTCACTTATGTTGATTTGCTGCTTCATGGCTGTTTTGACTTCTCCCTGCACTGACTTACAACGTGACCTTTCTTATGGCAGTAATGGCATCCTGCCTCCTTGAATCTACAGGCATCTGGTCCATGGTCACCACCACATCTATAACAAATTAACCTTAATTAAGAAGTGTTTCTACTAAGCCTTTTCATGTTTCTAACCAGCGAACATTGCCTCTTGCTTCGATGCTGTGTCTCTGGTTTTTGTGCCACACTCGGCGGTAGAAGAACAGCGCCATGTTGTATGTGTTGTAAAGCCTGCGAGACCCTCGCAGCACGTTTCACGGTGAGGGATATTTCCAGGGCATGCTTCAAGTCGCTGTTGACCTCTGCAAGTAAATGGCACTGAATGGTGTCATCCTGAACTCCACAAATGAATCGGTCCCGCTGCATATAATTTAGTGTGTCCCGAAAGTTGCAATGTTTTGTCAACTGCTTCAGCTTTGCTACATAGGCTGCAATAGATTCTCCTGGGGCCCTAACTCTGGAATTAAACTTAAACCTCTGTTTTATTACGGATGGCTTCAGCTAGAAATGTGTTTTCGCGAGGTCCACTAATTCATTAAAGGACTTCGAATTGGGCGCATTCGGAGCCCTCAGGCTATGGATGAGATTGTATATCTTGCTACCACATGCACTCTTGTTTCCTGTTTCTCCTCCGCAGTAATTTTGTTCGCTATGAACTAAAAAACCAAGGCGCTCCACATACTGGCTCCAGTGTTCCTTAGTCGCATTGTAAGGATCGATTTGACCGAACAGTGGCATGACTGGTGAGTAGTCTTTTCTTTTTTTCTTAAGATTCAATGTACTCATGTTAGCAAGGGGAGGTGTAGCGTTGGAGCTATCCCATCCTTGTCGCCAAATGTAATGATTTGACCGAGCGGACAGGTTTCAATGAGAAACAGATAAACTTTCTAACAGAGAGCTTTTCAGATGCCACATGCTCGATCAGGACTCTGGTCAGGAAGCCCCAGCCCGCAGCCCCCCACCCCCACCCCACCCACCGGATTGCCCACACTTAGGGGAGCCCTAAGAACATCACATGACCTCTGTTAGACAGTAGGAGAGGCTATACCTTCCGTTACTACAGCTCCTGAAAGGGTAAAGTGCTGAAGGCTGACAAAGGATCAGGTGCATTTAAAGCTGCATCTCCATGATATAACCCTGATCACAATGTGCAAGGGAGCTGTCACTGGCCAGAAAGGAGTTAGACATTCACAAATGTAATGTGAGGATCTATGGTGCATCCTCACTGCATGTTGTCATCATCCACCACAAATCTAGCAGCTATGAGGGCCTCCAAGCGCACCTGTCTAGTCTGGCAAGTGTCATAGCCTCATTGCCTTCATTGTCACCTTCGAGGACCTCCTCATCCTCATCCCCATCAACGTCCTCCTCATCGGAGGAGACCTCCAGCTCCTTCATCTCCTCCTCAGCCAGCTTCTCTCCCCATTGCAGCGCCAGGTTGAAAGGGCACAGCAGTTGACAACAATGCGTGACACCCTCTGTGGACTATATTGCAGAGCTCCTTCCAGACCGTTCCATGCACCGGAGCCTCATTTTCAGTATCCTGATGGTCTGCTCCTCCAAGGTTCAAGTTATAGCTTGAGCCTCATTATAATTTCGCTCTGCTGGAGTCTGAGGCTGCCGCACGGGTGTCAACAGATACGGGTAGCCCTTGCCTCCGAGGAACCATCCCTGCAGCCTCTGTGGACCCTGGAAGACATGAGGGATCTCTGACCTACTGAAAATGTAGATGTCATGGACACTCCCTGGGGACCATGCGCAGACCTGCAGGATGAGTTTGTGATGGTCGGACACCAGCTGAACATTCAGCGAATGGAAACCCTTGCAGATGATGTAGTTGACTGCTTGTTGTGACAGAGATCTGAGTGCTACCTGAGTGCATTCGATTGCTCCCTGCACCTATGGGAAACCTAAGACCTGGACAAATCCATTCAGTCTTGCATCCTGCTTTTCCTGGTCCCAGGTAAATGCACAAAGTTGTGTGCCTTTGTGAAGCTGGCATCCGTGACCTCATGGATGCATTTATGGGTGCTGGCTTGCAATATCCCACAGAGGTCACCTGTGGAGCCCTGAAATGAGCCACGGGCATAAAAATTGAGTGCCGCGGTCACTTTCACAGCCACTGGCACTGGGTGCCCTCCATGTCCCTGTGGTGCCAAATCTAACAACAGCTGGCAGTTGTGACCGATCATTTCCCTAGACGTGCGCAGTCTTCAGCGACACCTGTTGTCAGTCATCTGCAGGAATGAAAGGCGACATCTATAGACCCTAGCTAGGGTCTAGCTAGGTGCTGACCAGCGATGGCTCACTGTGGCTCTTCAGTGGCAAGTGCAGGAGCCCCAGCCGCCCCTTCTTCATGAGGGTGCTGCTGATCCCTCTGCCCAGCCAGGTGCCTCCATCGCTCTTTTCTGCACCAACTCCACCCTCTATACTGTATGAGATATACAGCTAATTCACCAGGCCCCATGCTCATGATGTACTCCTCCTGCAGGATGAAAGAGAGAGACATGTGGGTTAGTTTGGGTGTTCTAAGAACCTCTCTTGGTTAAGTCTGAAGTCACCTTAACGCATCCCGGAGAGTGCTGGTCACCACTTGGATGGCCAGAGTTTAGTGCGCTGCATGGCTGCCTGAAACCCCACCTCCCTTCACCCTACTCCACCTGACCGATAGGCAGCAGCTTTGCCCATTGGACCGCACGCTGTGCTCTCAGGCGCAGGCATTCTCCTAACCCGCACTGTAGATCTGCGCTGTTAGCTTGAACCCATGGGGAAGACTGGTCCAAACCGGAATGATGACATTGCAAGGGGCTATGACACCTCCACCAGTGACTTCTCTATGGTCAGCTTTCACAAGGAGATTGTACAACGTGCACAGTCATCCAACTGTTCTGCAGTCCACTAAAACACTCATTAGTTTGCAGTCTGTGCCCAAGGGGTGAAAAGCTCTGGAGCAATTGACCACATTCACGCCTCTGCTTTGCTTGAGTGGGCAGATAAGCATGAGGCCCGACTCCAAGCACATTGATGTGGCTGCGTTTGAGCTGTCTCAGCTGCAGAAGGATGGTTACTTTCTACAAGGATTCCCTCCCCCCCGCCCTGCATGTGCTTGCACACTACCTTCAACCGGAGGGCAGCTCTTTTCCCCCTCAATACGTCTCAACCTTGATGTCCAACAGGTGACCCTAGCAAGTGCCGCACAACCTTACTGTGCAATCACATCCGAGTTCCCCTCAAAGTGCAGCCCACCAAGTGCACGCCTTATATATGCTGTTGTGAAACATGTCAGCGGGCGGACGATCCAGCGGGGGGGGGGGGGATGATTCCAGTGGGCTGGCCTTATCATGATATGCAGATGTATTACAATGAGGTTCCTGATGCCCAATGACGGGAAGCGCAGCCTGCGGTTGATGGGCAGAGCAGATAATTGGAAACTGGTTTCACAACATCTTGAAACCGATGTTTCGCCTTCTCGCCAAATTGCCTGCTCACGCCACCGAATATGCGTGATGTCAGCGGGCAAGGAAAATTCTGCCCTAGAATTTGGAATCTCACTCAACCACGGCTAAATACAATAGTTAAATAAAATGCCCATTTATCCGCATTGCTTCCAAAAAGCTGTTCTAACTTGTTAATCAAAAATAAGTACAAAATATGAATATACAAAGCCTTAGTTTAGTATTTTAAATGAGTTATTGATGAATCAATGAAGGAGGGCAGTTTGTTAGCAGTTCACATTCCACCTTTTCATCCATTCAGATATCTGATAATACTCTGCTCCCATACTCTGCTCTAACCTATATCCATTGTAACAACTGGGTGAGGAGGAATAAGCTGGCTGCCTGCTTTTCCAACTCCCTCAGTTGGTCGCAACAAAGGTTTTTTTTAAAATTCTTTCCATGTGAACACCTTTTCCCAATCCAAATATATTTACTTTTTATAAGGAGCCAATTTAGCCAGGCTTTCTTGAGTCAAAGAAAGAGTAAGTTTATTAGTAACTAAAACCCAAGGAAAAATAAATAAAGACATAACACACACAAACATGGGTCAGAAATGAGAAGTCCAAATAAAAGTTTAAATGGAATATACAAATCAGTCCTTGGCTTGTCTGTGAGGCATAGATGGTGGTACATAGCGGCCGTTAAGTTGGGTGATTTCGGTAGAGGTGAGTCTGGCAGGTTCACAGTCTGTTGGAGACACTTGTTGGTTTGTCCCAGAGGGAGTGGTGACCTGGTTGTCTCTGCAGGGTTAGCTAGAGACTGCCCTGTTTCTTTCTGCTAGCTGCCTGCTAGATAATTTGCCTCCAGCAAAGGAGAGAGAGATTGTCTGCCTGTCTTTGCAGACAGTGTTGCTTCTTGCTTCTGTCATTCACAGGTAAGAACATAAGACCATTAGACATAGGAGCCGAAGTAGGCCATTCAGTGCATTGAGTCTTCTCCGCCATTCAATGAGATCATGGCTGATCTGATAATCCTCAACTCCATTTTCCTGCCTTTTCCCCATAATCTTTTATTCCCTAACTGCTTAAAAATCTGTCTATCTCAGCCTTGAATATACTTAACAAGTATGTCTTCAACCAGTTTTTATCCTATTTTCTCTGTGTATTCCAGAAGGGGGAAATAGGCATGTCTTGCATCCACAGTCTGTTTTGCTTTCATCATTTTTTACACATTCTGAGTTATAAACCAATAGGAGATGGGTTTTTGCATTTTCCGATGAGATGTTCAGGAAACAGTCTATTGTCTCCACAAATGCAGGAGATTAAAGTCCATCTTTCACATTTTTCATACCTTCCTTTCAAGCGTCTCTGTTTGAAGTGAGCCTTGACACCTCTTCAGGTGAAAAATTCCATGTCTGAGGAAAGGTCTGTCAGTATAATCCATGTAGGAATTTTGCAGAAAGTGGTCACTTTACATGTCATGCTTTGATCAGAGCTTTTACTTGTATTTCTTTAAAAAAAAACACAGATCTTCCTTAAAAAGTTCAATATGCCTGTAGGTAGTTAATGAAGCTGTCATGACAACATGTTGAGCCACATCCAAGAAACCTGAAATCATTTATTAATATATGTGAATGTTTTCTATTATTAAAAAAGAGGAAAGAGAGCAGGACCCTATACTGGAAGAAACACCTTTGAATCTTAATATGTAGCACTCAAACATAACTCTTGGTTAGAAATCTGGGTCACATTATGATTTCATACATAGTGAATCTGTGGTAATCTGCAAAGATACTGAACAGATGTTTAGTGATTTTCCACAGGGAGAGAGAAACAAAGAAAGAGAACTCACCTAGGGCTAAACGTAGCAGCCAGTTAGAATGGCATGAGCAGGTCACTCAGTCAGTGAAAGCAGATGACATAGGAAGAGTTGAAGAAAGCAAGATAGAGAAAGGTCAGCTATATAAATATATATGCCACTTTTAGGAAATCCAGATCAGCAGCCATATGTATACCGTTCCCTTAAAAAATTAACATTTATCATAATAATTTTTATTTTTATTACATAATTTATGTTTATATAATATATAATTTTAATTTTAATGATAAAATAAATGAGTATATTTCATTTTAAATACTAGGCCTAAATTCCAGAGAATTTAGAAGAATGAGAGATGACCAAACTGAAACAAAAAATTCCTAAGGAGCTTCACAGGGTAAATGCAGGGAGGATGTTTCCCCTGGCTGGGTAGTCTAGAACTAGTGGTTACAAATCGGAAGAAGGGGTTGGCTATTTAAGACTGAGATGAGGAGAAATTTCTTCACTCAAAGGCTTATGAATCTTTGGAATTCTCTACCCCAGGGAATCGTGGATATTAAATCATTGAGTGCATTCAACACAGAGAGCAATAGATTTTTTGGGTACTGGGGGATTTAAGGGATATAGGAACAGTTTGGGAAACTGACGTTAGGGAAGAAGATTAGCCATGATCTTATTGAATGGCAGAACAGGCTCGAAGGGTCAAATGGCCAACTTCTACTTGTTTATCTTTTTTATGTTCTTATTTAAAAGGGCCACAGTCTTTGCCATAAGTAGTGTATGACATTATAAACGGTCAAAAGATTGAATGAATAATGAAATGGTTCATAACTGTGCACAGCAGGGAATGCTCTAAATGGCATACAGCTCCATGGAAAGTCAGTAAAGGTCAGGGGCCTATGAAAGAGTATATGGAAATATATGTTCAAAACAGAAGTGTGTATATTGATATACAATTATGTTACCAGCTGCACTGTAATGCAATATCACAAATAAAGGACAATATATTGCTGCTCAAAAGGTAGTGTGCGTGGCTGAGAAAATATCATGTAAGGTGTTTATAAAAAGGCGACTAGAGAAAAATTTGGACCAGAAAACAAGCAAGTGTTTGCAAAGAAAAAATGATGAGACAGAGTATCTTGGATTGTAAGTCAGTTCAGTAAACAAGAATCACTATCTAATGAGTGAAATAAATCTCAATGATTGGTAATGATAGCTGGCGACAGAGAATAAATGAAAAGCCAAGTGTAGTAAACAGCACAAATCATTAAAAATTAGGTTAAAATTGCCGAGGTAAGCTCCAGGAATGACAGTCAACTCACAGTCTTGCACTGCATGCCATGATAGGGGGATATTAAATTACTGCTACAAATGAAAGAATTATTTGTGTTATAATAAATGTAATCAAGATTTACAGATCAATAAGTGCTGCTGGATAGTAAATTTGTTCTTTCCATGACAATGTTACTACCCAATACTAGATATAGCCGGCTAGATACACCCTGGTCCACTCCTCCATCATCCCCTGCTCCTCAACCCCCTCCCACAGCACCTTCCCATGCAACCGCGGAAGATGCAACACCTGCCCCATCACTTCCCCTCTCCTCACCGTCCAAGGGCCCAAACACTCTTTTCAAGTGAAGCAGCATTTCACTTGCACTTCCCTCAACTTAGTCTACTGCATTCGTTGCTCCCAATGCGGTTTCCTCCACATTGGAGAGACCAAACGCAGACTGGGTGACCGCTTTGCAGAACACCTTCGGTCTGTCTGCAAGCATTACCCAGACCTCCCTGTTGCTTGCCATTTCAACACTCCACCCTGCTCTCATGCCCATATGTCCGTCCTTGGCTTGCTGCATTGTTCGAGTGAAGCTCAACGCAAACTGGAGGAACAGCACTTCATCTTCCGACTAGGCAATTTACAGCCTTCCGGACTGAATGTTGAGTTCAACAATTTTAGATCATGAACTCGATCCTCCATCCCCACCCCCTTTCCATTTTTTTCCCCCTCCTTTTTGTTTTTTTCCAATAATTTATATAGATTTTTCTTTCCCACCTATTTCCATTATTTTTAAATTTATTTCCATCCATTGTTTTATCTCGACCTTTTAGCCTTTTTAGTATCCCTTCACCCTACCCCACCCCCACTAGGGCTATCTGTAGCTTGCTCGTCCTGCTTTCTACCCTTAATTAGCACATTCCTTTAGATAATATCACCACCTTCAACACCTCTTTGTCCTTTTATCTGTGACATCTTTTGGTTATCTCCACCTATCACTGGCCCTTTACCTAGCTCTTCTTGTCCCAACACCCCCCCCCCTTCCCACCCCTTAAACCAGCTTATATTTCACCCCTTTCCTATTTTTACTTAGTTCTGTTGAAGGGTCATGAGGACTCGAAACGTCAACTGTGCTTTTCTCCACCGATGCTGCCAGGCCTGCTGAGTTTTTCCAGATATTTCTGTTTTTATTTTTGTTCTAGATGTAGCAGACTATTTTGGTGTTGATTACAGTGAATCATAAGCACAATGACAAAGTGTACTCCACCAGTTAAAACAATTAGTAAGATTAAAGTAAGCCAATCAGTGAATTAAAAAAGATTCCCTCTACTGTACTGTTATATATGGCTGGTGAAGTCCAAAGTGAATGGTGGCACAGAGTGAAAGGCTTGGTTCTCACTTTAAGCGTTCAGCTCAGATCATTTACTCCCAGTCATTGATGTAGTTTCCATCCACCTTGGCCAACAGCGTGACAAGGAGAGCGAACTGAGGCGATGCAGAGATGGACAAACTGATTGAAGAGGAAAGCTGAGATGGAGATAGTCTCTTAGCAGAGGGCTATATCCACACAGGGACTTTGGGCGCAGTTCATCTACCTCATGCTAAGCCAGGAAATATGTGTGTAATACCATCGTTTCACAAAGGAGGCGCTCACTGAAATCTGCCACCTCCTTCAGAGAGACCTGCAGCCTTGGAAATGGGCAAGGACGGCATTGCCTGTGATTTCAAAGGTGACCTTGGCCATGAAGGGCAGAATCTTACCAGCTGTGCAGAAGCAGTTTTGGTGACAGGTGATGGGGGAATTTCTGAGAACGACATGCCAGGTGAACCATTTGATGTGTTTCTACATCTGGCTAATCTTGCCAGAAGGGAAGCAGCTACCCACCTAGCACCAGCAGGCAGTCAATTAGTGCCAATTATCTAGTCAGTTGGGGATAGACTGGAGATGCCACTGGGGTCTTACTGACAGCAAGCTAACCCTGTGCTGTGGGTGAAGCCTGGCAAGTCCCTGGAGGCAGCATTCTGGCAGAATGCCATGTGGCCAATGAAGCCTCCTTTTATTTAACTCCACCCAGAGTCACTTCTTCAACAGGGCCATCACTGCAACCATTTCCAATCCTGTGGAGGGGGAGCCCCCACCGCAATGTTGGCCTGACAGCTATTACCATGAATCATTTTAAGTAATTTGCACTTGCCGAGAGGTACCTCCATCTTGAGATGCCCTTGCATTCTCCTGCCTGTTGCATCAGTACCCACCTTACCCAATGGAGCTGTCGGTGGGGATGTCACTGTGGGCTCTCCCATTGGACCAGCCAAGTGCCTATCCGGGTCCTGGAGGTGGCCTCTTAATTGGCTGTCTCTGGTAAGTTTGTGTAGAAGGGCAGCCAGGCATCACCAGAGGGGTTGGGACCTGCTTTTGGTCCTGACCTCTGAAAACCTTTAAACATGGCATTAAAATGTGAGTCTTTGTAAAATGGTTATGATTTAAACTGTCTATTTTAATTTAAGATAAAACTGATTGCCCTGGAATGGGAGATGGTGTGATGTTGTGGTGTATTCTGCATGAAAATAAGCTTATTTCACATGGTTGCCATGGGACAAGGGGTTCAGGTCAAAACTTATTCAAAGTCAGGTGCAAGTTCTAACGCCTGGACACAAAGAAAGAAACAGCTAGCCTTGTGTGCAGACTGACTGTCTCTCAGAATGGAGGTGGCACAGTTCTTCCTGGCTTAGTATGAGGTAGGAGAAGTGTGCCCCAAAGTCCCTGTGTGGATATAACCTCTGCTAAGAGCCCTTCTCCTTCTCTGCC
Source organism: Carcharodon carcharias (assembly GCF_017639515.1). Classification (NCBI taxonomy): domain Eukaryota; kingdom Metazoa; phylum Chordata; class Chondrichthyes; order Lamniformes; family Lamnidae; genus Carcharodon; species Carcharodon carcharias. Next base: position 181,929,300 of record NC_054468.1, read on the forward strand.
TACCTGTTCAAGCAGTTTTTCCACCTTTGTGTTGCCTCAGTACATTCTCCCTGTCATGCTGCAGGCTAAGGGGGAAGTAGAGCCACCATAGATGCTGCTAAGCCACGCAGAAGAAAAGAACACTTCTGGATTAATCAATGAGGATGGCACCCATGTTCGAAGAAATAACGTTTGTGAAAATTTAGTGACCACAGAATCACCTGAGGGAACTGTATGAAGGGGAATCCATTTCATTATGCTCAAGGGGTGAAGAGGATTTTATTAAAAGGGCACTGGAAGATTCATCTTGTTGAAGCATTGAGAAGGGATCCTGTTAATGCCAGGAAGAGTTGCACTTTAAACTTAAGACTACGGCCGGATCCTTCCCTGTCTTCCAAAATGTACACGTGACTCATGATTGACCTTACCCAGGTTTATCATGTTTTCACACTGGGTTCAGGCTCGTGGTGCAGTTTGCAAACTGCAATGGAGTGCGGGAGGTGTGTGGATGCAAAGGCGGGGTGGTTAGAAGGACACCCTCAGTTCTCAGAGACCGTAGCCCAGCTCCCAATATTGTTTATATGTCTCCTAAACCTCACCTCAGGCCTCCTCAGATCACCCATACCACCCTAAGCTCTCTCCATGCCCTCCCATCTATCCTCCATAGCCACTCATCCAGGACGTGCTATTCACAGTCCTCAGGAGCCATGCAATAGCAATTGGGATTATTTTAAATGCAGATGTAAAATATTAAACACGTAACAATCTAACAAAACTCTTATTTAAATCCCTGTTATTGACGCTGCAAAAAAATGAACTGTACTCCTGTATAAAAATATTTTACTCCTTATGTGGCCATTAAGTTGTGTAAACAAACCAACCATGTAGTCAGAAACCACATATAAGGCAGATTATGTTTTTTAAATCTTTTTAAATTGTCAATTATTCCCATAATCAGATGCGTTAAGAGATCAGTTGTTGAGACAAGCTTTTGGAACTCAGCCAAGAATTCATAATAGCCACAGGTGACAAAACATTAGGGCCTGAATTTTAGTGCAGTCAGAGAGGGTCCTGGGTTTAGCCAAAATGGTGCCAGAAGCCAGAATCTTGAAGTCCTGCCCCCAAGCTTGGCCTCACCATTTTTGCAAAGTGGGGAAACAGGGGTGGGTTGCACTTTGCACATCTGTTGTTCACAGAGGCAACTGCACATGTTAAGGTACAGCTGCTTTCAGCCAGCTCTAATTTTTGTTAGTGGAATAACTAAAACATGACTTGCACACTTCAGATTTATCAGGAGAAAGTCTAAAGTTAGTGGAGTTCTCTTGAGAGGCAGGGTACCCTTTTGGAGAGTTAAGGTACCCTTTTGAATATAATCCTGGACACCTTTGGGAGAGGTGAGATGCCTTTTGGGAGAGTTAATGTGGCCTTTAGGAGAGGTCAAATGACCTTGGGGATTTTCAAAAGTAGTGATGAATGTGCATAAAAAGTGGACAAACCCATTGGAACTATCAACTTCATTGGAATTGTCAAGGAAGCCATCAAGTGAACTGCCAAGGGAGCTGTCAAAGGAACTGTTATGGGAGCGGTCACAGCATTTAAATCTCCTGCTTTTTAAGTATTAAACCAGTGCAGTGTTGAAAGAAAATGTGCCCTATTTCACTATGTCTGTTGACATAAGCCTGAGGGTTAGGATTTGTACTGCCTGACTTATTCCACAACCTATCATTATCACAGTGAGATACCTGTCAGTTCACAGTTTGATTGAGAGCTCCAAGTGCTTATAAAGCCTTTGAAGTGGGACTATGAAGATAAATAGAAAGCTTTTATTAAATAGTGTATTTATCAATATACCCCACTTAAAACTTCATTTTATTTCTTATCAGCATGGACCCTGAGGTCTGCTCATGATGGATACTGGGTGATTTTCCATGGAGGATGTAAAGGCAAGGGGTGAGTGAGTGGAAGGAAGTGTGGGTTGGCATGAGTTGGCACTAAGTTGGCATAGGGTCTATAAAGGGCCTTGCAGGTGGGTGAAGGCATATAGGTTGGCATGGAGGGTAGGAGGGACCATGGGGCTAGTTGGGGGCATAAAGTAGCATGGTTGACATGGGTGGGGCATGGGGAATGTGTGGGGAATGAGAGGGTATGAGGGGATGAGTGCTAGAGGGTTGTTTTCGGTTTTATTTTTTATCTGCAGCTGGGGCAAAATGGCGGATCACTGAGGCCAGCCTTTCGCCCAGCCTGCCTATGCAGCTGACAGCCCCAGTGCTGCATCCAAATAGTTTCAGGGATCAGCAGGCATGATTCCCATTACACACCGCGCCCAACCCCGCAGAACAAAATTCGGAACTTCTGAGACTGTTTATCAGGAGTCGGATTCACAGAGGCAGGAATTCTCCCCAATTTGCGTTCCTGACCCAGGGGCAAAAATTCAGGCCTAGATTGCAGCAACAAGACCCTGAGATTTAAAGAACAGATGGTGTTACATTTTCATTTTAAAGCAGATTACCTGTCAATCAATGAAGGGGAGCAAGTGCTTCATTCTTTTTATATTTCAACAGCAAGAGATTTATTTTTTCAAAGTCAGCTGTCTGTATATTTAATGTGCAGTACCAAACATGACGGGAAGGTTTACCAACACATTTTTCTACATTTTTTTGATGTATTATGACACTTTCTCCAATGAAAAAAATACTGTAGTGCATGTCAACATTGCACAATGCAATGGTCAACTTACTCTGCAGGTCAGATCCCTATGATGAATCATTGCATCAATAACACATCTACATTACAATATGGAATATAATAATGACATATGAAGGTGTCAAAACATTTTATCCTTACCTGTCAGAGTGTTCCTGACTCCTCAGCAGGCTTCCCTCAGTGGTCACGAATTCTCCAGGTAAGCGTGTTATTTCTGGGCTTCCAAAACTTGCACCATCAAACAAAACTAGTGTGTGGGAGGAAATACAATTTTCCAGCGATCCTCAGAATGGGGACCTCAATCTCAGAAGAGGTGCATGTGCATTTTGCACTCAAGTCCTTCCCAATCCAAAAAGATGCCACACTAAAATGACATTGGTCAGGAAGGCATAGGAAAGCTGTTTTTCCTGCAAAAAAAAGTCGCTCTACATTTTGCGGAGCCAATTCCCACCTCTGTGACAAGATGAAAATCCGGCTTTACATGTTTCGGGAGAGTGCAGCATAATGCATAAATGCAGCATGGGGTTTTCTGTCAAATGAAGAAATTAAAGTGGGGGGGGATACATGTTCTGTACTTTAGTGTATTAGTTGCCTGCTAATTAATGTTTAGTCGATCTTGATTTTAGTTTATTTGTTGCAGTAAAAATCTTAAAATGTGAAATATTGTCTTGTGATTCTTTTCATAGGTCTCTGCGCAATTCAAATGCCTTTTTAAAAGTCTCTATGGGAATCATAACAGTGGTAAGACATAAGCCAACTTTTTTCCACCCCCAATTAGTTTCCACTGCATGAAATCTTTAACAATGAATGTCGGTATGCATTGATGCTCTAAAAAATTAGAACAATTTATTTTCATCTTGTTATCTTAATTAACATATTACAACCATATACCATGTAACTTTATTACATTTATATTATGAGAATGGTTTAGGGGATAGTTAACTAATAATTTTTCCAGAACTTATGCTGAACAGAATTTACCTCTTACTCAATTTTGTTACTCTGTTTAGTTGGAGGGAATGTTTCTCAGGTATTTCCTCATTTATTTAGCAAAAAGCACTTTGCTTCTTTAACATCAAGGCCTGGAGTTTCCACCAAGTTGTGTTGATATTTTCAATGAAATTCAGCCAGAATCAACCATCTCAATGCAAACGATTCAGAAATTTCAAGTTCAAATTATATTAAGTGCAAATCAAGTTTCAGTGAATATTTGCACTTGCTTTAAAAAAAAAGCATCCTAGAAACAAGCCCCACCCACAAAATAAAGCACACTCTGGACTGAACTGATCACCGTGGCAAGTGTCTACTAGTTTTGTTCTTTTTGCAGGCCTTCAAGAAGGTTCTTAAAATTTAGTTATGTTTAGATGCAAGGCACTAGTAGGAGCCTTGGCATAATACTACATCAGAGAAGGAGGCCATTTGGCCCATTGTGTCTACACCATCTCTTTCAAAGAGCAATCCAGTTAGTCCCACCCTCCTGCTCTTTCCCAATATAATTCTCTGGTAGCCTGTTGGCTTTATGTGTAAATATAAAATATTATCCAAGTTTCAATTTCATAGTGTTTCTTTGCACTTCAGATGCCAGACTTCAGTTGCTTTGTTGGGCCCAAGACCTCACAAGGGTATTATTGTCTAGGACTGATGGTTTCTTGCGCAGTCTGGAACTCACCCTAATGTGATTTGGCCATTCTTGAATATGGAAACAAAGGGGGGGATTCTTTGCACTCGCCCGCTGCCGGGACCTTCCAGTCTGCCACAAGTCAATGGACTTCTGGCTGGGGTGCCGCCAACACCCATGGTGGGTCCCGCACGTGACGGGGTCAGAAAATCCCAGCCAAAGTAAAAAAGGTGGCTTTTGCATTTTGCACTAGGGAATTGCTAAAATGCAGAGGCTCATTAGTATTGTTTTCACTTTAGTCTTTGTAATTAGTTCCAATTAAAAGAAAGCACAATTTTCCAAAAAAATCCTTGCTGTTATCAATTATTTCCCTTTCCAATTATGCTTCCATTCAGTCAATGACCTCAGATCAGAGTAACGCCATTATGGACTTGTTGGGCTGAGAGGCATATTTCCATGGTGTAATTTTATGTGATCGTATGGAGAATGCTAAATTCTTAAATACTTGACCTTTTCCAGAATCTATGCATGTAGTTGTTCAGCTGAAAAGTTATGCATGCTGGTATCTGTAGTCAGGGCTTTAGTCTAAGCCAAGAGGGATGGGCAAAAGATATACTTGTATTTTTCCCTCCTCAAGTATTTATCCAATTCCCTTTAGAAGAATGCAATTAAATTTATATCCACTGTCCTAACAGGCAGTGCATTCCAACTCCTAAACACTTGTTGCATAAATGTTTTTCCTCATGTTGCCTCTGATTCTTTTGCCAATCACCTTAAAACAGTGTCCTATTTTTATCAATGCTTTGGCCACTGGAAGCAGTTTCTCTTTTTTTAACTTTTCTCTAAACCCAAACACTTCCATCAAATTTCCTCTTAGTCTTCTATATTGTAAGGAGAATATTCTTACAGACTAATCTTAAAACACTTTTGATGAGCATCTAAATTAAACAATTAACCATAATTGCATCACATCAGCTCCCCAATCCATGGGGAACCTGAAATAAATGAGTTTCTGATAGTCTACTGTGCATTTCCAGAGTTCTACCAGTTGTGATTTCCTTTATGCCTCTCCGATCCACATGAGCTGTAATTGTACATGGCTAGTATATTTCTTCCCCTCTTATTCTTTCATGGGATGTTACCCTTCCGCTTGAACTAAATAGCTTGCTAGATCATTTCAGCAGGCTGTTAAGAGTCAACCACATTGCTGTGCATCTGGAGTCATATGTAGGCCAGACCAGGTAAGGGTGACAAATTAGTGAAGCCATTACTGAGGCTAGCTTTTTTATATTCCAAATGTTATTAACTGAATTCAAATTCCACCAGCTGCCATGGTGGGATTTGAATCCATGTCCCCACAGCAATTTACCTGGATTGCTGATCCAATGATATTACCACTACACCACAATCTCCCCTAGTAGACAGTGTCTCTTGGAATTGAAATTTGTACAGAATTTAAATTTCTCAATCAAACTCATTATTTCACTGAAATGAGCATCAGGAAGACAAAGAGACAACATAAAATAAGAGACAAGTGGGTAAAGCAATTGGCACAGCTATCACAGGAGCAGAATGAAATGTTAACGTATTGCAGTTAAACAAAGATCACTATAACTAAGTTTATGTGTGCAGTATGAGCTCAGATTAACAAAATGAAAAATAATCTGCGGATGCCAAAAACAAAGCTTTGGTTTATATTATTCATTAAAAGAAATCATCTAAGAGAAAGCTCCACCAATGTTTGCATGATTAGATTATGCTTGAAATCAAGAGGTTGTGAGGAACCACAATTTTTAAAGCTTTTAATATTTTTGAATTAACTAAGAAACTGACCATTTTGCAGCAATGTAGCTACAAATGCTCTGTATGGCTTATTATCATCATTATCAGTCATTCAAATTCAATATAAAACAGGTGGCGAGCTAGTCACTTTGTGCAAAATTTGTTCACCTTGATCTTTGGGTGCAGGGGCTCCGATTCAGGGAATGCCCAGGCCCATTGGAAATGAGATGAGTAAGACACAAGATTCATCTACCCACTTCATTTCCTACCCCCTCCTGCAGAGCCCTGAATTCCATTGCTGTGCCTGTGCCTTCTGCAGTGGGCACTGAGTGAGCTGTAACAAAGCCAAGTGGAAAAGTGAGGTTGTGTGCAAACTCCCTGGAGGGCAAGGTCACAGACTGGTTCTGCTGCACAGAACTCAGATGAGGAGATTATTGAGGCGGGTTAAAGGAAAACACTGATCACCATGCACACCGAGATGCTCAATGCATCGGTGGGCTGTCAGATAGGCTCCGGTCACTGGTTCGGAGTATGGAGAAATCCAAATCCAACATGACAGCGGTGTCATATGGAGCTTGGAGCCCATACTTTCCATCATAGAGAAATGAGCAACTTCAGATCAACACTAACCGATGGTGGAGCATCTGCTAGCTGCTGTCTCAGTTTCCATTGCTGTACAGATGGAGGCCTCCTGCTGTATTAGTGTTGAACTGGAAGCTCAGACAGAGGACATGTGCTCCCTGGCTGCTCGTATGCAGGCTCAGACTACAGCCATCAGGACACATTCAGTTGCCATCGTGTATGTGGATTTCAATGCTCAGCGGGGTGTGCAGGCTGTCACCACAGTGCAGCATTCTGTGCTCCAGAGGATAACTAAGATTGCTGAGTTGGCACTCTGTGGAAGTGGCAGTGGCACCATGGAACACATCCTGGCCAGAATTTTCCCGTTGGCGTGTGGGGGCGGGCCCTGCACGCTGACACGTAAAATGATACACGGTGATGTTGGGTGAGCGTCCCAATGTCATGCACACCATCGCGATATTTAGGTGGGCGGGCGCGCGATGTTCTCGGGTGCATGCCTGCAATTCATTAATCACCCTGTTAAGGCCCTTGAGGCAGTAATTGACTGCAATTTTTCATGGCCCGTGTGATCTTCAGGCCAACGCACAGGCGCTATGAGCAGGCGGGTAGGGGACATTTGTATAAACCTCATCCATAGGCAGAATAACAGGGGTGAGTGTGGTCGCAAATGTTATCTGTCAGGTATTTAAATGTGAAAGTTACTGATGCTTGCCTGTGTGAGCAGGAATACTTCAAAACTCATACCAGCTGCTTGGACAGGAGTGAAAGCCTTGGTCAGGATTCTATAGTAAAGATCATTTTTTGGGGCCTGCAGCTTTCAGGAAGCTTCCCCTTAGCCTGGAAATGGGAATTGTGCTCCCCAATGGAGGCACCTCCTCTGAGGAGGAGAAAGGGAGGACCAGAAAGGAGAGGAGACCAGGAGTGAACATTCCCCCTCCAGGGGAGCCACCTTTGGGAGGGCAGGGGCAGGCACAAGGGGCGCAGGGCCAACAGGAAGTCCAAGGTGGAAAGGGCCGCAGAAGATGCCACTATCCTGCCGCTAGGGTATACAGGCAGCTAAGCAGCTACCTCAATATGCCTGAGATCCAGTGCCGAAAGAGGCTCCGTCTCTCAAGGGAGACAGCCACCTCCGTTTGTCAGATGATAGGCCCTGAGATCTCCACAAACTGTGTGGGTGGGAACCCCATGCCAGTGGCTCTGAAGGTCACAGCTGCCCTCAAATTCTATGACTCCAGCTCTTTCCAGGGGTCGATGGGTGATCTTTGTGCAGTCCCCAATCAGCTATCCACAATTGTGTCAAGCAGGTGACAGACTCTCTGTTCAGGCATGCATTGACCTTCATCCACTATCGCTGGGACCAGGCAAGCCAGACACAGTAAGCCAGAGGCTTCGCAGCCATTGCTGGCTTCCCCCGTGTCCAGGGTGCTATAGACTGTACACATGTGGCCATCAAGGCACCAGCAGGTGAGCCCGGAGCCTTCGTCAACAGGAAGAGCTTCCACTCCATGAATGTGAAGATAGTGTGTGATCACAGGATGCTGATTCTACAAGTCTGTGCAAGGTACCCAGGCAGCTCCCACGACGCCTACATCCTCAGACACTCCCAGGTGCCGAGTCTCTTCAGTGCTCCAGCCCGGCTGGATGGATGGCTGCTGGGTGACAAGGGCTATCCCCTCAGAAGGTGGCTCATGACGCCTCTCCGCCATCCAAGAACAGAAGCTGGGCAGCTCTACAATAGGAGCCACGGCACCACAGGGGCTGTGATGGAGAGAACCATCGGTCTTCTGAAGATGTGCTTCCGATGCCTGGACCGCTCGGGGGTGCACTCCAATATCCCCCAGATTATGTCTCGGTGATAGTGGTTGCATGCTGCGCTCTCCATAATCTGGCACTGGAAAGGGGGGATGCAGTGGGTGAGAAAGATGTAGAAGCAGTTGCTCCGGATGCACACAATGTGTCCAGCAGTGAGTCCAAAGATGAGCACTCACAACAGTACGCTGAGGGGGTAGACGCTGACCCGGGCATACTCCAGGGAGGCAGAGACACCCAGGAGGCTTTAATCCAAAGAACCTTCAGCTAGCCCACCATAGATGGACCTTCAATACACACCAGGGCTGCAGGCTCCATACTCAATACCTGAGTGCCAAATCTGCTGGATACTAACATTAACTAAAGCCCTTGTCAATAAAGCTCAATGTCAAACAACTCACTCATAGCATCATGGCTTCCTGTCCACTTGCAGAAGTAAGGAATCACCCTGAGGCATGGCAACATGTCAAAATTTATTGAGAGAACAAATGTTGCTTCATAAATCAAAAAAAAAGGTATTGGACATCACACTAAGTCTTCAATAATCTACTATGGACCAACATAAAAGCACCAGTGAGAAACCCGTGGTGTGCCTAAGGTGCCTTAAACTTACGCTTACAGGTGCTACATCTAGGTGCTGTCCCCTCGCTGGCACTGGCATCTGAGACAGCCTGCTCACTGCACTGTCCTTTTGGCCTCGATGACCTTGGCGGACATCCTCTGGCCTGTGGACCCTGTGCTAGCCCCTCCTGGGATGGAGCTGCCAGTTTCACAGCTGGCTTCTCCCCAGTCGCCGCAGCCTCACTGGATGCCATGGTCACTGGCAGAGGGGCGCAGGAGCTGCTGCCTTCATCCAGAGTGCCCCGAGAGGAGCCCGCAGAGACGACAGGCAGTTGCTGCGCCGATGTGAGGTCGCTTTGAACCTCTGCTCACCGTAGATGGATGCGCACCGAGCTGGGATACATGGTACTCAAGCCATCTCCCACACAGGCAATGGCCTGCTGAGGTTAATCCCGCTGTAAGGGCTTGATTGTTCTCTTGGAGGAGCCTCTCCGTGAGAGTCGCCACTCTCTCCATGGGAGAAGCATGGCGCTCAGATGAGGCTTAACGCATCGGAAATGCTCGGCGTTAACTCCTCAAGCATGGGCACCATGCCATGCATAGCCTCATGTATCTCTGCCAGATCATCCCGCATACCTTGCTGCACTTCCAGTGTCCGCTGCCTCACAAATGACTTCAGAGGCACATCATCAGCCATCAACCAAGCATGTACCTGGTCCCCAGCAGTCCTCCAACTGCCAGTGCCCTGGGCACTCTCTGTCTCTGCCCACACCTCAAGTGAGTGTGAAGAGCCCTCAGCGCCGTGCCCTGGGACACTAGCTGAAGATCTAATTCCCACCAGGGTGTAGCATCTGCGCTGGTACCTGCCTGACAGAGATGGTGTGATGCTGTTGAGTGGATTTGCTCTGGGCCCTCAGGGGTGAGAGGTGGCCCCTCTGCCTCCTCCTGTCAGCCCTGCTCCGGTGATGTCAAAAGGAAGAACAAGGACATTTGATTAGTTACAGTGAAGACAATGTAATTTTGCATGCCGCTCCCCTGGATCATTATGCGCTCATCCTTCCATAATCAATGGTCAACCCATGTTGCAAACTTCAATCACGCAACATTCAGCAGTGCCATGGCTTACGGGACATACATGGTGACCTGAGTGCTCGCCAAACATGCCTCCCCATGGCACCCCAGCGTCACTGTCACTGGTGGTCCTGGGGGCATGGCACCTCTCCAGATCCATGGCCTGTTGCTCAAAAGGTGTCAGGATCGCCAACTGCGCCTGGCCTCCACCAGTCCACATCCATTCTGAGTAATTGTGAGCAGTCTTTTCCTGAAAGGGGAGAAGAGCATTGATTAGTTCAGCCTGTACCTGAATTCCCATCGCATCCCTGCCAACCCAGCCAGAGTGGGACATTGCAGGACTCCAGTTCTTCGTCTCCCCGCAGCTGCGGCACACTCACACAAAGAAGCCAGGCTGACCACCCCCACTTGCCCAAATTCTGCCTCCTTCACATCTCCACAAGGTGTAACTTTGCTAAGCAAGGAGGCACAAGCACGTGGAGCACAAACAGCAGCAGATGGATTGGTGCCCTGTCACCTGGAAGCTCCCCTCCCAGCATGTTAGCACCCTGACTTTGACATGCTTCCCAGTTCCAGCACTCTGCCTAGGTGCAGATCCTTGACTTTCACCCCCATTCTATTCTCTGGGTGTCAGTGTCACACCTGCTGCAGATGCAGAACACATCCTAGCTCAACCCCCTCAGGGTGAACTGGGCATGGGCAATCTCTGCTGTCATACCCAGCGAGGGATCCATGCTGTGAGGGATTCAGTGCCGTTACTGTACTCAGAGCTGTGGGCGGTGGGGGTGAGGGGGGGTGCAGGGCGTGGGGGTTAATGGTAATGGCTGCATTAAGTGACCTCAGCCAACATAGTACTCACCCTCCCCGAGTGTAGGAGGTCATTGAACCTTTTACGGTGCTGGACCCATATGCGCCGCACCACATCATAGGAGCTCATGCTCTTGGCCACGTCCTCCCACGCACGTTTGGTCAGGCAGGGAGGCCTCTGCCTCCCATCCCTTGGAATCAGGAACTCCCACCTGGAGAGCAGCTAGGCACTCATCTGAAGGCCTGACCCGAAGGCCTGCCCTCCGGCCTGGTCTGCCCCGCTGGCCTACCCTCTGGACTTGCATAATGCACAGTAGCCCTCTGCTGTGCTCTTCTCCCAACCATTCTGAGCAGCCTTGCATAGGCTGCCAGGCCTTCATTTAAACAGGGCGCCGGGTCGCCATTGGACCCGGCAGCCTGTGCACGTCCACTGCCGCCCGTCCACTCCCGCTATTCTTGGGAGTCGAGAAATACACTGGGCGGTCCTTAATTGGCCTGCCCGCATAAAATAGCAGCGCAGACCCGATCGCGGGCAGCGACTGGGTCCACGCCCACCTGCGTCTGCTCATGCTCAGCCTGCCTGACGTGGGAAATATTCTCCCCCATGTCTCAGGATGACAGCATTTGTCCTCCCAGCACTGCCACTCTCACAAGTACCTTAGCTGTTGCCTCTCAGCCAGCCAGCCCAGGGTGTTGTCATCCATGCCAAGGTACATTTATAATTGGGCCTTCAAGGTGCAGAGCTGATCAAGCATATCCTGCAAGACAATCTGCAGTCCCCAACAGTGAAAGTGAACTGCCTTCCAATAGACATACTGCAGCCACTGGAGTAGCCAATGTAGGGACTGTAGACCAGGCAAAGGCACCAATAAGACAGCCATGAAGGGAACGCAGCATCATTACTTTTGGGGTTTTTTGTATTATTGATGTATCTTTGAATAAAGTTGTGTGAAGTTATTGACTGTTGACCATTATTAAGTGATCTAGAACAAGGGGACTTTGTGATGAGGAGTGCAAAATAGTAAGGGGATGGTGGATCCACGTTGGGGTGGGAAAGTTCTTTTTAACTGAAGCGTAGACTCAGTACAGAGTCCCTCCTATTCTTTTCAGTCACATTTTGTCTCCTCCCTTCCTCGTTCTCCTCTTCCTCCTCCCAAGGTGGCCTCCAAGTCCCAGGAGATAATGGCCAGGAACTCATTCTTTTGAGTTTGTGGATGATGCAGCATATCACCACAAGCAGGAGACAACATTGAAGTGTATTGCAGATTGAGATCCTTGCCGGGCAAACTAAGCAGCAAAATCTCTGCTTTTGGACCTAGATGAGTGGCTCGACTGTGTTGCTGGTACCTCCATGGCTTTCATTGAAGGTCCTATGACTTTGCATGGTGGGGCAGCGGAATGTGCTCATGAGTCATGTATAGAGGTGGTAGCCCTTTGTGGTTGAGCAGCCATACCTGCTTTCTGTCTTGGAGGCCTGAAGAGAGTGAGAATGGCTAACTGTCACAGGATAAAAGCATTGTGAATGTGCCAGGATAGAGAGCATTCAGCGAGATGAATTTCTTGGTGTGGCTGCATACCAGCTGCACAGTGGCTCAGTGATAGCCCTTGCGATTGTGGTTTTACTCCCCCTTGATATAGAGGAACTGCAGAGCTATGTGCATGCAGTCAGTTGCAGCTAGCACCATCAGGAAGCATACAATGGCAGCCATTTTTTCTTGTAATTGCACCATGGTGGTCAATTCTGTGTTAAGCATCACCTGGTGTAACTCAGAAGCCCCCTCTGGCACGGCAGTCTCTGCCACGTTTACCATAGAGAAAGGAAGCGGGCTGTGAAGGTGCACGACTCATTGGCCTCTGTTTTCTCTGGGCCGTCTGCTCAGCCAGCTGATCTTTGTGTTTCTTTTCGCTTCTTCCAATGTCCTCTGGGTGTACATAACTCCAATACAAGGACACCTGCAAGTCAAATATGAAGATGGCCAATATTGTTTTCTCTGGGGCTCAGGTGTTTCAGGGCTCTAATAAATTTCTGGGCTATCAGCCAAGCTTCATTATGTATTCTTGGCTGAGGGCCTAGACATCCATTAGAGTACTACAACATTGCTTGATTGACAGCTCTGGCTCGCTAACCTCTTCAGTTAATTTCGCCATGGTCATTCACACAAGGTAAAGAGAATTCAAGTGCTTGCAGCTTCAGTTATTCATATTTTAAAGGATCTGGATGATTGACACTTTATTGGCCAGTAGTAAAAAAGGAGTTTTTTTTAAGAAAGTGGAAAGTTATCAATGAATGACTTTTTTTTCAAAGTTTTTTTCACACAACCTACTGTCACTATAGGGTTCAAACTTCTCTACAGAGTCTCGAGGGCATGAAAATTCCATAGCTTGGCATGGGGGGATTAGGGGCCATAAGGGTTCTTTTGGGGACATAGTTTGGCATGAGGAGCCATGGGGTTGTTTGCCGGGGGCATAGCCTGGCATAGGGGATCATGAGGGGACTTAGGGATGTTGGGGGAATATACTTTGGCATGGGGGCATGAGGAGGATCTTTTGAACTTACCTTTCAAAAGCTACTTTCATGTAGACTATGGTTCACCACACCTCTGAGGTGCCAGGAACCATGACTCTTTGAAAACCTGGCACAACTCTATGAGAATTTAAGAGGACGAGGACATGACTATCCCTGCAATGGAGCAGGTCAGGTCCGGAGTGCATAATGCAGGATTTTTACCTGAACCAGCCCACACCCTTAAAAGACACTCCTAAAAATCTGAAACCCTGGGAATGGGGTCAGGAATCCTGGCATCAGGTCCCAGTCACACCCAATTCTTTAAAGGGCAACCAAGTGATCCCGATTTGGTGAAAATCCAGCCACAGGTGTCTGAATAGTTGGAAGTAACATCATCCTGAATTGATATTTTAAGTATTTTTAAATAAGAAGATGTAAGAATGTTTTTCATTGCTTTAAATTTCCTAAATAACTAGCTCACAGACATGGATGTAGGAGGATAATTTTGCTTTTGACCAGTAAACCACAGCTTTCTTAAAAGAATGAGTAGCTCTGAAAGTTCAGTATAGGCATCGCCAACACAAATGTGCATTCTCTTTAAGTCTTCACAGCATAGAAACGGAAGTGGTTTCATTTCTATAATAAAGATACACCACAGACATGCAGTTTTTCCATGTGTGTGTGGAAAAAAGTCATCACTGACACGTCAGTAAACATAACCTGGGTAACACCTTCAAAAAATAGCTGAACAGTTACGTAATTCCTCTTTCGTTATGGTGTGAAATGTGTTATTTGCACGTCTGTTTTGAGTAGGTGCAGCACACATAAAGACAGAGTCAGGTCCCATACGGAAATAATAAATCCCCCCTGTCTGACCTTATTTTCTGAAAGCAGGATGATCGGCTAAACAGCTGTAGGTACACTGAGTAAGCTTTTCAAAAGGAAATTAGCATTACAGTGAGAGATCTATTTCACGGCCTCCTCAGTCAGAACCACAGTCCACATACATTGTGATTGCATTTTGTAAAATTTAAATTTGCTGTAGTCAAGTAATTGGATGTAAATTTGGAACCCTTTCCAATGTACCACTCTGGTAGGGTGTGAGAGGCATGACTGTATAGTTAGATTAGGAAATCTCTAGAGTGTAAAAATCAATACAAGTGACTGGTCACGGTTAAGTATGTGGGCTAATACCTTGGGGTCAAAAAGATCATGTCAGCTATCCCATGTGCACTGCATATGTGAAAGTGGTTCCAAAGCATCTTTATCACAATGTGCAGAAGGCTTATGAAGGCTGTGGATTTTATGTCAATCAGAGCAATACTACATAATTGAACTGAAAATGGCACTCTTTCTTACTGTGTGGCCCACTCCCCCAAGTGATGCCACATTTCATTGCAGACCTCCTGCACCAGGGCATCCAATTTGTGAATGGGGCCTTGCTGTGCTCAATTTCCTTCAACAAAATACAAGCAGAGTTTTAAATGGCGGCCAACAACATTTCAAAAGTTGCTGGCACTAGGTAATCAATCCCCATGACCTTGTTGTGCTTCCAGCATGCTGTTGCCTAGATGCTGGGAGTGCCATGAAATTATTTAAATTAGCTGACTTCACAAATGATGTATGATCTAAAGCTTAGCCCCCGAGCCCCCAAAGGGCATATGGTTTCTTTGTGCTGGAGAAATTGTCGATTTATTATTTCATACCAATACAAATCTTTTTTATAATTAATATAGTTAACATCGGTGTGCATGTAAGTAACTAATTCTTACTATAATAAACCTTAAAGAGATTGTGGTCAGTCATGGTTTACCTGAATTAAAACTCAAGGGGCTGAATTTTCACCTTGGCACGTGGGCACCCACCCAACACACATGAGCATGAAATAACGCGCGATATTTCAGTCGGTGGGCATGCACATGGGAGTGGGCAGCACGCCCGCTGACAATTAAAAGGGCTGCTAAGCCCATTGACAACTTAATTAAACTGAATGTTTCCCTGCCCATCCAGCCTTACAGTTGGCGGGTGGGCAAAAAGGCCGAGCGGTCTTTGGATTTTTGAGGAAACCTCATCCAATAGATTTTTTGAGGAAATCCAAATTCAGTAGAAATTTTTAAATCTCATTCCTAACATGTCCCTTCCCGTGCGACAGTCATATGAGGGGACATGGTTTTTTTTTAAACTTTCTGTAAGCGCATTCATGCATGTGCGCTGACTTCCAAGTTTGCCCTCCTCTCCATCCCTCCCCCCACCCCCACTAGGCAGCGCTGAGCATTTCAGCATGCGATTCACACTGGCTGGCCGCTAATTGGCCAGCCAGCGTGAAATCGCAGTCGGGGCCCGATCGCGGGTGGTGGGCCATTGCATGCCCGCTTCCCGGCCCAACCAATGAGGGGAAAATCCGCCCCAAGGAAATGAAAGGCATAATTGAAGCATTTTAGTTCATTACTTTTATTATTTCAGTACAGAATAGATACTGGATTAGAAATATTTTTACTACTAGCTAGTGTACCTGTACCTACTCTTAAGATCTACATGTGGCAACCTTTCTATTGGCACAATGCAAGAAAAATATTTTTTAAATGATACACTTCTCACCAAATTGAGCTCATAAACTTACATTTAAGGTTTACGCTACTTAAAATGTGATCATTTCCAGAGGAAATCAACTATAAAAATAAATAAAATGCATCTAAATGCTTAAATAAAATGAAATGCCTCAAAACACTGCATGATCACACTACAGCAAGAGGAGCAACATTAAGCATGGAGACTTGTTTGCTGGCAACATTTTAGGGAGTTTTTAAAGGCAATGAGGAGGCAGTAAGAGAAGGTGGTTTTGGAGAAAACTTTGGGGACTGAAAGATTGACTTGCAATGGTGGAAATGGTGTGCAAACATTTGAAAGGAATGGGAATGTGGGAGGGATGTGTGGCTGGAAAAGTCACTCAGGTGGATAGAGTGAGGCAATGAAAGGAACTGAAGGTAAGTATAAAGACCTCAAACTTTATTCACTCAGGCACAGGGATCCAATTGAGCTTAGCAAGGGCAAGGATGTTGGATATGTGAGTCCTGAGCAGGAGAAAATTTGGGTTGCAGAATTTTGGCTTTTCTAGAATTTGTGCAAGGTAGAAGTGATGAGGACAATGAGGAAATCAAATTATCTGAAATCAATTCTCAAAATGTTGAAAATGTGAATTGGGATTTCAGGAGTGGCGGGGGATATGTATGTATGTGACTTTCTGGAAGTGCAAGAATGTCTTGTTGACAATCCAGATAGTAACATAAATGCTAAGCATAAGGCTGAAAAACATATTGCAGTCCTCACAACTGGATTTAACCTGAGAGGGCAGTCAGGGAAGTTGAAGGAGTTATGACCAGAGACACATAAGGGCTGACAAGAGCCAAAAATGATGGTTTTAGTTTTGCTGAAGGAGATTTCGACCCATCCAGTGTTCCGTCTCAGAATGGTAGCACTCGAGAAAGTGATTTTCTCCAGGTTAGCTGGCATTTTCCAGTCTTTTCCATGCAGATTCTTTAGAAAACCTAAAAGATGTAATACAAGTTTTGTAGCAAGGCTGTCTAAAGTAGATGAATAATGTGCCTTTGAAAGACAAATAGAATTACATTAACAAGCCTTAAGTAATTTTCAAGTCTGCATAATGATTAATTAATTAACACTAAAAGCACAGCATGCCACCATGCTCAGAGTCCCAGACCCATTATTATAATGTAAACAGATCAGCATGATGTCAGAAAGTTAAGGTATCATGGGAACTGAGTTAGAGTAACATGGTTTATCACAGCTTGGAAACATGGCCATGAGTGCAGGAAACAAGAACCTAGTCACCCCATAAACCTCTTTTAAAATATTTCACGCCCCCCACCACCCCCACCCACCCCCAACCAATCTCATGTTAATTTAATGTAATTTAATCATCCAGTATACCAATGTACTTAAAATAGGCTGAATGCTTGGTGGTTTCATGGTAGAAACTATTTTATAATCATAACAAAGTCATTCCTTAGTCTTTTCAAAATGGACACAAGCAGTATATTTCTTTATTTTGTCAAATGGGTTTTGAAATTTCCCTTCAACTTTCCTGTATTTATTTTTAAATCCAAATTGTTTGAAGGTAAACTCTGAAAGTCTGAAGTCACCTTTAAACAAAAAAATGAACCTGTTACACTTTTTCCAAAGCTGTAAAGTGATACTGAAGTTGAACAAAGAAACCTCTCAGGCCAAAACATGCAGGTGTTTTTACATTTAAGGTGTGTGTGTGTGTGTGTGTGTGTGTGTGTATGCGCGTGCGTGCGTGCATGTCTGTGTGGTCACATGTGCGTGATCCTCCAAAAAACACCAAAATACTTTTTGCAAGGGATGAAGTTTACTCTCTATATATTCTTAGTCATTCTGTGACATCTATAAGCACTTTACTGGTAAATTCTACCTTTTAATTTCTATCTTGCCAATATCCAATAGTAACAGAAAACTCCAAGACTAGAATTCATTTGTTCTAACACCTTGGGCTGAATTTTGTTCTCCTAATGCTGAGAGAACTCAAATCGGAAGACCCAAATTTGATTGCCGCAACTTTAAACCTGCCTGCCAATTCCCAATGATTGGAATTTTCTCTGGGATAAGAAATGCAACAGGTCAAACCCTGCACACACTTAAAGGGACATCAGAGTCACCATTTAAATGCCTGCTGCCAAATAATTTTCTCTGGTGGGTTCCTGATGTCTGTGGGAGCCAAGCCAGATCAGTCAACTTGTGAACCTCAGGAGGAGCCTGCTGTGGAGTTGGGGACCTTTTCACAGGTACATTTAAAAGGTCTTGCCAACATCAAATGTCATGATGTAATGGTAGTGATGATTTAATTATGCTTTCAATACAATGATTGATCAGATGGCTCTGTCCTTATAAGTTGTGACCATTAAATTGACAAACTTTGTGGAAGTGTTCACTTGCATTAGAGTACCTTACCCAAAGCATAAAATTCTATTCTGCACGCAACACTATTGAAAATCTGATTTTAAATGAGTCATTTGGAAACTATGGTTTGATCATTACTATAAATTAAAGTTTAGAGATTTTTTCAGACATTGAAATGAACTGAACAGTTGTCAGGCTTCTCCGATTGAAATTCCATTGAGCCTTTGAAAAAAGAACAGTGCAGATAGCTGAATCAGCTGTATCAACAGAAACAGGTAATCACCCTGTATCAGCAGAAGTAGGCTGAACAAGTGGTTATGCATCAGTTTTTCCAGATGGCCCCATTATGAATGCTTGACTGAGCTCCAGGACTGAGGCAGAGTGTTTGGGAGGGGTGAGGAGCGTTGAGGGGTGAGAGCCAAAGGATCTAACAACCATTAATAGAACTGGGCCAATGTCCCAGTAAACAGAGGCTGGTCTTCTAACATGTTGGCCCCACCATCCGCCCACCTCCATGGACATCAGTCCCGTCTCTGGAGGCAGCGGACCTGTCTTCACGCCTTGCCTGGCTCCCCAAAATGAAAATTGGGCAGGCAGGCAGGATCCTCTAGGGCAGAGCCCTGTGTCAACCACAAAAAACTGGTACCTATTTACAGTTCTGGTCACCACATTTTAGAAAGGTTATTGTTGCCTTGGAAGGAGTGCAGTGCAGATTCAACAACATATTACCAAGGATCATGGGATTAGGTAATGAAGAGAGATTACATGAACTAGGAATGTGTTCACTGAATTTAAAAAGTTTGGTAGAAATTTGATTGCGGCTTTTATCATTTTGAGGAATTGATGTAAATAGAAGGAAACCTTTTCCATTGGTATGGGAATCTGGGTAAAGGGACACAATCTTAAAATGTGAGTCAAGTCATTCAGGAGAGAATCATTCATGCAAAGGATTGTAGAAATGTGGATCTTTGCTGAAGAAAAAGCAGTAGAAACTAACTCTATTAATAATTCTAAATTTGAAATTGCTAGATTATTGTTAGATAAGGGTATAAACCAGTATGGAGCCAAAGCTGATAGAATGAATTAAGGCACAGGTCAGCCATGATCTAATTGAACAGTGCAACAGACTCAAAGCGCTGAGCGCCCTTCTCCTGTTTCTATGTTCCAAACTCAATTTTTGAAATTTACCATCTGTTGAGCATTTTTGTATTTGTACCCGTCTCTTTTGAATACAACTTGTTATGGTTTCCAATGTGACACTGTAGCAATCTCAATGGCATTGTTGATTTTGCTTTTTGAATTAGTAACACTGCATTAACAGTAGTGGCAATAAGCACAAGTCAGACTCTCAGCACAAGAGAATGAAATAGGACATCAGAGTTCCATCTGAAATCAGATCAATGGAGGGTGAAAAAAAGAAAGCAGATAGCATCCCTCCACTATCATTAGTTTACGGATGCTGTTTTACCATTACATCAGATATATTCTCAGGACATCAACAATGCGCAAAAATGGTATCCTGCATTTGAAATAAAGACAGCTGAAACCCATGATCTTCTCCCAGTCTCAAGGCATTTCATGGTGCAATGATCTATTGTATTGCTCGAGGCAATGCATCTCCTTGATAGAGATTTTCAACTAATTTTTCAATTAACAGACATCTATTAAAGGCAATACACATTTACAGAAACATTTGATCAAGCACTGACTCACTCCCCATGCATTCTAGTGGAAATAATTAACTGCTTCACAGCTAGGTTGTTGTTTTATAGGCACAAGCTTTAGATAATGCCAGAACTGATTTAATATTAGGCTATGGTTGAAGGTTAGAACTGAAAGGGCGGGGAACTGAAATAAAGCTGATTATGATTTCGAAGGCCGGAATTTTCCAGCCCCGTTGGTGTCAGGCATCATGTGGGTGGGAGGGGGTGAATAAGGCGAGAAGGCTAAAAACCGGTTTCACACTGGTGGGAAAGCACATTGGGAACATCTGATGGTGTCCACCATGGCGGAACGCCAATCCCACTGGAGGCTGGCAGGAACCCGCTTTGCATCCACTAATGGTATATAAAGTGAGGCCCGAGCAGAATCGTCCCCCTACACCAGACATTCCGTTACACCGGCAGGAAGGCACGCCACCACAGAACATATCTGGGCAAGTGTGACGTCAGCATTTACTGTTAGGGCCTTTCTCAGATCGCGGACATCCAAGGAGCAGAAGATGCTGGAGCCCTACAGTTACCGGACTATGGATGAACATGTGCACCACAGGCTGAGTGGATTCTTATGGACATGGCTCTGCAGCGAAGCAGCTCCTGAGAGGTGGGGGGTCTCTGTTGATGTCTCAGGTCTTCTTTGGGACATCAGAGTCTTGGCCATGGGCTGCTATGGATGATTGGCGAAGGTGGGGGAGAGGAAGGTCCAGCTGTTGGTGGGAGTGGTAGGTGTACTGGGGCTGTGTGTGTAGGAGAGGAAAATCTAGCCGTGAGTGGGAGAGGGGAACAAAGGTGTCAGGGGGTGAGGTTGGGAGGCGGAGGAGAGAGTATGGGGAGAGGGGGGGAGGGTGTAACAGGGAAGAATGCGGCAAGTAGAGAGGTAGGTGTAGGAGGGTAGGAAGGTGTAAGGGAAGGAGTGCAGAGCGGTGAAGAAGTCTAGGGGGAGGATGGAATCTGGGGGGAGGAAGGATTCTAGGGAGAGGAAGGAGGAAGAGTGGAGGAAGGAGAAAGGGTGGAGGAAAGAGTAAGGGAGGAGGATGGAGTAAGAGGGGTGTCCAAGTGAATGTGTAAGGGAGGGTTGGCATGGTCAGAAGGAATGGTGAGTATGAGAGGGGGGAGAGCGAGCTGGAAGGGTGGGAGGGTGAGGGTGCAGTAGTAGTAGTAAAAGGGAAAGCATTGATGGCTGGTAGGGATCCGGATGCAGACACAGACCCTGGGGGTGGGAAGGAGGAGGTCAGAGAGGTTGATGTGAATGAGGTTGGGATTCTCAGAAAGGTTGGGAAGATGCACGTTCACCTAGACATACAGGAAAGAAAAGTGTTCGGATTGGTAGGTGATGGTGGGGGGCTAGGAGGTGATGCTAGGGGAGCGGGGTGGGGGGTCAACAGTGATGGGGAAAAGGGCATGGGTGACTGGGAGAGGGGAAAGGACAGGGGAGCTTACAAGGAACTTGACTACGACCATGGCTTTCAAATCGAAAGTGAGCGGAGCCTCGTGTTGGACAGGTGCAGGTGCTACATGGGAACGTGATCAGTGGATGGGCAGAGATTCAGGTCAGCTCAGATGGACAACAGAAAGAGAACCCCAGCAGGCAGCATTGAAAATACTCAGGACAGTGAGATGAGTGTGATGGAGGAAGGCTCCATGTGCAAGGGAGAGTGCTTGCACGAGGCTCTGAAAAGCCCTGCTTCACACACACTTCTCCCTCCAGAATCACTCATGGTCTGGCTGTGTGCAGCTGAACTGCTACTAGGGGGGATGCAGAGGGTGGATTCGTGAAGCCAGTAAGTGAAGCTCAAAGACAACATTACACATTATTCAGTGAAAGTGAATATACTTTCAGATTGTAAAGTGACAAAATGTGTCCACCCATGCAACCACTTGTGATCAGAATTTATTACATTTTCTAGACCTACCACTTCCTCTAGGTGCTGCCCTGACATCCATAGCACAGGTGGGGACAGCCTGGGCAATGGTTGGCCATGTTGCCTCTGATGATTTCGGCGTACGTCCTTGGGAGAGCTGAGGCCTTGAGGCCCCCAACTTACTTTGGCTGTCCTCCTGTGGGCCAGCCACTGCCTCTGTAGTGGCAGAGGATGAGGTTGAGAGAGTCACAGGAAAACGGGACTTGGAGGGAGAGAACAGGCTCTGAGAATCCTAAGTGGATGACCGACAGGTGTCCAACTGTTGCTCCTCCTCCCTTCCAGTGCCCCAGGGCTCCGACCTGACTCCTTGAGGGGAAGGAGCACCTGGAGGGGTGTCAAGGTGCTTGTTTCCCTCTCGCGTTGCTACTGCAGGAACTCACCTATGGCTCCTGCAATGGACTGCAGATCGACGTGCATCTCTGCATTCTGCTGGACCTCCTTCCCATGGAAACCTCCATACATGTATATATGGGCACCACATCATCAGAGAGCAGGTGGACGCACTCCTCCAGCCCACGTACCACTCTGTTGAGGGCTTCCAACAGCTCCGTGTGATGTTCCCCCGCCTTCTGCTGACGCTCCAGGATGAGTTGGCAGGCCAAATCCAGAGGCTCGTCATCTGACTCGGACCTCACAGATGCCTCTTCCCCAGCCATCTTCTGAGTGCCGAGGAGCTTGGCTGAACCTGCCTCCTTCTGCTCCAGACAGGTGCCTGTGCAGTGACCATCAGATTGTGAACCCAAGCCTGCTCTAGATCTAGGTCCCACCGAGGTGTGTATCTCTGCGCTGGTGGAGGGCTTGGGTAAGCGCTGTGATGAGTCTTCCAGGCTGCTTATTTCCAGCTCTTCAATGGAGGAGGTGTCCCCTTGGCTGGAGGTGAGGACATAGATGGAGCTGAGGAACTGGCGGGCTCAGGGCATCAATTGCTTGGCAGAACTCCCTGTGAACCAAAGTAGAGATAATTATTGCATGGCATCAGACTCAAGAGCAGGAGAGAGAGCATTCATAGAGAGAGAGGTTATAGGGTGCAGGATCCTTATGTGGGCATTCGCCGCAGGCCCCACCATTGCAGTAGGCACGGACCACATCCTCATCAGTCAGCACAATGGCATGGTCCTCAATATGAGAGAGAGGCCTAATGTGGGCCTCTCCACCCCCAGTCTGGGATCTCTCCCTGGTAATATGAGCCAGCTTCTCCTCCATGAAAACAGATGGAGAGAGTGGTGGGCAGAGCCATGGACAGAATTAAGACTTGAGTTCCAGAGGATGAGTCTGATGGGGTACGCGTGAGAGTTAGTGGTGTTGTCCCCTGAGATGTGAGATCCCTGTGGATGTGTGCTAGGTTTGTGAGTGTGTGTTGACAGTGATGAGGTGGTTGACTTACCTTAGCAGCATGAATGAAAGCATTCATCCTCTTCTTGCACTGGATGGCTGACCTCTTCTGTGCTCCTGTGGCGCTGACCTTCGCTGCCACGACCTCCGAGGCTGGATTGCTCGCTCTAGTGGACATCCTGTGGCCAGAGTCGGGGTAGTGGATATTGCAACAGCTTTCCACTGTCCAGCAGGTGCCTCGGAGAGTCGTTACTAAATTTGAGCACTGCCATATTCTTTGCCTTTGGGACTATGTGTTGCCTGAAGCAGTCCTGGTCTGAAGACATGGGGCAGAATTTTCCCATTGTCATGCAGACGGGGGCCCCGCCTGTCTGTGCCTAAAATGACACGTGGTGACATCGGGCGAGTGTCCCGACATCACCACGTGCCATCGCGACATTTCACTGGGTGAGCATGCGATGATGTCCAACCATTAATTAACGGGCCACTTAACGCCCTTGAATGTTCAATCGAAGCGATTTTTCAGCGCCCATGCAATCTTTGGGTTGGTGCATGGGCGCAACGATCAGGTGGGTAGGACATATTTGTACTAACCGCATCTACGGGCGGGCTAAGAGGGCTCACTGGGGTTGTGAATGTGCACTGTGAAGTATTTATTTTTGCAAGTTTTTCAAACTTGCCTGTGCGATCTGCAGTACTTCAAAACACATACCAGCTGCTTTTTCTGGACTCTTAACCTTCAGGTCAGCACTCTGCAGTGAGGAATCTTTTCTGGGCCTGCAGGTTTCAGGAAGCCTTCCTTCAGCCTGGGAATGGGAGCTGAACTGTCTGGAGACAGCTCCTCTGAGGAGGAAGGGAGGGCTAGAAGGGGGAGGAGGCCAGGAGTGCACATTCAGCCTCCAGGGGAGCCACCTTTGGGAGGACAGGCGCAGGCACAAGGGGCGCAGGGCCAAGAGGTAGTCCAAGGTGGAAGGGGCCGCAGAAGATGCCACTATCCTGCTGCCAGGGTATACAGGCGGCGAAGCAGCTACCTCAATATGACTGAGGTGCAGTACCGAAGGAGGCTCCGTCTCTCAAGGGAGACAGTCAACTATATCTGTCAGATGATAGGCCCTGAGATCTCCACTAACTGTGTGGGTGGACACCCCATGCCAGCGGCTCTGAAGGTCACAGCTGCCCTCAAATTCTATGCCTCTAGCTTCTTCCAGGGCTCGGTGGGTGTCTCCCAATCAGCTGTACACACTTGTGTCAACCAGGTGACAGACGCTCTGTCATTGACCTTCATCCACTTCTGTTGGTACCAGGCAAGTCAGGCACAGTAAGCCAGAGGCTTCGCAGCCATTGCTGGCTTCCCCCGTGTCCAGGGTGCTATAGACTGTACACATGTGGCCATCAAGGCGCCAGCAGGTGAGTCCGGTGCCTTCGTCAACAGGAAGGGCTTCCACTCCATGAACGTGTAGATAGTGTGTGACCACAGGATGCAGATTCTACAAGTCTGTGCAAGGTACCCAGGCAGCTCCACGACGCCTACATCCTCAGACACTCACAGGTTCCGGGGTTCTTCAGTGCTCCAGCTTTGCTGGATGGATGGCTGCTGGGTGACAAGGGCTATCCCCTCAGAAGGTGGCTCATGACACCTCTCCACCATCCAAGAACAGAAGCTGAGCAGCGCTGCAATAGGAGCCACAGCTCCATAAGAGCTGTGGTGGAGAGAACCATCGGTCTTCTCAAGATGCACTTCCGATGCCTGGACCATTCAGGGGGCGTACTCCAATACCCCCCAGATCCTGTGTCACTGATGGTGGTTGCATGCTGCACTCTCCACAATCTTGCACTGGAAAGGGGGGATGAATAAGATGTAGATGCAGTGGCTGCGGCTGCAAACGATGAGTCCAGCAGTGAGTCCAAGGATGAGCACGCACAGGGAAATGCTGAGGGGATAGACGCTGACCCGGGCATACTCCAGGGAGGCAGGGACACCCAGGAGGCTTTAATCCAATGAACCTTTAGCTAGTACACCACAAATTTACTTAAAAGTGCTGCTCCCACCACAAAATTGATTTGGCCAGAGTGGACTGGGAGCAGCTACTTTTAGGTAAATCTGCGTCAGAGCAGTGGGACTCATTCAAGAAGGAAATAGGGAGAGTACAGGGCCAACATATTCCAATAAAGATAAAGGATGGGACCAACAAATCCATTACTGATGTTAACTACTTTTTAAATGGCCTCAATAGGCTCAAAAGCGTATTCAGCTGCACTCCCACTGACTTGAAAATGGAAATGATGCAGAGAGACGTTGGGAGTTCCACCGGACATCATCTCGCGTCATTTTACATGTCAGTGAGCAGGCCCCGACCCTGCTTGCCGACCGGAAGATCGTCCCCTAAGAATAAGAGTAAATGACGCGGGATGATGTCCAACAGAACTCCCAACGTCTCTCTGCATCATTTCCATTTTCAAGTCAGTGGGAGTGCAGCTGAATCCGCTGTGCTCCCACCAACCTGTCAACAGCCTATTGAGGCCATTTAACTAGGGAAAGAGTAGGGCCCATTAAGAACCACAGTGGCAATTTGTGTGTGGAGCTGGAAGATGTAGGTAGGGTTCAAAATGAATACTTTGTGTTGGTGTTCACAAGTGAGAGGGATGATGTGGGTATGGAAATCAGGCAGAAGGACTGTGATATAATTAAAGAAATTAGCATAGAAAGGGAGGAGGTTCCATGGGGTCTGGCAGGCTTAAAAGTAGATACATCTCCAGGCTAGGATGAAATGTATCCCAGGCTGTTGAGTGAGGCAAGGGAGGAGATAGCAGGGGCGCTGGCAATAATTTTCAACACCTCTCTGGCCACAGGAGAGGTGCCAGAGGATTGAAAAACAACCAATGTGGTACCGTTAGTCAAGAAGGGAGGAAGGGATAAACCAGAGAACTACAGACCAGTCAGTCTAACCTCAGTGGTGGGGAAACCATTGGAGGCAATTCTGAGGGACAGAATTAATCTACACTTGGAGAGGCGGGGATTAATTAAGGACAGTCAGCACGGTTTTGTTAAGGGGAGGTCATGTCTGACCAATTTGATTGAATTTTTCGAAGAGGTGACTAGGTGTGTAGATGAGGGCAATGCATTTGACGTAGTCTACTTGGACTTCAGCAAGGCTTTTGTTAAGGTACCACATGGGAGACTGATAACGAAGGTAAGAGCCCAGGGGATCCAAGGCAATTTGGCAAATTGGATCCAGAATTGGCTGAGTGGCAGGAAGCAGAGGGTGATGTTTGATGGATGTTTTTGTGACTGGATGCCTGTGTCCAGTGGGGTTCCAAAGGGATTGGTGTTGGGTCTCTTGCTGTTTGTGGTATATATAAATGATTTAGACTTGAACGTAGGAGGATTGATCAGTAAGTTCGCAGATGACACGAAAATTGGTGGGGTGGTAAATAGTGAGGAGGATAGTCTTAGATTACAGGAGGATATAGACGGGCTGGTCAGATGGACTGATCATTGGCAAATGGAATTTAATCCGGATAAGTGTGAGGTGATGCACTGGGGCAGGACAAACAAGGCATGGGAATACATGATGAATGGTAGGACCCTGGGAAGCACTGAGGATCAGAGGGACCTTGGTGTGCATGTCCACCGGTCCCTTAAGATAGCGAGACAGGTTTATAAGGTGGTTAAGAAGGCATATGGGAAACTTGCCTTTATTAGCCAAGGCAAGAGTATAAGAGCAGGGAGGTTATGCTGAAAATGTATAAAATGCTGGTTAGGCCACAGCTCGACTATTGCCTGCAGTTCTGGAATCCATAGAACCATAGAACGATAGAACACTACAGCACAGAAAACAGGCCATTCAGCCCTTCTAGTTTGTGCCGAAATATTATTCCACTAGTCCCATTGACCTGCACCTAGTCCATAACCCTCCAGACCTCTCCCATCCATGTATCTATCTAATTTATTCTTAAAACTTAAGAGTGAGCCTGCATTTACCACATCAGATGGTAGCTCGTTCCACACTCTCACCACTCTCTGAGTGAAGAAGTTCCCCTTAATGTTCCCCCAAACCTTCCCCCTTTCATCCTAAAGCCATGTCCTCTCGTGTTTATTTCTCCTAATCTAAGTGGAAAGAGCCTACTCGCATTTACTCCGTCTATACCCCTCATAATTTTGTAAACTTCTATCATATCTCCCCTCATTCTTCTACGCTCCAAGGAATAAAGTTCTAACCTGTTTAATCTTTCCCTGTAACTCAACTCCTTAAGACCCAGCAACATCCTAGTAAATCTTCTCTGCACCCTCTCAATCTTACTGATACCCTTCCTGTAGTTGGGCAACCAGAACTGCACACAATACTCCAAAGTTGGCCTTACCAATGTCTTATACAACCTCACCATAACATCCCAACTCCTATACTCAATACAAAAACAGAATTACTTGGAAAAACTCAGCAGGTCTGGCAGCATTGGCGGAGAAGGAAAGAGTTGACGTTTCGAGTCCTCATGATCCTTCAACAGAACTGATCTTTCTTTACAAGGAGAGGGAAATATAAGCTGGTTTAAGTTGGGGGGTGGAGAAGTGGAGGGGGTGCTGTTAGGATAGGAGCAGATCATCTGATGATCTGCTCCTATCCTAACACCCACCCCTCCACTTCTCCACAACGCACCCCCCCCCCACCCCGCCACCTTAAACCAGCTTATATTTCCCTCACCTTGTAAAGAAAGATCAGTTCTGTTGAAGGGTCATGAGGACTCGAAACGTCAACTCTTTTCTTCTCCGCCGATGCTGCCAGACCTCCTGAGTTTTTCTAGGTAATTCTGTTTTTGTTTTGGATTTCCAGCATCCGCAGTTTTTTGTTTTTATCCTATACTCAATACTTTGATTTATGAAGGCCAGTATGCCAAAAGCTTTCTTTACAACCTTGTCAACCTGTGACGCCACTTTCAAGGAACTATGTATCTGAACTCCCAGATCCCTTTGTTCCTCCACACTCCTCAGTGCCCTACCATTTACTGTGTATGTCCTACCTTGGTTTGACCTTCCAAAATTTAACACCTCACATGTTTCCGCATTAAATTCCATCTGCCATTTTCTGGCCCTTTTTCCAGTTGATCCAGATCTCTCTGCAAGCTTTGAAAGCCTTCCTCGCTGTCCACAACGCTTCCAATCTTAGTGTCATTAGCAAACTTGCTGATCCAATTCACCACATTTTCATTCAAATCATTGATATAGACAACAAACAACAATGATCCCAGTACAGATCCCTGAGGCACACCAGTAGTCACAGACCTCCAGTCTGAGAAGCAATCATCCACTACCACTCTCTGTCTTCTCCCACACAGCCAATTTCGAATCCAGTTTACAACTTCTCCATGGATACCAAGTGTCTGAACTTTCTGAACTAACCTCCCATGTGGGACCTTGTCAAAGGCCTTACTAAAGTCCATGTAGACAACATCCACAGCCTTTCCTTCATCTACTTGATTGGTAACCTCCTTGAAAAACTCTACAAGTTTCGTTAAACACGACCTACCACGAACAAAGCCATGCTGACTATCCTTAATCAGCCCTTGGCTGTCCAAATAATTATATATCCGATCTCTCAGAACACCTTCCAATAATTTGCCTACTACTGACGTCAGGCTCACTGGCCTGTAATTATCTGGTTTACTTTTGGAGCCTTTTTTAAACAACGAAACAACATGAGCTACCCTTCAATCCTCCGGCACCTCACCCGTGGCTAAGGACATTTTAAATATTTCTGCCAGGGCCCCTGCAATTTCTACACTTGTCTCCCTCAAGGTCCGAGGGAATATCATGTCAGGGCCGGGGGATTTATCTACCTTTATTCGCTGTAAGGCAGCAAGCACCTCCTCCTCTTTAATCTCTATATGTTCCATGAAACTACTGCTTGTTTCCCTTCCTTCCTTATACACTATGCCAGTTTCCTGAGTAAATACTGATGCAAAAAAACTGTTTAAGATCTCCCCCATCTCGTGAGGCTCCACACATAGACGACCACTCTGATATTCAAGGGGACCAATTGTGTCTCTTATTATCCTTTTACCCTTAATATACTTGTAGAAACCCTTTGGGTTTCACATCATCTGCCAAAGCAACCTCATGTCTTCTTTTTGCCTTCCTGATTTCCTTTTTTAGTATTTTCTTACATTTTCTATACTCTAGAAGTACCTCATTTGCTTCTTGTTGCCTATACCTGCTATACACCTCTCTCTTCTTCTTAACCAGATCGCCAATATCCCTTGAAAACCAAAGTTCCCTATGCCTGTTAACTTTGCCTTTAATCCTGACAGGAACATGCAAACTCTGCACGCTCAAAATTTCGCCTTTGAATGCCTTCCACTTACTGAACACATCCTTGCCAGAAAACAAATGCCAATCCACTCTTCCTCGATCCTTTCTCATTTCCATAAAATTGGCCTTTCTCCAATTTAGAATATCAACTCAAGGACCAGACCTATCCTTATCCATAATTATCTTAAAAACTAAAGACATTGTAGTCACTGTACCCAAAATGTTCGCCTACACGTACTTCTGTCACCTGACCTGTCTGGTTCAGTAATAGGAGATCAAGTATTGCATCCTCTCTCGTTGGTACCTCTATTTATTGATTTAGAAAACTTTCCTGAACACATTTGACAAACTCCAAGCCATCCAGCCCTTTTACAGTATGGGAATCCCAGTCAATATGTGGAAAGTTAAAATCTCCTACTATCACAACTTTCTGTTTCTTACATCGGTCTGCTATCTCTCTACAGATTTGCTCCTCCAATTCTCTCTGACTATTGGGCGGTCTATAATACAACCCTATTAGTGTGGTCACACCTTCCCCATTCCTCAGCTCCACCCATATGGCCTCTGTAGACGAGCCCTCTGGGCTGTCCTGCTTACGCACAGCTGTGATATTTTCCCTAACTAGTAATGCCACTCCTTCCCCTTTCATCCATCCCTCTCTATCACGTCTGAAACAACAGAACCCCGGAACATTGAGCTGCCAGTCCTGCCCCACCTGCAACCAAGTCTCACTAATAGTAATAATGCCAATTCACACCCTAAGCTCATCTGCCTTTCCAACAATACTCCTTGCATTGAAATAGATGCACCTGAGAACCTTTCTATCATGTATGGACCCTTGATTTCTGTCTATACATGCATTCCTCGCTTGACCTTTATCCTCCTCCACCTCACTATCTGCTCTAACACTCTGGTTCCCCTCCCCCTGCAAATCTAGTTTAAACGCCCCGGAGCAGCACTAGCAAACCTACCCGCAAGGATGTTAGTCCCCCGCCAGTTCAGGTGCAAACCGTCCTGTCGGAACAGGTCCCACTTTCCCTGGAAAAGAACCCAATTGTCCAAAAACATGAAGCCCTCCCTCCTGCACCATCTCCTTAGCCACGTATTTAGCTGCATTATCCTCCTATTTCTAGCCTGACTAGCATGTGGCACGGGTAGCACACCTGAGATCGTAACCCTGGAGGTCCTGTCCTTCAAATTAGCACCTAACTCCCTAAATTCTCTTTACAGGACCTCCTCCTCCTTCCTATCCACGTCATTGGTCCCTACATAGACCACAACTTATGGCTGCTTACCATCCCTCCTGAGAATACTGAGCACTCGATCCGAGATATCGCTGACCCTGGCACCAGGGAGGCAACAGACCATCCGGGATTCTCGATCTCTCCCACAGAACCTCCTATCTGTCCCCCTAACTATCAAATCCCGTATCACTACTGCTCTCTTCTTTCCCTCCCTCCTTTCTGAGCTGAGGGTCCAGCCTCGGTACCAGAGACGCGACCACTACAACTTGTTCCTGGTAGGTCGTCCCCACCAACAGTATCCAAAACGGTATACCTATTGTTGATGGGAACAGCCACAGGGGTGCTCTGCTCTTTCTGTCTATTCCCCTTCCGTCTCCTGACAGTCACCCAGGTTCCTGCCTCCTGACTTTTAGGGGTTACTGTCTCCCTGAAACTCCTGTCTATTACTGCCTCTGCCTCCCATATGATCCGAAGTTCATTCCAGTTCCCTAACTCAGCTTCTCAGGAGCTGCAGCTGGATGAATTCCATATTATAGGAAGGATGTGATTGCACAAGAGAGAGTGCAGAGGAGATTTACCAGGATGTTGCCTGGGCTGGAGAGTTTTAGTTATATGGGGAGATTGGGTAGACTGGGGTTATTTCCCCTGGAGCAAAGAAGATTGAGGGGGGACATGATTGAGGTGTATAAAATGATGAGCGACATAGATAGGGTAGACAGGAAGGAACTTTTCCCCTTGGTGGAGGGATCAATAACCAGGGGGTATAGATTTAAGGTAAGGGGAAGAAGGTTTAGAGGGGAGGTGAGGAAGAATATTTTCACCCAGAGTGTGGTGGGAATCTGGAACTCACCGCCTGAAAGGGTGGTAGAGACAGAAACCCTCATAACATTTAAGAATTATTTGGATGTGCACTTGCGATGCTATGGCATACAAGGCTATGGGCCTAGTGCTGGAAAATGGGATTAGAATAGTTAGGTACTTGTTTGACTGGCACAGGCTTGATGAGCTGAAGGGCCTTTTTCAGTGCTATAGACCTCTATGACTCCATGAGATGGACCACCAGGACAAGCCTGGGCTGTTGGCTTTATACTCGACACCTAAGTGCAAAATCTGCCAGGTTAGCAACAGTGACTAAGTGCCTTGTTAATAAAGCTGAATGTCCAAAGCACTCATTACAGTTTTGGAAACCATACACTTGCAGAAGAAAAGAGGCACCCTCAGCCATGGTGACATATTTGAATTTAATGTGTCAAGCAAAGAAACTTATTTAAAAAAAAAGACAATAGTGTTAAAAATCAAATAAAATCATTAGGGCCTCATCTCAGGCCAACACAAAAACACCAGTGATAAACCCGTGGTGTGCCTAGGTGCCTTATGCTTTTGTTTCTGGGTGCTGCATCTTGGTGTTGCCCCATCGCTCGGAGTGTCATCTGAGACAGCCTGTTGACTCTGCTACCTGTTGGCCTTGATGACCTTGGCGGTCGTCCTCTGGCCCATGGAGCCTGTGCTGGCCCTGCCTGGGAGGGAGCTGCCAATTCCACAGCAGGCATCTCCCCAGTCGTTGCAGTCTCACCAGATGATATTGTCACTGGCAGAGGGGCGGAGGAGCTGCCGCCCTCATCCAGAGCACCCTGAGGGGAGCCCACAGAGACGACAGGCAGCTGCTGCACCGACGTGAGGTTGCTTCTGACCTCCCTGCTCAACGCAGATGGATGGGCACCAAGCTGGGAAACTTGATGCCCACACCATCTCCCATACTGGCATTGACTATCTGAGGTCAATGCCAATGTGAGGGCTTGCTGGTCAGAGTGCATCCCCAGGAAGCCCTGCGGAGGCTGTTCACGAGAGTCGCCACTCTCTCCATGGAGGATGCATGGCACTCAGCCATGAGGCTCATTGCTTCGGCGATCATCCGCATGGACTCCTCCACCACGGAGACCAAGCTAAGCATAGCCTCATGTATCTCCTCCAGATGCTCCCGCACACCCGGCCGCATTTCTTGCACCTGCTGCTTCATGGACAACTCCAGAGGGACATCATCAGGCACCAGCTGAGCATGTGCCTGGTCCCCTGCAGTCCTGCAACTGCTGGCGCCATGGGCACTCTCTGTCTCTGCCAGCTCCCCCATCGGCTGTGAAGTGTCCTCACCACTGTGCCCCGGGACACTAGCCAATGTACTAATTCCCACCGAGGTGCTAGTATCTGCGCTGGTGCCTGCCTCGTAGAAATTGTGTGATGCTGGTGAGACTTCAGGCCCCTCGGGTGTGAGAGGGGGCCTCTGCTGCTCCTCCTCCCATGCTCCGATGATGCCGAAAGGAAGAACAAGGACAGGGAATCACTTAGCTTGGAGACAATAACAAAGTTCATCCCTGTCCCCGGATCATTATGCGCTCATCCTTCCATAAGCAATTGTCAAGCCATGTTGCAAAATTAAATCATTTGACATTCAACAATGCTATGGCTGTTGGGAGGACAATGCTGACCTCGCTGTTGGGCATAAATACCTGGCCGTGGCGCCTCACCGACACCAGCGGACTTGGGTGCATGGCACCTCTCCAGATCCACGGCCTCCCACTCAAAACGGCTAAGAATGGTGATCTGCGCCTGGCCACCGCCAATCCTCACACACTCTGCCGCATTATGAGCATTCTTCTCCTGAAAATGAGAGAAGAGCATCGATTAGTGAAAATTGCACATGGAACCTGTTCGTGCACAGCCCACCCCAACCAGAGTGAGACATATCAGGGCTCCAGTGCGTCCTCACCCCGCTGCTGCTGAACACTCACACAAAGATGCTAGGCCTGCTCCACACACCCCCCATCCCTGCCTTGGACACATGCTGCCTACATCACACTAGGTACCACACGGTATACGGAGACGCAAGCATGTGGAGCGCAGAGCACAGCAGATGGTTCGTTGCTACGGCACCTTGAAGCTCCGCTCCCAGCATGTCATCACTCTGACTTCGACATGTCCTGGAGTTCTAACTCAGCGCCTAGGTGCAGGTCCTCCAGGTTGCCCCCGCATCAGTCATGTGGGCCTCAGTGTAACACATGCTGCAGGGGCAATACACATCTCATCACTCTCTCAGGCTGCCCTCAGCATGGGCAGTATCTGCTGGACCACCCAGCAAAGGACAAATGTTGTCAATGATTCAGTGCAGTCACGACACTCACACTTAGGGGGGGTAGGGAGGGTGAGGTGGAAGGGGGTGCGCCAGGAGGGGATAAGTCAACCTGCTGGGTTAAATGCCCAATGCCAACATGCTACTCACCCTGCCAGAGCGCCACGAGTCATTGAAGCGCTTATGAAACTGGATCCAGGTGCACTGCACCAAGTCGCAGGAGCTCACCACCTCCGCCACCTCCTCCCAGGCACGTTTCATCATGTGGAGGGACCTCCTACTCCCATCTTGGGGGACCAGCACCTCCTGCCGTGCTGCCACCTCCCCAAGGAGAGTAGCAAGGCAAACATCTGAGAAACAAGGGGCACACTGGCCCCCCGCCCTACCCTCCAATCTGGCCTGTCCCGCTGCCCTGCCCTCCAGCCTCGGCTGCTCCGCTGGCCAACCCTCCAGACTGGCCTGCTCAGTAGAAGCCCTCTGCTATGGCCTTGCACTTGCCATCATGAGCATCCTAGAAAAGGCTGCCAGGCCTTCATTTAAACAGGCTGCTGGGTCATCATTGGACCCGGTGGTCTGTGCACGCCCACCGCCGCCCGCCCACTCCTGCTATCCACGGGAATCGAGAAATACACTGGGCAGGCCTTAATTGGCCCACCTGCGTAAAATGGCGGCACAGACCCAATCGCAGGTGGCGATCGGATCCGTGCCCGATCCCACTCTGCCCTTCCTCCCAACCCCCTGCCCCCCACCGGCCAACCGGAAAATTCAGGCCATGAAGTAGGTTGTACTCTGGTGCGCTTTAAAAATGGAGCCCTAAGCAAGGAAGCGCTGAGGTCACAGCTTGGCAAGCAAATCTGGGCCCGCCCACCAATGATCCGGCATGTTTCCCGTGAATGCATTATTAATGGGGTGGGAAGCGCCAGGAATGGGAAGATACGACGCAAAAAGCTGCCATTGCGGCCGACAGGTAAAACGTCCTTTCTCCTGCCCATTTCGTGCAAATCTGGGATGATTCCATCTTAAATTGATTGGTTTGGAGTGAATTACTATACATTAGAATTTGCTAGCTCTCAATCTTAAGGAATATAATACATTTTTGTAATAGAGGCAAATTTACAAAATAGTCCAACCTGCTCAGAGTTTTGGCCATTGTGATTGCAAAGAATTTGGTCATGTGTCTGAATTCCCAGTAAGCACTGCTGCCTCAGGAGACTCACAGCCAGGAGAACAAATTAGTAAACCCATCTCCTCTGAATATGCATTAAGCTTCAAAGCTTGGCGTAACATAGTAACAACATTTCAGGACTTTTGTTAATTCAAAAAAGGATTTTGGTGTTATTTATGTTTAAATGTTATCATTTGGGAACGTAAATTTGACCTAATCAAACTGACTGAGGAAGATTGCTTCTCTAAAACTACAGGAAGAAGAGTATTTCTATGTTCTGAAATGGGTTTAAATTCAGTGCAACATTATTCCACTCATTCAAGTATTATTTGTAAAATGAATCATCTTGTTGGTTTATTGTGGTTTGTCATTGTCCTATTCTCACTGGAATGTTCAATAACCTATCGTTTCAATGGCACGGGAAGTGCAAAAAGAGACGCATGTGAGTTCACATTCAATCTTTTATTGTTACAACCTTTGGTCATGCTATATATGACTGGTGCAGTTTGGTATAAAAATTAAGGATGTTTCATATTCATAAGAAAATAAATGCCTTTTTATTTGATCATGAAATTTGGGCACATTGGCAAGGCCAGCATTTATTGCCTGTCCATAATTGCCCTTGAGAATGTGGTGGCGGGCCGCCTTCTTGAACTGCTACAGTCTGTGTGGTGAAGGTACTCCCACAGTGCTTATAGGGAGGGAGTGCGAGGATTTTGACCTAGCATTGATGAAGGAATGGGCAATACTCTCTATGTCGAGATGGTGTGTGACATGGAAATAACCTGCAGGTGATGCTGCTTTTGTCTTTATAGGCGATAAATGTAGCAGTCTGGGAGGCGCTGCCGAAGAAACCTTGGCAAGTTGTTGCAATCTGTCTTGTACATGGTACACACTACAGCCATGGGGCACCAGTGGTGGAGACAGTGAATGTTTAAGGTGCTGGAAGGGGTGCCAATCAAGTAGGCTGCTTTGCCCTAGAAGGTATCAAGCTTCTTGAGTGGTGTTAGAACTGGACTCATCCAAGAAAATGGAGATTGTTCTATCCGATACCTGACTTGTGCTTGTAATTGATGAAGGGTCAGGAGATGAATTACTTGCTGCAGAATACCCAGCTTCTGGTCTGCTCTTGTAGTCACAGTATTTGTGTATCTGCTCCAGTTAAGTTTCTGGTCAGTGATGATCCTCAGGATGTGGATAATGGGAGATTTGATTACGGTGATGTCATTTATTGTCAAGGGAAGGTGCTTGGACATTGTTTTGTTGGAGATGGTCATTGCCTGGCTCTTGTGGGGCATGAATGTTACTTCCCACTTATCAGCCTAAGCCTGAAAGTTGTTGAGGCTTTGATGCACACATGCATGGACTTCTTCATTATTTGAGGGGTTGTGAATGGAACTAAGCACTGTGCAATCATCAGAAGCCATTCTTCTCTGACCTTATGATGGAAGGAAGGTCACTAATGAAGCAGTTAAAATGGTTGGGCCCAGTACACAACCCTGAGGAACTCCTGCAACAATGTCCTGGGGCTGAGATTTTTTTTTTATTCATTCACGGTATGTGGACTTTGCTGGCTGGGTCAGCATTTATTGCCCATCCCTAGTTGCCCTTAAGAAGGTGGTGATGTTGGCCTCCAACATCTACAGCCATTTTTCATTGTGCTAGGTATGACTCCAACCAACATAGAGCATTTTCCCCCGATTCCCATTGACTTTAATTTCAGCAGGGTCCCTTGATGACGCAATTGGTCAAATAATGTCTTGATGTCAAGGGCAGGGGAGTTGTGGTAGGTTTTGCTCTGAGAAAGCCGTACATTAACATCATTGCTTCTCGACGAGGTGACCTTGACCCTGACTAGTAATTTTGTGGAGGATGTTGTATTTATAACTTTGAGGTGAAGGAGCAGAGTACGAAATGGAATATGAGGAAGTGCGTAAAAGAGAAATGAAGCATCCTCAGGCGAGGATTAACAGTTCTTTCCTAGGTAGATTAGCAGATGTACCAATTTTAATTAAAGCCACAGTTTGCAACAGACAAATGTATATAGCCGTGATAGCAGGAAGTTATCGTGAGTGTTATTGTATGAACACTTAATATTCTATCATATTTCTCTCTTTACTATTGTAATGCAAGTAGTAGCCCATTTACATAAATGGGTTGATACTTTTACCAAACAGAGGTAAGATAAGTTGGAATCAAGCACTTTAAGCATTGTGAAAAAGTAATAACATAACAATGGTAGAGGTACATAGCCATCCCTTAAGGTAAAAAGTAGATTATATCTAGTACTTTGGACGTGATCAGACATCATAAGTAGTCCACTGACAGAATTTACAACAATTAAGAAACAAAAGAATACAGGAAGAATTAATTAAGATACTTAATAAGAAAAATAGCTGAGGGGTTAAACTCAGTGTTGGCACTTGGTAACAATATGCCACTTAATATGGTCCTTGCTGCTGAGGAACCACATATCAAAGGCGATCCACATCAGTTTGGAGAATTTCTGTGTGACATTACCTTTTTTGGCCATTTTATCCTCCCATATATCAAATGCTTTCCACACATGACTAGAGACACAGTTGGAGACAGTTAAAAAGCAAGGTTTAATGATGCAAGAACGTAACAAACAATTGCCTTGAACAATTTCTACTTATAGGCCTCTTACTAAACATTTCTTATGACTGTTTCTTGAAGTCGTAGACTAATAGTAGCATTACAAAGGGGGATATTCTGGTAACTTGACTCCTTAGCACAACTTGATGTCGACTATTAATTCCTCTCAACACTTACAATAAACCATGATGTCACACTACACTAGTCTATGTAGTCACATGATTCATGTTAACAGCCTTTTTATAGCAACTCTTGGCAGATGTGAGCGTCTGTAAAGCTTCGATGGCATGTACAGTAAAAGAAAACTGTTATATATTTATTAGGCGGCATAGCAACAGGGTGCAGCTGGAGATAACTGTAATGAAGACAGACATTCATCAAATTGAAGCTGATGATTGGAAATTGCTCAGAAAGACACAATAGGCAGGATTTTCGGGTCCTCAGGATGTGGTGGGCAGGCCCGGGATCGGCCGGGAAACGGGCCACCGCCCACAATCAGCCTCCGACTGCATTTTCACGCCGACTGAAAGCCTCACTGCTGCCGGGGTGGGGGAGGAAAGAGGGCGAGTGCTGAAGTCTGCGCATGCACAGGGGAGAGCACAGCAAAATCTCCCCGAAGGCAGAAAGCTGCCTCAGGGAGCTGAAGAATTATAAAATCAAAAATAAAGGTTTGGAAATTCTGAAAAAACATGCCCCTACACACGACTCACTCACATGAACGTATACATAATAAAAATTGTGTCAAAACGTTTTTACTTTTTTAAATTAATGTCGGAAACCTCATCCTTCCCATGGATGAGATTTGCTCAAAATGCAAAGGCCACCTGGCTGATTCGCCAGCCTGTTCCAGCAGCAAAAAATCTCTCTTAATCACTAAAAGAATGGCCTTAATAGGCCTCCTAATTGTCGGTGGACTTGCTGCTGACTCTCGCGCACGGCTGCCGACCGAAATATCACGCGCAATTTTATGCCTGATTGGGTCAGGTGCGCACCTGCCCATGGGATGTAAAATTCTGCCCAAAGAAAACATGCTGCAGTTTGAATCTGCGTGTCACAATGTACAGCCTAAAAAGTGCTCTAACAATCACAGCCATGGTATTATAAAAACAGGACCAAGAAATTCTCACCCACCATCTAACGTCCTTAGCATTGAGCAGCTCCAGCTGTTCAGTCGGCAAATGCGCTAAAAGGAGTAGTGCATGTCCCATGAAAGCCCAAGCTGCAATCTTTAGATAATGCTCAGTTAGCTGACCACAGCCCACACATTGTTGCAGCACATACAATTGGCATTAATGCCCCTGTTCTGGAGAGAGGGACATCAGCCCTTGTCCTGCTGGAAAGGTTAGGGGGGGCGGCTAAGCTGTGAAGCCTGCTGTTATCAAAATGGAGGGTGAATTTGTTGAGGTTGTCTCACTCCCTCCCGCCATAATTTTGGTGTATGTTAGTTGGAACACTGGTTTACATTCATAAACAGGGTTTCTGCCAAAATTACAATGGCAGAATGGGAGAAGCCTGAAAGAACTGAACGCCCAAGGATATTCAGCCTCTAACTTTTTACAGCACCATTTTTACTTATGATAGTTTTGCAGAATTTTCCGTGGGTGGCTCACATCCGTTTGAATATGTTTTACAAGATTTTCTAAAAGTTGCGTGACACAGGTGCAGTATACTGTGTACTGAAATTGAATGTAGTGTGGAAATCAGTGGCCAAACTAGCACTTTTTTGACCTTCAAACCAGCACATTTACAAAGTTTAGTGGCAATATGGTGTTGTTAAAGGGAAAAGATCCATTATCTCACATAAATATTACATATTTTGTTACCAAGTCCACATAGCATCTGAAATTGCTTGCATGCTGTCTCCCTATCCCTTCACACAAGGTGGAATGTCGGCTAGGAATGGGGTGTACCACACCTAAATATTAAAAATGACTGTTTTGTCAATTTTGAAAGGAGAACACTGACT
The DNA here is from genome assembly GCF_017639515.1 of Carcharodon carcharias. NCBI lineage: Eukaryota > Metazoa > Chordata > Chondrichthyes > Lamniformes > Lamnidae > Carcharodon > Carcharodon carcharias. The sequence continues at coordinate 181,969,044 of NC_054468.1, forward strand.
ATAATCATTAGCCAACAGTGCCACCTCACTCGACATGAGGAACTGTATAGATGGAATCTATAGAAGTTGTGGGTGAGGGACAGCGTGGGCCTCCCATGGCATCCTAAAAGATAAATTTTGTTTACAACCTTATTACACTTGCCTTTCAAGTTCATTCTTTCAGTAACATACAGGCTGTTCTGCCTGGCAGCAGCATGACACCTATGCTTTTGCTACTGCCCACATATATTTTGCCCATATACTCAATACTCGTATATGTTCCTATTATATCTATATAGGGACCTCTCTGGATGATGTCCCCCCTAATAGAGATAAGAAGGAAGAAAGTACCTCAATTAAGTACATGCCATTACTTCAAACTCGAGAAGCACAACTATCCAACTTTAGGAATTTGAAAGAGAGTGTTGAGGTTTCAGCTTGTGAGGCACCCAGCACCAGTTAGAAGGATCATGTGGAGCTGGACATATTGAACAGTCCTGCAGGGCAACAGAGCAAACCAGGCCAGTGGGATTAGTTTTCAATTTTTCTAGTTATAAGCCAGCACCAATTATATAGAATTACATTAAAATACATAGAATATCCAACACAGAAATGCGTCATCCAGCTCAAGTAATCCATGCTGGCATTTAAAACTCCATCTGAGTATCTTTCTATCCTTCTAACTCTTATCAGGATACCTGCTATTTCTTTCTCCCTTGTCCCACCGACAGTTAGGAGGCCTATTAAGGCCATTCATTTAGTGATTAAGAGAGATTTTTTGCTGCTGGAACAGGTGGGTGAATCAGCCAGGCGGCCTTTGCATTTTGAGCAAACCTCATACAAAATAAAAGGAAATTAGCTCCATCATGTAGACTTTGGTTACTCCACATTTGGAGCACTCTGTACAGTTCTTGTTGCCGTATTATAAAAGGGAAATCGAGGCACCAGAGAGGGTGCAAATAATACTTATAAGGATGATACCAGAAGTGCAAGGCTATACAAATCAGGAAAGAATTAAGGCTGTGCTTCTTAACTCTGTGAAAAAAAAAGGAGGCTGAGGGGGGGAATCGAATAGAGGTATTTAAGATTATGAAGGTTTTCATAGCATAGACACAGAGTCTTTCTACTTGTGAAAAAGAGAAAACTAGAGGCTATCAATAATGGATGAACGCCAAGAAACAAAGAAGAGAATTCAGCACAAACTTCTTCAGCAGAGAGTGGTGAGCATATGAGGCTTGGTACCACAGGCAGTAGCTGAGGTGAATAGTATTGACGTATTTAAAAAGAAGCTAGATAAACACACAAGGGAGAAAGGAATAGAAGGTATCCTGATAAGAGTTAGAAGGATAGAAAGATATTCAGATGGAGTTTTAAATGCCAGCACGGATTAGTTGAGCTGGATGACCCATTTCTGTGCTGGATATTCTATGTATTTTGATGTAATTCAATATAATTGGTGCTGGCTTATAACTAGAAAAATTGAAAACTAATCCCACTGGCCTGGTTTACTCTGTTGCCCTGCAGGACTGTTTCAAATGTTTATCCGCACTTCCTTTAAAAGATGCAATTGTCACTGTCAACTATTCTGTGGAAAAGTGTTCCATGATCTAACAACTCTCTGGACAGAATTTTGCCCTTGGTGGGGGTGCTCGACAGGGGCAGGCGAGAGTGGTCAGGAACCACCGCCCACGATCAGTACCACACTGTGATTTCGCACTGTCGGGCCAATTAAGGGCCACCCAGCGTGAAACATGAGTGACAGTGCTGAGTGCTGCCTGTACGGGAGGAGGAGGGGGGGGGGGAGAGTGAATCGGCCAAGTGTGAATTTCACGCATGCGCGCGAGTGAACACTGCATAATCTCCCTGAGGCATAGAGCTGCCTCAGGGAGATGAAGCGATATTTTAAAAATTAAAAAAAATTGTAATAAAACATTGTCCTTTATCTGTCACATGAGCAGGGGCATGTTATTAATGAAAAATTAAAGTTTTTATTTTACTTTTATTTGTTTTTGGAAACCTCATCCCGCCCATGGATGAGGTTTCCAAAAAAATGCAAAGGCCGCATGGCCTTTTCGCCTGCCTGCCAACTGTTAGATTTGACGATCAGTGAAAACTTTATGTTAATTGATAACTTAATGGCTTTAACAGGCCTTTTAATTGTCGGTAGGCATGCTGCTGGCTCCGGCGCACAATCACCGAATGAACTATCACGCAACTGCGCATTGACATAGGCACGCTCGGCTGACATCAACGCGCATCATTTCTGCCCTCTGTGTAAAAAGTTTTTCCAACTTTGATTCTTAATCTGGGTGACAATTTTAAATTGGTAACTTTTGGATCCTGAATTCCCAATCAGAGGAAATAGTCTTTCCTCATTAATTTTATTAAAATCTTCATACTCTTATTTAAAAAAAACTTAATTAAATCTTCTCTTAGCCTTCTCTGCTCCAAAAAAAAGTCTCAGCATCTCAACTTTCTTCTCATGAATACAAATTTTCAACCCTGCTTTTGCTTGGTTAATTTTTGCCATGTGTTATCTATGATTTGCTTTGTAGCACATATCCATGGCATCACTAAGAACACCTACTTTCAGGTCTATACCATTGCCCAACTCTGTCCTTGCCTCAACTCATCTGCTGCTGAAACCCTCATCCATGGCTTTGTTACCTCTAGATTTCACTAATTCAATGCACTCCTGGACACCCTCCCATATTTTACCTTTCGTAAACTTGAGATCACCAAAACTGCTGTCCATGTCCTTACTCACACCAAGTCTCAATAACCTATCACCCCTCTGTTGCCAACCTCTGTTGGCATCTGGTTAAACAATATCCCAATTTGAAAATTCTCATCCTTGTTTTCAAATTTCTCCATGGCCTCATCCCTCCCTATCTCTGTGATCTCTTCCAGCCCTATAACCCATCTGTGTTCATTTAATCCTGACCGTTTGACATTCCCAATTTTAGTTGTCATCTACTGGGTCTATTTTTGTTCTTGGTATATGTAGATGATTTGGATTTGGGCACACAAAACAAAATGTTGAAATTTGCTGATTATATTAAAGTATAAGGTTGGCAAAATTGAGCAGGACTGTAAAATACTTCAGGAGAACATAGATTAGCAAAACAAGCAGCTGGTGATAGATGTAATTTAATGTTCTGAAGATTAAGGTAATACATTTCGGGAGGAAAAAAAAAGCAAGTATAGATCTGGATACCAGTGCCACCAAAAAAGTAAGTTTCTAAAAAGACCTTACCTAAGTGTGGAGCTGGAAGGAATGGGAAAGCTCTTCACAGTGTTATGACCGATGCAGTTGGTAAAGTAGTTATTTTTTTTTTAATCCCAGAGGGAAACTTTAAACAATGGTCATAACCAATAATTTTAAGTGTTATGTCTGAGATGCGACTCTAAACTCAGGAATCAGAGCACCAGTTCTCAAGGTTTTACATTAAACTAAATTTACACAGGGTAAAAATATAGACATATGGCTACAAATTACTACTATCATAACATTTAACAAATTCCCAAACTAATCTCCATTAAGGCAACAACAACCCATAGATTTAACCAAAACACTAGGCAAAGCATTTTCACCTTACAAATTGAAAATGAGGTTCTTTTCACTGTGGAGCCAGTTGGACAAGTTGGGGGCTTACAGCTGCCTTTTGATTTCATATTGCCTTTGCCTGCACACCTGAAAACTATTGAAGTTATACCTTCCAGCCCCATTGAATGTTAATTCTCATTGTATCAACAACCTGTCTGAACTTTACCTTTTAACAATGAAACTCCATTTACTGTACTAATTTTATTAATAATATAAACACATTGCTTGGTAGCTGCTAGAAAGGCATCAAGTTTTCACCTCACTTCTTGAATGCTCTATTCAAAAAATGCAAATACACGCTATCTCTCTGTTTACATCTCAAACTAGTACATCAAAGCACCCAGACTAGCTGCATTTAATCCAGTTAAAACAGACTCGCATACTAAATCTCTATTTTAAAAGAAAAACATTTTCTAAAATATTATATACATTAATAACTTCATGATACCAGTTAAACATTGAAACCATGGGCTGCTGCCAGCCAGTGCCTCCACCCCTCCTGACTGCCTATATCCCATCCCTGGATTTACCTCAGATCCTCGACAGGCATCCCAGCTGGCAAATTTTGTTGTGATTTGTAATCTATAAGTCTCTTCTGAGGCCACAACTGGAGCCTGCAGCTCACTGGCAATAAGCAAATGGACCAATTTGTTGTAGCCCTACTGCTGCTCTCTTTAAACACATATAACATATATTGCACTCCCAGTTTGAGGACGTACACATTTATAGACCTGCAAGTACAAATTCATAAAACCTGCACTTCTGTAATTTGATATACTTAAATACAGGGTGGTGGGTGGGGGGGTTAATTTAAGTAGTGCTAATTTCTTCTCTCACCATCCGTTCATAAACAGAAAGGTGTTTTGATTTGATTCCCTCTTTATAAGTAGTGGTGTATTTCCTAACCCCTCAGTTTTGGTGCAATTCAATTTCCTGTTAATAACTCCACAGCAAACTCGAGATAGGATGAACTCAAAGAGCTAGTTTATTTGCTCACACTCAAAACACGAAAAGAGGGTTTACAATGTCCCCATCATATTCAGATAGTAAAGAGAGGGAAAGAGAAAAAAAAGATTGATAGTACAGAGACCACAGAGAAAATAAATATTGTTCATGTGGTTTCCAAAGTCCAGAATCAAAGTCCAATGAAGCATTCCCTAATGAAGGTTGGTGGGCTGGAAACCAATGCTGCATAATTCACTTTTCCCGTGGTATTGAATTCACATTATGAGATAGGCTTCATGAGATGAATCAAGCTTGTAAGCAATGGTACAGACTTCTACCAGAAGCAGAGTAGATAGGGCCAACCTTGGCCAGAGCACCTTCGCTGTGGCCTACTAGTCAGATATTAACAGCAGACTGAGCTTTTCAGTTCAGCAAGGCAATATTAATTGTTCCACAAGCCAGAGGCCCATGTCACATGACTTACACCTCTCCACCATCTTTGACAAAGAATGTATACCCATCATCTGGATTCCAAAGTGTCTTTGCCCTTAGGAACTGAAAGGAATGTTGCGGGGCCTTTGTCTTAGCAGATGATTCATCTTATTCTGGGCAGCTGGGTTATTAAATGCATGTGGCTTTTGTATATCTCTCTTTGAATTTGGGCTGCACAGTCCACAGGGGTCATTGGTGGCTCCTCAGAGATAACAAGATGTGAGTTTTCCTAAAACTGCCAAGTGGCTTCTCTTGTTCAAGGGTCACAGACAGACACAGTTTCATCTATTTTAAAGAGTTTTGTTCAGTTTTAAACATTTTAGAAATAGCAATGAGTATATCTATATATATTTTATAAAAAAATATACAGTATGGTGTCTTAGTTCCTCACAACAGAGATGCATCTACCAAGAGCCCATAATCAGAATTTCAAGTGGAGAAACAAGTGGTCCCACAGGAATCTCTGTCCATTAAAATTGATGGTTTAAGTCATGGCTGGGGCAAGCTACTGATTTAATTTAAACTTGGAGTCCAGAGAATGCATTGCTTTTGCATGTTGCAATACCATAGACTTGAGGCAAGTTATACTCTAAGTATTAATCATTGAGATGTCCTCTAAATATCTATAGAGGACCTGAAGAAGTAAGTTATTGGATAATATTTTAAAGTAACTTTTTTATTGATCATAAAGCAATGATCTTTGGTGCCTCAGGAGACTTCACTGTATTACATGTTTCCCCAAAATGCTAGACATGTGATTTGTGATGTTACATAATTTCATCCCCTCTACTGTGTCTGAGTCTGACTTTCTTTTTCCCTTTTTATGGTCTGTTTATTTTAAAACAAGGTAGCGATTGTGTAAACCAAGCCCATACTTGTGTTCCTTCCCTTATCTTCAGTTCACTGCAATGATATATTATAACGGGTTGAGGCTAGCAGAAGCTGTTTACTAACCGTTACCAATCAGTCTATTTCTCAGAAAACCAACAACCCACACTGACCAAAACCTTTGAATAGTTCTAAAATTCTTACCTGTATCACATTTTCCATTATACTTCAATTGCTAAATCACAATCTACCTCTTGCAGAAGGATGGGGTTTTTTTCACTGTAATTTACATAGAACTTGAGATTGAATCATGGAATCCTTCAGTTAAAAAAAAACAAACTTTTCTAGTTGACTGATTAATTTTGTGCCATTTCACTCAGCTGTGAAACTCAGCTGTTCCGCCATAATGTAGAGCTGAGGGGTGGAATCTTTGGCTGCTGCTACTGCTGGTAGTGGGAAGGAAGGTGGAAGAAACTTGGTTGCATGGGAGGCCAAAATTCAGAATCCCGACAGCAAGATAAACTTTTGCAATTAAGTTCTCAGAGCTTTAAAGGCTGGTCGAGCTTCCTGATAGCAAGCATCAAGAAGTTCTTTTGCATGTGTTTGCATATCATGCATGCTCATTAAAAGGCCAGCCGATCAGAATGAAGTTCCCATCCCAATTAAGATACCCGCCAGCAAGGAAAACATGCCTTCAGATTCACAACTGCATATAAGTGGCATGCCCCAGGTGAGGTATACGCCTTCCTGGACTTTTGAGTGAGTAGCTTCTTTTTTACCCTCTTTCGTGAGCATTCATCTATGGCAGGCTATGATTGAGTTCAGGTGACAGTTGTCCCAAGGTGTGCGTAGGGTGACCAAGGCTAGGAGGATGAAATCTACTGGGCAAGGTCCAAGGAGGCTGGAGAAGGGAGGCAGGGTCAGCAGGGAAGGGTGGAACTGGGGCCAAGAAAAGGTGCAAGTGTCAGCGGGACAGGGCAAGAAAGTGCCTGGTTAAGGAAGCCAAACTGTCACAGCAGAGGAGGAGGGTGTCCAGAGAAGAAAGGTAGACTGTCCAGAGCAAGGGTGGAGGGTAAGCATGTTAAGTAATAGGTGCTGCGGATAAAGGGGAACCGGTGGATGTACCAAACATACATTTTCAGAAGGCATTTGATAAGGTGCCACATCAAAGATTATTGAGGAAAATAAAAGCTCATGGTGTAGGGGTAAACATATTGGCATGGATGGTAGATTGGCTAGCTAACAGGGAACAGAGAGTAGGCATAAATGGCTCATTTTCTGGTTGGCAGGATGTGACGAATGGTGTGCCACATGGATCAATGCTGAGGCCTCAACCTCTTTACAATTTATATAAATGATTTGAATGAAGGGACTGATGGTATGGTTGCTAAATTTGCTGATGACACAAAGATAGGTAGGAAAGTAAGTTGTGAAGAGGACATAAGGAGGCTACGAAAGGATATAGAAATGTTAGGTGAGTGAGCAAAAATCTGGCAAATGCAATACAATGAAGGAAAATGTGAGGTTGTCCATTTTGACGGAACGAAGAGAAAAAGAGGCATGTTATCTCAATGGTGAGGAATTGCAGAGCTCTGAGACACAGGGGACTCTGGGTATCCTAGTGCATGAATTGCTAAAGGTTAGCATGCAGGTACAGCAGGTAATTAGCAAAGCTAATAGAATGTTATTGTTTATTGCCAAGGGAATTGAATACAAGTGTAGAGAGGTTATGCTTTAGTTATACATCCTGAGGGGAATAACAGGGAGTATGTGAACAGGATGCTTTTTCTTGTGAGAGAATCCAGAACTCGGTGTCACTGTTTCAAAATAAGGGGTCACCCATTTAAGACAGAGATAAGGATTTCTTTTTCTCACAGTAGATTGTGAGACTTTTCCATTCTCTTCCTCAAAAGGTGGTTGAAGCAGAGTCCTTGAATATCTTTAAGGCAGAGGTAGATAGATTCTTGATAAGCAAGGGGGTGAACGATTATTGGGGGTAGGCAGGAATGTGAAGTTGAGGTTAAAATCAGAAGAGCCATGATCTTATTGAATGATGGAGCAGGCTCAAAGTGTCGAATGGCCTACTCCTGCTCCTAATTCACATGTTCATATGTCAAAAATGTGTTTGTCCTGTTGTTAGGTAGGGGAGGAGCTTTCTGGGCAGTGGGTATGGGAGAGAAAAGGGTCTAAAGGGTGGGGTTGCTGACATCCAGGGTTGGGATGCAAGGGCTTAAAAGAGGTATTTGGGAAGCAAAGGAACATTGACAGTGAGAGGGGGGTGTTGACTCTGGTAGGGTTGTAGTTGCACAGTCATGGGGGGATATTGTATGGTCTCATGGTGGGGGGGTGCTCACAGAATATCAGTGGACAGGTGGACTTGAGAACAAGAGGCATGAAAGTCTGGAGGGGCATGGGTATGTCAACGGTTATGGGCTCAGGAGAGAAAGCAGATGTTCAACACAGATAATAATCGGGTCAAGGGCAACAGGGGGGAGAGGAATGAGAATGTGGTGTTAGTGAAGGATAATGGATGGAATTTGTTGGGTGACTACATGGGGATAGAAGGTGCTGGAGTGTCCTTGAAAAGTAATGCGCACTATTTTTCAGTTCAATTGGTCCAAAGGCAGTCCTTTGCTAATAGCCAACACCCAAAGTGAGAGGAGGGTCTTTGCTGGTGGGAGGAGTTACTGATGTACTTAATGGACTGAGAAAAGGGGGACCCTAATAATAATGAGTCAACTGGATGAAAACAATGCTTGGGTGTGTTCTCCTCTGTGCTCAACCCCCCAAGACAGCAGCATTTCTCCATGGCTCTCATTCAAGCAAGATTCCAGTAAGGTCGCGAGTTGCAATACACTATGCGCTGAAAGGCAATCTCCTTTTGAATGAGGCAGGGGCGCAGGGAGGGAGGTGGCAGTTCCACGATGCTCAGTTGGGAGATGACAACAATCTGCCTGTTTAGAACCTCATGGGTCCTGGATAGATGGTCAGAGAAGATAAGGTGGTGGGTGGTACATCCAAGATGTAAAGGCAAAGTCGCTCAATTGTGTAGTGAGGGGATAGAGGGAAGCTCAATAGTGTCTGAGGGAGGGTGCACAGACATGGCTTTACCCTGGTCTATGTACATCCATGTATGAACAAGAGGAGAACTCATCTGTGGCCTTCCAGGATGGGCTGCACTATGGTGGGGTGCAGAGGGAGGCCAGCTAGGTACAGGGCTTCCCATTGGCTAATATGATCAAGGATGGAGGGAAAGCTTCAAAGAATATGTGATGGACCAGAGATCAACTCAGGCTTTCATGATGATGGCACAAAACAACCCTGTTCTTCTACTATGGTCCATCTGAGGGGGAACTGGCACAAGGTGGCCCAAGGCCAGGAGCAGCAAGAGGCAGCACCAGCTGAGCTTCAAGAAAAGTAGGATGCTGGAAACTAGCGACCGGTGTGACTGTGAGCATTGGCACGAAATCGGGTATATCGCAGTTACCTGCAGATGAGAGGAAGGCAATGCCAGAGGCACCTTAGGATGTCCTGGGAAGTGGTTAATCACGTATGCCAGCTGTTCAATGAAGACCTGCATCTGCAAGGACTGAGAGGCAATCCTATGCCAGTTGATGGCAGCTGACAGCAGCTCTAAGTTTCTTTTCCAGTGGTTCCTTGCAGGGATCCACTGGGGACCTACATGGGATAAACCAGCCTGCCCTGTGCAAGTGCATCTGGGAGATAATAGATGCCCTCTCCAGAAGAGCACATGAATTTGCGAAGTTTCATTTCGGCCTTGAGGGCCAGGCAGCCAGAGCTTTGGGTTTTGCTGCAATTGCAGGAGTCCCGCAAGTGCAAGGCACTATTAACTGCACATGTGGCGTTGACAGCTCCCTCGCATCAGCCAGTCACATCCATCAACAGAAAGGTTTTCACTCACTGAATATTTAGCTGGTATGTGATCACACCAAACAAATCTTTCAGGTTTGTGCGCGTTACCCAGGGCGTCCTCACGATTCCTACATTCTCAACCACTCCCAAGTGCCACAAGTATTTGGTCCACCTCACTGATTCCAGGGCTGGCTCAATGGAGAGGGCCCCCAGAAGGCCTGGCTGATGACACCAGTTCAAAATCTGCAAAGTGCCGCTAAGGAGAGGTATAATTTTGGACATGCCTCACCAAGGGCCACCATTGAGCTGATGATAGGCAAACTGGAAATAAGGTTCTGCTGTTCGCTCAGGTGGGATACTTCAGTGTTCCCCACAGAGAGTATCTAGCATCATTGAGGTATACTGCACCCTTGCTCCACAAAGGGGGAATGTCTTTGAAGAGGGAGAGACGGAGGATTGAGATGTCTCCTCCAACAATGAGAAAGGGGAAGGCGATGGTGATGATGAGCTCCAGGATGTGGATGCAAAGGCAGAAAGCATGGCAATGGTGTGACATGGCACATAGGTCCATGCCAATCTAATCGCTGACAGATTCCAGGCCGAGTGAGCTGGTACCAATACGTTTCTTTCACACTTTGTTTTTAATCCCCTGCTGACTGGGTGGCCGGGGCTCCCTATTTGACATTTGAGTTTACTTTCACTGTCCTTGATTTCTGGTGGCTGAAGCAAATTGTACTGTTTCATGTTAGCTCTGCTGGCAGTGTGATCCTTAGCATACGCCAATCTATATTGAAACATATCCTATTTGTGCCAAATGCACACAGCAACACCTGCATGACACTGCATATTACCACGGCCCCAGGCACTTGGAAGGATAAATGATTCCATTGGTTCCGGCAAGCCCATCTGCATGCTACATTGAAAGCCACATGCAGTCTAATTTCAGCAGGGATGCACATGTGACCCTAACATCAGCTCCATGGCCAAATCCAGAGAACCCTGTCAGGTAGACCTAGGTGCATAGGAATATTGGGAAGAGAAGCATAGGTAGGCCATTTAGCACCTTGAGCCTGCTCTCCCATTCACCTAGAACAGAGCTGATCTTCTAACTCATTGGCAATTTCCCTCATTATCTTTATCTCCCCTGACATCGTTATTATACAGAAAAGTAACGATCTATGAGTTGAGCATAGTCAATGACAGTGCCTCCACTGCCCTCTCAACACCCTCTGAGTGAAGAAGTGCATGCAGATCTCAGTCCTCAATGGCCTACCTCTTATTCTGAGACTGGGTCCCCTGATTCTAAACGCCCCAACCAGGGGAAACTTCCTTCCTATATCCACCCCGTGGAGCCTTGGTCTTAATGCTGCACTGAGATCGCTTCTCATTCTTCTGCATTGTGGAGAAGACAGGCCCAGCCTCCTCACTCTCCCCTCATAGGACAATCCCACAGCCCCTGGAATCATTCTGGTGAACCTTAGTTGCAATTCCTTTATAAGAGGTCTATCCTTGCCTAGGTAAAGAGACCAACAGGGCATATACTACTCCATATGTGGTCTCACCAAGCCTACAGATAACTGCAGCCAGATTTCTTTAACCCTGTACCCAATTCCTCTTGCAATAAAGGCCAACTTGCCAGATGCATCCATAATTGCTGGCCGCAACTGCGTGTTAGCTTACAGTTATTTTTGAACAAGGACACCGAGGTCGGTTTGGCTGTCAGCACTTCTCATTATCTCAATATCAAGGAAATTTTGCCTTTCTATTGTTCTAACCACAGTGGAGACCACCACACTTTAAACCCTCATGCTCCATCTGCAATGTTCCTGGCCACTCACTTAGCCTGTCTAACTCTCCTTGTGGCCTCTTTGCATCCTCCTCATATCTCACAGCAGGACACCAGCAGGACATGCAATGACTTGGCTGCAAACACTGTGCAGACTGCATTCTCAGAGGGCACAAAACCAGGTGAGTAGATAGGTTGCCTGATGTGTGCCTAGGCCGCACATTGACGAATGATCACCAAGGCTAAACATCTTCATGTCGGGATAATCAGTGAAAAACCTGCTGATGATGTGAGACAATAAATGGTATCAATGGGACCACACCATCGAAATCTGATGGGAAATGAAGTGCAGCTCCCTTAAATGCCTGCAACCATTTCAGCCACTCGCAGCATGATGGGAATGCATCCAATATAACAACAATGCAAGTGGACATATATTCAGAGCTGTGACTCTTTATACAGTGATCGTACACCCACTCCACCCACTTGCCTTCAAAATTTCTTAATTTTTCTTTTCCTTTCACTATGACTGGGTGCAGCCCCAGCAAACACAGCTGAGGTACAGGCAGCCTGCTGACTGCTATGCCTTGTTGACTGCGATGACAATGGAAGCCGTCCTCTGAGGCCTAGAGGACTCCAGCCTGATGAGAATCGCCTGGCCCAGGTACAGGTGCACCCTCCTCGACCTGACCTGCTGGGAAGCAATTTGCTCACTGATGTGGGAAGTGAAAAGGCAGGGCCTCCGGGGTGTCTGGCTGATGCTCCTCCTCCCAGCGGATGCCTGATGGCACCTCCATGGCTCCTTGAGGCAAAGGAGCACTTGGGAGGAGGTAGATGTGCCTCATCCCTCTCTCTCCTAGCCACCACGGCATTGTATCTATGTCTAGAGCAACAGTGTGCAGTTCCAAGCACATATCCGGCAGGAACTGTGCATTCTGCTGGACCTGGGTCTCCAAGGTGCCCACCACCCTTTCCATGGAGGCAGCCGAGCGCTCGCATTCTGAAGCCATGACAGTGGTCAGAGCTTGGACAGATTCTTCCAGCCTTCAGTCCAGTCTGCACATGGCCTCTGGCACCTCTGCCTCATGTTCTCCTGCCTGTCTCTGCATCTCCAACAGATCTCTTATGTCTGAGCCCAGAGGCTTGCCATCCCCAGCAGTCCTGTGAGTGTCAGAGACCTCGGCTGTCACTTCCTCTGTCAGCTGTAGACCCATGTCAGCGATGTGCTCACCAGATTGTGACACTGAGCCTACCCTAGAGCAAGCACCCACTGAGGTGAATGTATCTGTGTTGGTGGAGGGTGCAGATGAAACCTGTGATAGTGCATTCTCTGAGGATTCTAAGTCATCATCCTCAGAGATGGTGCTCGAGGTGGAGTGAAGGTGGAGCTGGAGCTGCGGGTGGGCTATCCCCTTTTAGGTGGTGGTGTTCCCATGTATCTGCTGCCCATGTCATGCTGGTGGTCAAGGTTGCGGGTTTGGAAGTTGTTGCTAAAGGAGACTTGCCGAGTTGCTGCAGAGCATCTTTTATGTAGTACATGCTGCTGCCACTGTGCGTTGGTGGTGGAGGGAGTGAATGTTGAAGGTGATGGATGGCCTACTAGTCAAGTGGGCGCTTTGTCCTGGATGGTGTCAAGTTTCTTGAGTGTTGTAGAAGCTGCACTCAAATGGAGGATATTCCATCACACTTCTGACTTGTACCTTGTAGATGGTGGACAGGCGTTGGGGAGTCAGAAGGTGAGTTACTCGTCACAGGATTCCTAGCCTCTGACCTGCTCTTGTAGCTACTGTATTCATATGGCTAGTCCAGTTCAGTTTCTGGTCAATGGTAACCCCCAGGATGTTGATAGTGGTGGATTCAGCGATGGGAATGCCATTGAATGTCAAGAGGAGATGGTTAGATACTCTCTTGTTGGAGATGGTCATTGCCTGGCATTTGTGTGGAAGGAATATCATTTGCCACTTGTCAGCCTAAGTCTGAATGTTGTTCAGGTCTGTCTGCATACAGACGGCTTCAGTATCTGAGGATTCAAAATGGCACTAAACATTGTGCAATCACCAGCGAATATCCCCACTTCTGATGTTATGATGCAGGAAACGTCACTGTGGAAGCAGCAGAAGATGGATAACCTCACATTTCCCAAAATCTTTGCCCATTCACTTAACCTACGTACGTCCCTTTGGAGAGTCTTTGACCTGGATTTTCATGGTCCCAATCTGGACCAAGTGTAGGCAGGGCTGGATAGAAAAGGGCCACTGGGTGGGCCAGCTGGCATTCCAGCCTCCGTTTCTGCCCTCAGCCATTTCCATGAGAGCGGGGGAGGGAGCAGGCCCCAGAACCCGCTCACTCCTATGAAGGGGATAACTATCAGTGTTGTGGGCTGATTGAGAGCCAGGTAAGATTTTTACTTTTCATGGAGGTGGGCAGGCACAGCTGTCGGGTTTTACACCAGCTGCATGCAGTCACCGACCATGTTGGATTGGAGGCGCCAAGAGTTCCAAAGGTAAGTAAAATGGTTTCACCTCCTTTACAGTTAATTATTAAACACTGTAACATGCATTGTATGTGTGTTCAGTAAGGTGAGTTATGAGAATGCTGTGATTGGAAGATGTAACTTCCTCCTTTAAACTGGATTTCCCTCTCGGGCTCATGATATGCGAGTTGGGTTTTTTTGCAGCTTCCAAAAAGCACATCCAACTCACGAATGACTTTGCCAAGGATTTTTGCTTTTCAAGCAAGTGGCGGATACCATGTACAGTTTACGAATTGATGCCACCTCTTGGCTTTTATCCAGCGTTTTTCTCAACTTTCAAATTGCAAAGCCTGCCTACAAGCCAAGTGATTCTCTGCCAGGGTGGGGAGAGTGCAAGGTGGAGTGTCTGCAGGCCACACCCAGCACAGCTGCAGACCTGTCATCAACAGATCTCCACTGAATGTCAGTGTTCAGCAGTCAGGTACCCCCTTTACAAATCCTCATTTTGTCATGGGTGCAGCACCAGGCCACCTTCAGTACACAGAAATACAGCTGCAGCAGCAGCATCCTGAAATGCCTCATTCTCCATGTGCATGGGCCCAAGGGCAGGAGGAACTGAGGCACTGAGTACCCACAAGAAGGAGGCCATGAATGATGAGACAGTGCCAAACTGAAAAGGTATTCAGGAATAGGGTAACTTAACTGAACATGACTGAGGGGCAACGTCAGGGGAGGCTGCGTCTGTCCCGAGAGGTGGTGGCTGGGCTTTGCATCATTCTGCAACAAGACCTGCAGCCAAGCTGACACCAGAGTCAAACACTCCCATTGACCTTGAAGGTGGCGCTGAGGCTCTATTTTCTCACTAGTGGGAAAGGCTCCACAGCCAACCTCTGTAGAATCTCACAGTCAGCAGCACACACTGCACATCCATCAAGTCACTGTTGCCCTTTTTGCCAAAGTGGGGCAGTTTATCTTGTTTGAGATATATGGTGTATCAGGCAGAGAGGGTGATGGAATTTGCCTCAGTTGCAGGCATCCCCCAGGTGCAGGGTGTGGTTGACTACACGCACATCTTGATAAGTACACACATGCAAAAATTGGAGAGGTACATTGACTGAAAGGGGTAACAATCTTTAAACGGCCAACTGCTCTGTGACCCACCACGAAAGGTTTCTGCATGTGTGCACTTGCTACCCTGGCAATTGCCACAATTCATTCATCCAAAGGGAATCTGGGACAGCCGAATGTTCCAACTGACCCCCCAGGTGCACGGATGGATACTCAGGGATAAGGGTTATCCCCTGAAAATGTGGCTTCTCACACTCCTCCACCAACCACAAACCCAACTGCAGAGAAGGTACAATGGGAGCCAACTTCACAAACAATACTAATTGAGCAGGCCATTTGTCTACTAAATGTTCAGGCCTCTCGACCACTCAGTGGAGGGAACTATAGCATACACCTCACAGAGTATCCTGGATCATTCTAGTCCGCTGCATGCTTCACAATTAGGCACTGAGGGGAGGGATTTGATACTGGACCCAGAGGAGGCCAAAGAAGGAAGCCTCTACTCTGATGAGCAGGAGGAGAAAGAAGAATTCCATGCAGAAGAAGAGAATGAGGGTGAAAGCCAGGAGGAAGGACCCCTGAGACGATATCATCATAGAGGCTTTGAGGAATCCATGCAGGACGCCATTGTGGCCAGAGACCTTCTGTTACAACGGTACTTCACATGATGGGAACCTTCCATGAGTGTGAAGGCTGATCTGAAAGGCTGAGAAGGGCATTGGTAGCATCCTGCAAACAAAGGCATATGAGGATTGGTGAAGGCCAACTGAATGCAGTGCTCAGGTGATGGGTGGGACATTAAAAGATTTTTGGCTGTGTGAAAAGGCCAATATTCTGTAAATATATTGTAAATGCTTAATATTTTGCACAGGTAAAGGTTTTTGTTTAACTTAACACATGTCTGCTATCTTACTCTACATATTGCAACTTATCAAACTCCGCAGTGGCCCAATTAGTGAACTAACCAATTTGGTGTCCTCCACTCTCCAGCACTTCAACATAGCGTTCCCCTTGTTGCCTCAGAGGAGGTGGAGGCAGGTTGCTCACTTCCCTGGTTATGTGGCTGTGAGGATCTTGATGGTCGATCTTGTCATGCAGGGACCCATTGGTGCTCTCCCCGTGACTGCCACATCTCTGCAGGGCCAGCTGCCCTCACTTGGACCTAACTAGCAGATGGTGCATCTGGTTGAGCAGCTAAGGAATCAGAGGATGGTGGGATTCCTTTAAAATGCACGGATACCTCAGCCTGCTGATCTGATTGCTCAACCCTTGGAATGGTGACCAGATGGCTGGACAGGATGATGCAGGGGCACAGCTGTCATCCCCTCTAGCTACCGTTTTTCTACCAGTGAGATACTCCTATTGGTGACCATAGTTCCTCTCCCTGTATTGCTACAGAGCTGATGCCACTGTGCAGGATATCTCATACCTTCTGCAGCACGTCCTGCCACATGGGAATTCACTTCATCCAACCCTGTCTTCATACCTTTCTGATTGTCTTTATTTAAATTTAAGACACTGGTTTCCAACCCAGTTTTCTCATCCTCAAACTGAATGTGAAATTCCATCAAGTTATGATCAGTCTTCGCTAGAGGATCCTTTACTATACGATCATTAAGTAATTCTGCCTCATTGCACATCACTGGGTCTAAAATAGCCCATTCCCTGGTTGGTTCCACAAGCTCTAAGAAACTACCCTGAATACATTGTATGAACTCATCCTCAAGACTACCTTTGACATTTGATTCATCCTGTCGATATGAAGATTAAAATCATCCATGATTATTGCAGTACCTTTTTTTAATAAGCCCACATCATTTCTTGATTTATATTCTGTCCTATAATGTGGTTACAGTTAGGGGAGGCGATAACCTACTCCCACCAATCACTTCTTTCCTTTGATATTTGATATTACTCCGCAGAAGCTGATTCTACATCTTGATCTTTTGAGCCAAGATCATTTCTCACTACCGTATTGGTCTCATCCTTTATTAACAGAGCTGTCATTTCATCTATCTTTTTATAAATGCTGCTTGCATTCAGATAAAGGGGCTTTAATTCTGTTTTTATGTGGGTTGGTAAGAATATCACATCCCACTACTATAAGGCTCTGTTTGTGGCACTATACTCAACTTATCCCAATCAGTTGATCAAAGCTGGCATCTGATTAATGCTCAAGATATTTATAATCCTAGATTGTATCAACAATGCCAGTCATCTATAGACCACCTCATTTTCCTTTCATCCTATCCTTTC
Organism: Carcharodon carcharias; assembly: GCF_017639515.1. NCBI lineage: Eukaryota > Metazoa > Chordata > Chondrichthyes > Lamniformes > Lamnidae > Carcharodon > Carcharodon carcharias. The sequence goes on from NC_054468.1 coordinate 181,986,351, forward strand.
AAAATGTCAAATACCCTGGAACATTCACCACAAAGTCTTGGTCGCCTTGCAACCACGCCTCTGTAATGTCTATGACATCATATACATTTATTTCTATTTGTGTTGTTAATTCATCTATCCTTTTACAAATACTGCATGCATTCAGATAAAGGGTCTTTAATACTGTTTTTTTTAACAATTTTCCCTACTCTCACCTTATTTGTTAGTGCACTCATATTTTGTATGCTCTGTCCCTTCCTGTCATACTCCATTTATCATTATACATATTGTTGTCCTCCATTATTGCCTTGTCCATTCTCTTTAACTTTGTAAATTTCTCCTTACCTGAATCCTCCCTGAACATGCCCTAAATTAATAGAAATCCCTATACCTCCACCTCAATTCTGGCAAGACCTCGATTGGTAAATGAAAACAGTGCTTCCAAATTCCATATACGCCAGGTGGGATATGAAGCCAAAGCCCTGAAAAAATATCAAAGGTCATTTGTGTTTGCAGCGTGCTGCACAGCTTTGCTATTCATAGACTGAAGCCCATACAGGCAAAAGGGCTGAAACGTTTGACTCAGACTAGTGGAAATGAGGAGGAAAAAGAGGAAGGAGACTGGTCCAGGTTAATACGGTCAAGCAGACTTATGCATAATGGAGTGATTGACACAGTTTTCCATTAAAGCTGCCGAATGCCTTCTATAGGAACAGCTCTATAATTTTCGCTGTAGTATATTGGCCCTGTATCAACATGATGGCATGTTGCCTTCTCTACAATCCCTGCATATCAAGCCCCAAAATAGTTATGTTCCTGCTGTCCAAAAAGATCATCCTTAAACACTTCAAAGAAGATACCTTCAAGTTTACTGCTCTATTCCATTATTAATGTTGCAGTGCTTGTCATGAATGCTTCGTTTCTGCTGCATCACGACCTAAACCTGGCAAGGCTACCAGTACCTTTATTTATTTTTTCATGGCATGTGAGCATCACTGGAAATGACCAGTAATTGTTGCCCTTCCCTAATTGCCTTGAACTGAGTAGCTTGCTAGGCCATTTCACAGGGCAGTTGTTGAGGGTCTGGATTCAGATGTAGGCCAAACCAGATAAGGACACCAGATTTCCTTCCCTAAAGGACCTTAGGGAACCAGATGGGTTTTTATGATAACAGATGATAGTTTCATGGTCACCAATACTGAGTCTAGCTTTCAATTCCAGGATTATTAATTGAATTTAAATTCCTCCAGCTGCCCTTTGACCTGTGTCCCCAGAGCATTAGCCTGGGCCTCTGGGCCTCTCCAGTGACATTACTATTACACTACCATTCCCTTCAGTACTTGTGCCATCTTCTCTTGACCCTGACTCTTCTTCAGTCCTCCAAAAGAGCCAGCTCAGAAGAATGGATGTGTCATCACCATGAGTGGCAGAGTCCTCATTTATCTTCATTTTTTCATACATCAACCACTAGCTGCCTTTTAAAGTTTATCATGGATCTTTATAGGGGCTGATCCTTGGTCACAGCTATCGAGCATGAAGCCTACAGTCAAAGTCCTCGCCAGAAACTAAAAGTAAATGCATCTTGTAAGTTGGAGCTCATTCTCTCAATATTGCCAGATGCAGAATTGGCAAGCGAAGCTTCATCATCATTTTGACCTTGTTTCTGTGAGGGGTCCCGCACAGGACACCCTCAAGTTTTCACTTGTTCCATGGTGGTCTGCGGATTCTTGTATGCCTGCAAAGTTTTTGGAGTAGAACTGCTGTACGTTCTCTGTTAGTCCACATGTGGAGCTCTGAAGAATGTCAAAGTATTAAATGAAGAAGTTCTGTTGTTTAACAATGCAGGGACGCAAAATGCCCCTAGTAATAAATTTGTGAATTCCTCTTGCCAGTTGAAATTCCAAGTAGGGCCTTGAATTTCCTCAGGAGCTTGAGGTAGAATCCAAGCTTAAACATATGAAAGAGGACCAACCAGTACTATGAATCATCAGGTCTTTCCCCCAAAGAACAATGTATGTGAATTTCCTGGGAACTGAGGGTGGACAGAACTTACGTTCACTTCAATGATAGTCTGGCATTAGCAAGGAGGTGAGGCTAGTGGAAATAGCACCACTTACTGCAATTCCCACTGCACCCACCCTTTTTTGCCCTGAGCAACCTGGGGCAGGATTTTTACCTCGTCGGGTGGGTGTGGTGGGTGGGCCCAGGAGCAGCCACAAAACCAACTGTTGCCTGCAATCAGACCCCAACTGCAATTTCACACTTGCTGGCCAATTAATAGCGAGCCAGTGTGAATCGTGCGCTGAAGTGCTCAGCGCTGCCTGGGTGGGGTGGGGAGAGGGGAAGGAGGGCATGTGCGGAAGTCAGCTCAGTGAAAGCTCCCTGAAGGCACAGAGCTGCAGAAGATTTTTAACATTACAAATAAGGAGTGAAAAAATAGGGAAAACACGTCCCTTATGTGACTCTGTCACATGAGCAGGGACATGTTAAAGATGAGTTTTAAAAGTTTTTTTTAAAATCACTAGTTTCTACCTTATCCCGCCTGTGGATGAGGGGTCGCAAAAAAGGTCAAGGCCACTTGGCCTATTCGCCCATCCGTCATCTGTAAGGTTGGACGGGCAGGGAAAAATTCAATTTAATTAATTAAAGAATGGGCTTAACAGCCCTCTTAATTGTCGGTGGGCACACGACTGATTCTCGTGCATTCTCGCCAACCGAAATATCGGGCAAGTGCACGATGACGTTGGGATGCTCACCCAATATCATTTTGCACTATTTTTCTCCCATTCAGGTCGGGCACAAGCCCGCCCAACGAGAGAAAAATTCTGCCCCTGTTTAATGGAACAGCAGAAGTGGGCCCAAAGAGATTTCCAAGCCTGGGTCTTGGTTATTTTCTCCACTGTCAAATTTTGGTGAATGAAAAGGACAGTGATTTCAATTAAGTAATAAAAACAAATGGCTATGAAACAATCAAATTGACCCAGCACAATTATCAATGCATTGATGAAATCATTGTACACAATCGCTGCTCTGCTATACTGTGCATACATATAAGGTGAGTCCTTCATTTCTTTTCATGTTTCTTGTGACAATTTTTATTACCTGTTATCAACTAACTTTAGGGTGTTTTTATACAGAAAAAACTAGGCAAAGAGGCAAAGCCATACAGTAAACATCAAGTCCTTACCTCATGACCACTTCTCCTAAATCCCCAGACAAAACGAAGAAAATATTTACAGATATAAAAACAAAAAAACTGCAGATGCTGGAAATCCAAAACAAAAACAGAATTACCTGGAAAAACTCATCAGGTCTGGCAGCATCGGCGGAGAAGAAAAGAGTTGACGTTTCGAGTCCTCATGACCCTTCGACAGAACTTGAGTTCGAGTCCAAGAAAGAGTTGAAATATAAGCTGGTTTAAGGTGTGTGTGTGGGGGGCGGAGAGATAGAGAGAGACAGAGAGGTGGAGGGGGGGTGTGGTTGTAGGGACAAACAAGTAGTGATAGAAGCAAAAACAAAAACAGAATTACCTGGAAAAACTCAGCAGGTCTGGCAGCATCGGCGGAGAAGAAAAGAGTTGACGTTTCGAGTCCTCATGACCCTTCAACAGAACTTGAGTTCGAGTCCAAGAAAGAGTTGAAATATAAGCTGGTTTAAGGTGTGTGTGTGGGGGGCGGAGAGATAGAGAGAGAGAGGTGGAGGTGGGGGGTGTGGTTGTAGGGACAAACAAGTAGTGATAGAAGCAAAAACAAAAACAGAATTACCTGGAAAAACTCAGCAGGTCTGGCAGCATCGGCGGAGAAGAAAAGAGTTGACGTTTCGAGTCCTCATGACCCTTCAACAGAACTTGAGTTCGAGTCCAAGAAAGAGTTGAAATATAAGCTGGTTTAAGGTGTGTGTGTGGGGGGCGGAGAGATAGAGAGAGAGAGAGGTGGAGGGGGGGGGGTGTGGTTGTAGGGACAAACAAGTAGTGATAGAAGCAAAAACAAAAACAGAATTACCTGGAAAAACTCAGCAGGTCTGGCAGCATCGGCGGAGAAGAAAAGAGTTGACGTTTCGAGTCCACATGACCCTTCAACAGAACTTGAGTTCGAGTCCAAGAAAGAGTTGAAATATAAGCTGGTTTAAGGTGCGTGTGTGGGGGGCGGAGAGATAGAGAGACAGAGAGGTGGGGGGGGCGGTGTGGTTGTAGGGACAAACAAGCAGTGATAGAAGCAGATCATCAAAAGATGTCAACGACAATAGTACAATAGAACACATAGGTGTTAAAGTTAAAGTTGGTGATATTATCTAAACGAATGTGCTAATTAAGAATGGATGGTAGGGCAATCAAGGTATAGCTCTAGTGGAGGTTTTTTTTTATATAATGGAAATAGGTGGGAAAAGGAAAATCTTTATAATTTATTGGAAAAAAAGGAAGGGGGAAACAGAAAGGGGGTGGGGATGGGGGAGGGAGCCCACGACCTAAAGTTGTTGAATTCAATATTCAGTCCGGAAGGCTGTAAAGTGCCTAGTCGGAAGATGAGGTGTTGTTCCTCCAGTTTGCGTTGGGCTTCACTGGAACAATGCAGCAAGCCAAGGACAGACATGTGGGCAAGAGAGCAGGGTGGAGTGTTAAAATGGCAAGCGACAGGGAGGTTTGGGTCATTCTTGCGGACAGACCGCAGGTGTTCTGCAAAGCGGTCGCCCAGTTTACGTTTGGTCTCTCCAATGTAGAGGAGACCACATTGGGAGCAACGAATGCAGTAGACTAAGTTGGGGGAAATGCAAGTGAAATGCTGCTTCACTTGAAAGGAGTGTTTGGGTCCTTGGACGGTGAGGAGAGAGGAAGTGAAGGGGCAGGTGTTGCATCTTTTGCGTGGGCATGGGGTGGTGCCATAGGAGGGGGTTGAGGAGTAGGGGGTGATGGAGGAGTGGACCAGGGTGTCCCGGAGGGAGCGATCCCTACGGAATGCCGATAATTTACAGATGTTCATTTTAAAACTGAAATTATTTGCACAATATATTTCAGGTTAAATGGAGTGATAAGGCTTACTTCTTTTATTTAAAACATAGCGTGGCTTAAATAGAAAAATATGATATTCAAAGGTAGGTTTATGAAAATAAGTCTACCTTGTGATTCCACAATTCCTTTATCTCTTCTTTGGGAGTTCTGTGGTGGAGGCACTTTTTTCACTAACTCGGGCTTTTCTCAGAATTGTTTACTCTCTAAATGATGCTTAGAATATAATCTACCACTACTGTATCCATAATTAATTAGCTTTTTAATTAGACAGTTTCATGCAGGTTTACTTTTACTTTTGATTTTCTCTCTTCCTTCCTGTAGTGGTGACTCATGCTGAGCTATTTTTCCATAGAATCAAATTTGTTTTTACTCTTATGATATTGATTGAGAAAACTAAGGCCAATGTTAAGGATCATAATGGAAGACACCCCACCAAGAAAAAAACAGAAGACAGAATGAATCACAAAGTCGTGATAAGGTTACACCAAGCGAGAATTTTAAAACTTTAAAATTTTTAAGATTGCGAGGGCAAGGTAAGAGTCTGTGGGTGGTGTATTTACAACTTAGAAAATAATAGGAATGGTTGAAGTGATCAGAGTGGTGTGGGTAAAATACAAAGAACCAATTAATGATTGTGATACAAAGAGAGGTTGCAAGCTAGAGTTGAGAGCAGTGGCAATAACCCAGGTTATCTTTGTGAACTATGGATGAATCCTCCTGATCCAACAAGACTCAAACCAGCTGTGGAAATGATCAGAGATTGCGACATGCAGCTTCTAACCAGTTTCAATCTAAAATGGCAATCAGGATCATGTTTACATCATGGGATCATGCTTTTCATATTCGGGGGGCCCAAAACAGGTGGGTGCTATGGAAACCTATTTAAAATGGAGTGGTTGCATTGTTGATGTTAATGCGCGGGAAGAATATCAACCAGATTTTGAAGCTGTTAACATCAAACAAAGGCAAGCAAAATCAAACCCATGTACCAAACTCCGGGACCTGGAGTATATATCGGGAGCAGCTGTCCTGCCTGATACTCAGCTTACTAGTTTGGGAGAGCTGGGGACTAACAGTGGCATCTTAGCCATCCTCTCTCTACTTATAACATTAGCACAGACCATGGCTTAGAACATTCTGATGTTTGAAGCTCAGCGTTGCATTGAGCAGTACACTTAGCCACGTAGTCACAAATATACTTTTCTAACTAATACTTAAAAAAAAGATCAAATTTGCTTAATGTAATGTCTACCAGCTGGAAATTGGATAGCCCCATTTTCCCCCGCACCCATGCAGATTGATGTGAGGAGCATGCAAATTTGTGACCCACCTCATCTTCACGATTGTACTATAGGGTCGAGTGGATTGCACAATGCTGTCTGCACCTCCCGGGTGGAATCTTCTTCTCGTGTCGAGGATCCCAGTGGCAGGACTGGAAATGTGTGGGGCTTCTGCTCAGAGATGGAGTGGCTGGCCATGCACAGCCATGCGACAGCTAGCCAATTAGACATGCAGAGGCGAGGGCCCCAGCCAATCTTGTGGCAGGGCTTGGCACCAGTCCTGTCGTTCCCTCACAGAATCAAAGGTCAGGATGTCATATTTGAATGGCATCCAGACAGGCATCCATTATCTGTCACCCAGCAGCGTCAGTCTGGCTGTTTGTGAGGAGTTTGTAATCTCAGGATCTACTGGCAGTTTCACAGCGACATTTCATACAGAGATCAATTTATCTTGCGGGGGCCTCATTCTGTCTGGAAATTGGAAATTGATGTCACGTGCCTTTCTTTCTGGCATGTCACTTCATTGCCCTTTCCCTGCCTTCGGTGACCCTTGAACCACCGCCCATCACCCTTGACCAACTATCATTCACCCTAGAGCATCCCCCCATCACCATTGGTCAGTCCCCCGGCATTCTGGAACTCACCCCCATTACCCCTGACCTGCTATCCATCATATTCAACTCTCCCTTTGTCATCCTTGACCTACCCGCTGTTACCCTCAACTCTCAGGACCTCACCATTATGCCTTACCTATGGGATCCTCTCATAGCTTTCCCTCTCTATCCCCCACAAGCCTTTGTAGGGCTGTCACCTCCCTCAGTCAGTTATGCCTATTTCCCTTTCACAACTGCCACCCTTTCTCAATGCATCAATGTCTCCTCTCCCCTGGTTCAACAAAACCCCCTATACAAGAAGAGCAGCTCTTACTCAGTCCAAATCTACCAAGAAGACTGCCACACCCATTGCATGCCACCTTTAACCAGTCGTGAATCTGAAGATACGTGTTTCTCATTTGCTGCGCACATAATTCCAAAGATATAATTTAATCTGGTGAAGTTGTGTTTTAATGAGCATCCATGACATGCTAATATATTTAAAAAGGTTTCCGTTGCTTGCCTGGAGGAGTCCGGCTCCAACTTGACAGAGGCGATAGCAGAGACCTTGGACTCTCCGCAGCCTCTGCTCCACCTTCCTGACATCCTGCAGATCTAAAAGCACTGCCATCATAGCCCCACTAACTGTTATAGCCTTTGTGTGGACAGGTCATTTACTCCTCTGCCATCCCAATGAGGATGGCAGCAGCACACTCTGGCAGATGCAGGAACTCACCAGATCACTTCAAAGAACACTCCAGATGTTACAAATGTGTACATTATTAGATTATTTTTAGTTTGAAAATTATCATTTTTAAATGCATGTTAATGAAAGAACACCTGGTCTGAGGGGCCGGCAAGCCTTGGGTAATTACAAATAAAGGGAGGCCCATGTTATGTTCGTGACGTTATGATGTGAGGTATTAAAAGTTAGACAGTGGGAACCTCGTTAACTATGTTTTGAGGAAACCATCTGTCTGTGAGGGCTCAAGAAACTATTTAAATTATCCATGTAATTTCCCCAGATCAGAGAAGAGTTTGAAACCATTGGGGTGTTTCACAATGTTAAAGGCACAATAAGGGTAAGTTGTTGTGGTTCATATAAGCTTGGCTAAGGCCAGTCATGACTGGTAGGTGATATTAAGGCAACTTGTGCAATGTCATTTGTAGGACATCAATGTAAGTATTTTTTGTTTTGATGTAACTACTTTTTAACAAAAACAGTAGGAAAACCAATGGGCACGGAGAATGTTGGGCTTATAGCTGCTTAAAAAGATTATTTACAGATTGCAAATGTTATTATTTTCATGAGGCATTCTGCACTGTTTGTTTTGATATGTTTATCAGTAAATCGATTACTTCACATTGTTTACAGTATCAATGCATTCTTGAAGATGTTTGTCTTTACATGTCATGAAAAAATGTTATGAATCACTCTAAGGGCAAAGGCCAGAGTAATATATGAAACAACTTCAGAAGGATTTATAAATGCAAAACTAAGCTCTAATCTGTTAATGTGTCTCCTTCGCTGGGATTTTCCGCTCCCAATAACAACGGGTGTCATGACAGGTGCGAGAGCTAAATCTCGCAAAAAGGTCCAAAACTAGTTTTACGACAATGCAAAACGAGGAAGCGATTGTGTGCTTCAGCCGCCAATGGCAGGCCGCATTTCCTGCTGCTGAACATTGTGATCATCATTAGCATAAATCAGCATCTCATTATGATACCTGCTCGCTGGAATCTACCACCACACTGGATTAAGAGCACACGTCAATGTGTAATTAGAATGACGTACTTCATGACAGGAGTTAAACGACATGCAGCTGGTGACCTGCACTTTGCTGGAGACTCCGACATTAGTTGACATACCTTGCACCGCGCGGCCTCATGGGGTCAGCGCCAGGCTTTGCAGGATGCACCGCATTGGTTTCAGTGTGGTGTCACAGTCAAGTCTCTACAGCTACCACACCAGGGTTAAGGCGGGAGTGGCTTTTACTGTGATGCAGGGCAATGGCTCCATTGGGGAAGCAGCCAGACTGGACTGAGGAAAGGGAAGGAGCTGCAGGGCAAGGGCTCCACTGGGAGCAATGAGTGGGGAAGATTGCACTGAGACACATAGCTAGGGGAGGTGGGCACTAAAGGGCCACCCAACCGAATTGATAGTTCCAAAATGAGGACAGAGGCACAGCTGAGGCAGGTTAGCAGCTGCTCAATTGACATGCGGAGAGTCGGTAAAATGAAACAATAATGCCCATTCATGCAACACTGATCCCCCAAAAAGGCAATGATTGTTCCCTTAGTTTTAACTCCTAGTTCACAGCCTTCAAATTCAGCAGAGTATTACAGAGCTGCAGAATTATTGGGCAACTGGACAAGCTCGAAAACCTCCTTGGAAATGTGACTATTAACCACTCAGAGAAGAAGCCTGCAGACCCCTAAATAAATCTAATGTAGTCACTGAACATTCACCCTCAGGTTTAGTCCAAACAGCACAGTCTTGGAACGCAGGTAATGATGATCCCAGCGCTGGGGTGGGGGGCTAAAACCAGAACATCCAGTCACCTGGCCAAAGCTATCGGCAGTTGGTCATGTGGGGTGTGGGTGGTGGTGGTGGTTGTGGTGAACGTTCATGTGCACCCCACACTGGCCATTATTTCAGGGGCCAGTGCTCTCCAGCATGCGGAAAAATGCCTGGAGCCCACAATCACAGACGATTCCTTGACAGAAAGTGGACCTTTGGAAATAAATGCTTCTCTTGAGTGTTTCTCATTGATACTGCAGTGAGGAGAGCAGCACGAAGATGGAGCCTGGTGTTATCACTGCCTGCATTATTGTTTATAGGCAGAAGAGAAGAATGAGAAGAATGCAACGGAGGTGCCTGTCTCACCAAAGGGAGGAGCAGAACCCTCAAGGCCAAAGGGCAGCAGATCCTCCTGCATACGCAAAGGATGATCCTCAGAGAGCCATCCTTTGTAGGCACCATGCTAGATGCAAGATAGATGTTGCATGTGTTATCTGCAAAAGAGCAAGAACCAGCGTGCCTAGTGGAAATTTGTATTGAAAGACACTTATTTATAAGTTGTTTTTACCCATTGCCATGCACTAACTCTATGTTTATGAATCTAAATAAAGGACTGGTCAGAATTGATTATTAATCATTCTTTTTTCCCTTGGTTAAATATCCAATCTGAATATTTAAATAAGGCTCATTTCATGTTCCCTTTCACCTGTAAGGGAAAAGTACGTGAAAATGCTTGTGACAAAAAATTTCTGCCTGCAGTTTCATAGAATCTGCTTCACTCCACGGTTCACTTTCAGGGGAAACCAGTGAAGCAGGTCAATTTTCACAACAAAATGTGCAAGTCAGTAAGAAATAATTATTGCAAATTTCTGCTGGACTTAATCAGCAATGTGTAGCAACCACTCATGGAAACTGTCAATCTATGAATGGAAGCTGTATACCTAAGTAAGTTCAGCAATTTGAAAGGCAAATATTTCAGCTCATGTAAAAGAATGCTTTGCTCTACATGAAACAAATATCTTTCTCTGTTATACCCACAGGTGGGTGTCCAATGTTGCCTTCAAGCTCCTTCAGGTTACAAATGTATGTTTTTCAAATTTTACAAAGTTTCTTTATCAAATGTGTTTAATTGCAATTCGAGCACTGAATATGGTACATTGGTTGGTTCATTTCCCTAAATTAAACAGTTCACCTTATGCTAGATTGTATTCAATTTTAGAAAAAGGATATTTTATTCTTCTGCCTCTCTGCATTTAAACAGTTAACAGATGCCCTGAACCTTCCATGTCTGTCTGTGCTTTCAATGTTTCTGGGGTTAATGGATTGGATTGTAAATGCTGTCATACAGAAGCATGTCAGATGTTGATGCAGGATAACACAAAGCCCTGAAATTCTCTAACTTATCCATGCAGATTTTATCATCCCAAATAAGGAAAGGAAGGGAGCAGTTATTTGTTACCAAAGGAATGAGGCTAGTGTAAGAAAGCATCCAGGCACAATATAACTTGTACACATATTGGCTTCTAACTCTTACAAGTGCTTTGTCCTTCCAAACCTAACATGAAGGAAAATAGTGAAAGTCTCACATGAAATACATTTTGCTGCTTGAGGTACATCATACACCCAGACTGAACTCTATACAATGACAAATAGAGGACCTTCATATGCACTTTCCTCTTAAAGGAGGATATGAAGAGTGCAGTTGTGGCTCTCAACATCTTAAAACGAGAAAGCCCTGAAACATTTGGTCTGGGGAGTGAGATGGGGAAATAAGAGAGGTGTCTGTTGCAGATTGTTAACACAATTTGTCTTCCAATGTCTCTTCAGCAGATACATAAGGCTGCATTTTAACATGGAAGAATGTGCGGGTTTAGAACCCAGTGGGGGTTAACCCAGGGAAATTGACTCCAACACGTCAACTTTGACATTTCACTGGAGTGCATTTGGCTGCACATGCGCAACCCCCTCAGGAGTGGCAGATTGCCAATATGTTCATTGCCCAATTTAAGCAATACTGACACTTTTGACTTTAACATTGGGTCCACAGGTTTCCTGAGTTTCGTGAAACTCACCAATGAAAGCAAAGCAAGTACACAGCAGTAATTAAGGGGGCTGAAGCAATCTCAGGGAAATATACTAAATATTCAGTACTCACAGTTGCTTTCTTACCTGCAAGTCGGAAAGGGTTTGTTAACACAACAGCCAGCAGGACGCCTGTCTTTCTAATCTAGCAAGTAGTGAAGGAATTGTGGAAGGTGTCAGGAAAGTAAACCATACCTTCTATAATTTGTGCTGCTGACTCAAAACAAGCTGAACATTGCATGACTGGGTACTCTTATTGAGATAGTTGATAGGATCATAAAAGATGTTACATGGGTGCAATTTATAACTTCTTGGATTGGGGAACCCTGCTACATAGTAAAAGAGCACTGTTCTATCACTTGGTGTCAATGTCCATGAGAAAGTAGATGCACTAGACAGCTCCAAGAACTAATGCGGCTGTGACTGCTTGGTGTTTCTGAGCACAACTGATTGGGGGAAAAAAACTGCAAATATCCCCAGAAATAATCAGAAATGACCCAGCGGTGTAGAAATTCATGGGAGTAGTAACCTTTAAAGTGCTGCCAGTGTAGTGCTTGTAGTGGAGGAGGTGGTTTCTAGTCCTGGTGCCAGGAGTAAAAGAGCTCATAGATAGATTCCCGAACATCATTTAGCAATATTCTTAGCTCAGGTGGGAATGTGTATAAGGACTGATGAGTATGAGTGGGAGGGGGACAGGTTCCTTCAGTACAGTTTGATGAGCTAGATTTCCTTCTGGCCCTCACCCTTAGCTGACTCCTGGGACATCCAGAATATCAGGAGGAGCAGTATGGAGCAGAAAGTTATAATTTGACATAGGCAGAATGCATCATAGCAAAAGGTTAGGACATGTGGAGCAGCAAAGAAATTTGGATGCCCATGTGCACAAAATCACTAAAGGCTAATGCATAGGTACAAAAAGTAATCAAAAAGATTAATGGAGTGTTGGCCTTTATCTCAAGGGAGCTGGAATACAAATGGGAAGAAGTGATCCTTCAGATATACGGATCCTTGGTCCGAGCCTATCTGAAGTATTGTGCTCTATTTGGGCACTGTACTTAAGGAAGAATACATTGATAGATTCACAAGAAAGATATCAAGGCTTACCAGACAAATTATAAAGACAAGTGCAGAAACCTGGCTTCCCAATAGGCTGTGGATGCTGGGTCAACTGAAATTGACAGATTTTTGTTAGGTAAGGGCATCAAGGGATATAGATCAAAGATGGTTAAATAGAGTTGAGGTACAGGTCAACAATGATCTAATTGAAGGGTGGGACAGGCTCGAAGGCTTGAATTGTTTGCTTCTATTCCTATGTCTGAGCTTAATAGGCACACTTTCAACTAATTTTGCAGCAGTATCCAGCTAGTAATTTTTCAAGCCATTGTGTTTTTAAAGCTGCATAGTAACTTTTTAAACTATTACATAAAAGTTAATTAATTCAATTTTTTTTTGTGCAGCTTACATTTTCTAAGTATATACCAGCAGTAGGGAACCTGACCCTCAGCAGAGCACATATCAGGCAATTAAAGGCAATGTATCTGCCATTTTTCAATATGCAACTTTGATAGGCACTTATTCTCAATGCACTCAAAAGAATGTCTCTACATGTTCCCTTGGTATATTTCATTGCTATTGTGATGTGGTATTTTTGACAGAAACTTTTTTAAAATTCTTTTTCTATCTATTTAGGACAAAGGCACAAATTTCCCAAATTGTCCTGTCAGCGTATGCATTTAGAAAAGTATCCTAGTGTTTCCTAACTTTAACTGATTCCTCTAGTCCTTTTTAGCCTCTTGAGTCTCACTGAAACAACATTTTAAAAATGCAAAATGTCTTTCCTTCTGTTCTGTAAATTAAGTCAATGCATTTGAATTGATTTGCTTGTTTATGATACAAAACGTTTCTGGGTTTCCTGGGGATTTTCAAGAAATTGCTGATTCACTTCATTAAAACTCACGCAAAACAAAATCTTAGAAAATACCGTTGTGCACAATGATGTCATTGCATAAACTGCTCTGGTTGTTTTGAATATTTGAAATAATTCTTCAAATGTTACTTAAAGCACCAAATGTGATATGGCAGGTCAGGTGTGGGACAATGGCTGTTAAAGTGTCTTTTGGGTAGGTGGTGGCCTTGTTGCTCTACTGAACATTCAAATGTCAACTTTTTTCAAGCCACAAGACACCTTTTGCCAGTATTCTGTATTAGTATGTATGTTGTAATGTCAGTGACTACAACCAGTTCCTGTTCAATAATGTCCTATGTTAGCTCTCCTCAGATACTGTTGCCATCCACTTCAAATCCACCATCTTCACCCCTTTCCTCAAAACGCCCACCCTTGGTTCCTCTGTCCTTTTCTCTCCAAAGTTCTTGAATGTGTTGTCATCTCTCAAAAGCCTTGCCCATCTTTCTTGCAACTCCATGTCTGAACCCCTGCAAGCAGATTTCTGCCTCTGCCATATAAAATGGCCAATATCCAAGTATCGAATTACATCCTATGTGACTTTGACCATGGCAATCTATCCCTCCTGTCTTTCCTGGTCTATCTGCATCATTTGCCACGGTTGACCACACCATCCTCCTCCAATGCCTCTCCTCCAATGTGCAGCTATCCAGTCATTGCCAGAGAATCATTTGCAATGGCTTCTCTTCCCACTCCCACACCATTACCGCTGTCTTCCCAAGGATTTATCTTTGGTCCTCTCCTAGTTCTCATCTACATGCTATCCCTATGTGACATCATCAAAGAAACCAATGTCAGATTACGTTTGTAACACTGAACACCCCCAGCTTCCCACCCCACAATCTCTATCAACCCCTTCATTCCCTTTGATTTGTCACACTGCTTGTCCAACACCTAAGATGAATAAGCAAAAATTTCCTCCAATTCAATATTGGGAGGACCAAAGCCATTGTCAACAGCCCTGGCCACCACAAACTCTATTCTTTAGCCACCATCTTTATCCTCTCCTTTGCCATTCTGAGGCTGAACCAAACCATTTACAACCTTGGCATCCTATCTGAGGCAAAGCCCTTTCCTCTCCACCACCAAGTCCACCTACTTCCACCTCTGTAGCATCGCTCATGGATGTCTCTGCCTTAGTTCATCTGCTGCTGAATTTCTCATGAACCCATGCATTTGTTATCCCCTGGCTGCCTTCCAACCTTACACTATGGGCAAACTTCAGCTCATCCAACTCTCTGCTGCCCATATCCTAACTCGCACCAAAAACGCCTGACATTTAGATAAAAGCAAAATACTGTGGATGCTGGAAATCTGGAACAAAAAATCTGGAACATAATGAAAACATTTAGATAGTGTCTTTAAGATAGTAAAATGTCCCAGTAATGAATTAATTGAAGCACAAGCAGAAATTAATGGGTTTTATCTATTGGAATTATGAAAACATGATGCTGTATTTTACTGGCCCCCAGGAGGCAAGGAGGAAGGCCTGTAAAATCGAGGAGGGCTGTGTTGGTTTGGCTCCCTAACCATGTTTCATTGTCAGGGAATTTTACCAACAGCAGGACCGGAATTGGCCAGGCTGCCCACCTCCTTGAAAGGAGGAATCCAATTTCCATAAATTTCCTTCAGTTAGGGGCCATTTAATGGTGCCATCAGCACTTTGCAGATGGCGGATAGCCAACCCACTCTATGAGGAAGCTACTGCTAAATGGAGGTAGCTCCCAGCCGCAGCCCATGGGGAAATGTATTCTGAAGGAAAGAGGAGTCAATGGGCAGAGAAGGCAACCCCAACGATTTCCCAAGAGGCATTTCCCTTCAAGATAATTGGACCTGCCTGCTGAAGGCAGCAGGTCTCTGCCCTGCCTCTCCAATGACTACCACTCCTGGTGGCACTGTGCAGATTGCTGAGATGCCAGCCCTCTGATTGTGCAGGCAGGTCTTGAGGTAGGTTAATAGCGTGCCACTTAACCGGCTGCCACCTGTAAAATTCAAAGGGAGGTCTTGTTGGCCACCTGTGCATGCCAGTGACATGCATTTCCTCCTGATGTCAGGAAGTCCACCCTATCGGTAAAATTCTACCCCATGGTTTTAGAGTGACCAAGGTAAGGAATTAAATATTCCAGGACTCTTGACCTCTTTAAGTGATATACAAAATGGAAAAGGAAGAGAGAGTAGCTGAAAATAAGGGATGAAAATAGCTCAAAAAATCAAGATGTAGAAGCAGTTTGGCTAAAGCTAAGGAACAACAAGGGGCAGAAAAGACTGATGGGAGTAATTTATAGACCTCTTAACAGTTACAGTTGTAACATCTGACAGAGTATGAATCAGGAAATTCAAGGAGCATATAATTAGACTAATCATGGGGTCCTTAATCTTCATTTAGATTGGGCAATAATTCATAATTTGCAATGAATGTACATTCCCTTAAGGAATAAAAACACCACAGAAAAAATGGTCCAAATGTGGCTGACAACAGAAGGTAATGATAGTATTAGATTATGGCTGGGATTGTCCATGCCCGCTGGCGTCGGGTGTGTTCGGTGGCGTGAGTGTACAATATGGCAAGAACGCCAAAAATCAGTTTCCCGACATTGTGAAATCAGTTTGCGATTGTCTGCTCAGCATGTGATGGTGGACCCTGTTCCCCACCATCAGACGTTGGGAATCTCATTGTAATACATCAGCATATCATTATAACGCCAGGCCACCAGAATCATCCCTCCCCACTCTTGATCGTCTGCCCACATTGTTGGGAAAACGTGCCAATGTGTTTCACAACAGCATATATAAGGCATGTACTTGGTGGGCTGCCAGGACTTCTAGGTTTGTTTGCCTACCTTGCTTCGGTCAGTGCTCGCAGTCACCAGTGCCAGGCTTCACACACAGCACCACACCACCTTTAGGGGGGCTCACGGGCAGGTCTGTACCTACCAGATCAGCCATATGGTTTTTCAATGGTTACAAAGCTAGGGCTTGCTTGGGGAAGGGGGAGAAATGGCCTCAGGCAAGGGAAGGGGCTGTAGGATGAGAGCTATACTGGGGAAGGAGGGTATCCCAGGGTGTGTGTGACGGCACAGGTTGATCTGTGCAAATGGCGTCAAGAAGGCGAGGGCTCAGAAGGTAGTCTCCAGAGGAGATGAGGCCAGATGGACATGTGAGAGTATGTATGTGAGAATGGGTGGTGATGTCCCATAAGCTGGTAGTGAGTGAGATGTCAGTGAATGTGTGATAGGCTCGAGTGTGTGAGTTTAGAGTGAGCCATAGTGGTAATGTTGCTGCCCCTCCTGCGGCCAAAGCGGGGGTAGAGGACATCACGGTGGCACTTGAGGGCTGAAGTCTTCTTGCCTTTCAGGGCCACGTCTCCTTTGCAGCAGTCCTGGGCTGGAAGCACTGAGCGTGGCTGTACTTTAAATGTGGCTCTGGAGTGATGAAGTGGCAAGGTAATAGCATGGCAAGCAAATCGGAGCCCGCCCACCATGGATACGACATGTATCCCGGGAATGCATAATTAATGCATTCAGGGTTTGGGATGATACAGCATGAAAAGCCAGGTAAAGTGTCATTTTTCCCACCCGCTACCACAATTAGTGCAAATCTGAGCGACTCAACCCCATGTTAATGGGTCATAACTTCTGAGCCCCCCAAAGTCGGATCGGGGAGGTACCCCACAGATGCACTGGGGAGCCCCTCTCGGAACTTCACAGATAAGGGTTTGCATGGCAATTGCCCAGAAGCGCAAACTTCCTCTGGGCAATTGCCTTGCGCTGGGAACCATCCAAACATGCAATTTAAATCGCAAATTTTTGCTAATCGTAACATCAATAGTTACCCAGAAAACATCAGAAGAATTAAAACCTCTACTAACTTTTGGGTAACTATTTTAAAGACCCAGACTGATCTCCCCACGAGAATCCCCCCACAGCCCCGACGCCCCATGAGATTCCCCACCACCCGCCTGGGGGTCCTCCCCCCCAACCACACCCAGCCCAACCAGACACCCCCCACACACCCCCCACCCCCCCCAACCGCCGAAGTGAACCCCCCCTGCGCATGCCCAACCCCCCGCTTCCAACAGGCTTGACCCGACTCGACCCAACACCCCCCACCTGACCTGACACCCACCCTCCGCAGACCCAAGCCCCCCTACCCAACATCCCCCCAACACCCCAGACCTCCAAACCCCCCCAACATCCAAAAGTCCGACTCCTGCACATGGCCCACCAAGGTCCAATCACCCCAACATACCCCCAAGGTCCAACCCTCCTACCAATCCCCCAAGACCTTCAACACCCCTGACTGATCCACCTCCCCTGACCTCTGATCCTCCTCACCTCCCCAACCCTAACCACTTACCTTAGACACTTACCTAGCCCCTGGCCTGTCAATTTCAATGGGTCCTTTAACTTACCTAGTTTACTGCAGCTAGTGCCGTTACAAAAGGGGGGTGTCCCCTTCACTTCGATGGAGCTGGGCTGCAATGCTGGGCATCGAGGATAGCTGCGCTGCTTGGATCTTGCCGGCCTGAGTTGGAAGGTCAGGCGAGACAGGCACGGAAGAAAACTCACACAGGTAATTGGGCACGGGGTGGCAATCTGCTTACCGACCAAACTGATTAACAACCAAGAAATTTACAGCGTGGGGTGTTGCAGAAAAAGGATATAAGCCTGAGGGTTGGGAGGATTTTAAAATTCAGTAAAGCATGGAAAGAAATTGATAATGAAAAACTAGGAAATGGGAATAAACTAACTAGAAACATAGGGCAGATTTTTATGCTGATCAGGCAGGAGAGCGCCCGACCTGATTAGATGCAAAATTGCGTGAGATGACGTCTGATTTCCCTGATTTTAAAAGCTTTATTTAATGCTTTTCAGATCTTCAGCTCCCTGAGGCAGCTCTCCCACGCCCGTGCTGACATTAGCGCCCACCCTTCTCCCGCCCCCACCAGCACATGAGCTTCTCAGCACGCGCTTCATTGTGGCTGGCCATTAATTCACCAGCCAACATGAACTCACAGTCGGGGGCCGATGGCAGCTTGCGGCTGATGGCAGTCGGCAGTCCGCTCCCCAGCCGATCCCGAACCCGCCAATCGCGCCCACCCACTAACCTAAGAATTCTGCCATAAAAATAGTTTGTAAAAGCTTCTATGGTATGTAAAAAGGAAAAGATTAGCAAGAGTAACTGTGGGTCCCTTAGAGGCAGAAACAGGATAAGTTATAAAGGAATAAGGAAAAGTCAGGGACATTAAACAAATACTTTGTATCTATCTTCATGATTAACCAAGTACCTAGTGAAAATTAGGAAATTAAGGGTATTGGTAAAGAAATAGCACTGGAGAAATTAATGGGATTAAAAGCCAATTAATCCCCTGGACATGATTGTCTACACTCTAAGGTTTTAAAAGAGATGGCTACAGTGATAGTGGGTGCATTGGTTTTGATCTTCTAGATTCCCTAGATTCTGGCCGGTCTCAAAGCATTAGAAGATAGCAAAATGTAATCCCACTGTTTTAGAAAAGAGGCAGGAAAATCTACAGATTATTTATCCTGATATCACTAGTAGGGAAAATGGTAGAATCTATTTTTAGGGGTAAGTTAATAGGACTTTCTTAGAAAATCATAATTTAATTGGGCGGAATCAACAAGGATGTACAAAGGGAAATTGTGTTTGGTAAACCTATTGTGTTTTTTGAGGATATAGCTATTAGACTGGTAAGGGGAACAAGTGGATGTAGTATATTTGGATTTTCAAAGATCATTTGATAAAGTGCTGCATAAGGGCATAAAATTAGAGTTTATGGGATTCGGGGTAAGATATTGATATTGATTGATGATTGGTTAACAGGCAGAAAACAGAGAGTAAGTATAAACAAAGCATGTTCAATTTGGCAGGCTGCAACTAGTGTGTTGCAGCAATGAATGGTGCTTGGGCCTCAGCTATTTACAATCAATATCAATGGCTTAGATGTGGGGATCAGGTATAACATATCCAAGTTTGCTGGCAATGCAAATTTAGATTAGAAAGTAAACTTGAAGTGGATGCAAAAAAAACTGCAAAGGTATTTAGACAGGTTAAATGAGTGGGCAAGAACCCAAAAGGGAGAAACAGTTCGGACCAGTAATCTTATTTCCCAGTGTTTTACTGGTGTTCCATTTTAAGGTATATGAGAACAGTTCAGAGCAGTATTCTTATTTCCCAGTTTTTGCTGTTTTTCATTCCAGGAACATGGCATTTGGAATATAACGTGGGGAAATATGAAGTTGTTCTCTTTAGTAGGAAAAATAGGAAAGCAGAGTAAGCAGAGTGCTTTTAAAATAGTGAAAGGCTGGGAAATGTTGGGAAATTCAGAAGGATCGAGATGTCCTTGTACACAAATCATAGAAAGTTAACATGCAGGTGCAGCAAGCAAAAAGGAAAGCAAAGGTATATTAACGTTTATTACAAAAGCATTGGAGTAGAAGAGTAAAAATTGTATAAGGCCTTGATGAGACCACAACTGGAA
Organism: Carcharodon carcharias; assembly: GCF_017639515.1. Classification (NCBI taxonomy): domain Eukaryota; kingdom Metazoa; phylum Chordata; class Chondrichthyes; order Lamniformes; family Lamnidae; genus Carcharodon; species Carcharodon carcharias. The sequence goes on from NC_054468.1 coordinate 182,006,276, forward strand.
TACAATGTACAGTTTTGTCTTAGAATGCAACAAAGATCCACTAGACTGATTCCTCGGATGAAGGAATTGTCCTATAAGGAGAGATTAAGTAGATTAGACCTGTATTCCCTAGAATTTAGAAGAATGAAAGGTGATCTCATTGAAACATAAAATTCTTAATGGACTTGACAGGGTCAATGTTGTTTCTGCTGGATAGAGAATCTAGAACCAGGGAGTTCAGGACATTGATTTTGCATTTATTACATGTGTCCAGGGATGAATAAACAAGCCACTGCATCCTAAGAATCAGTCAAGAGTTGGCCATTTATAACTGAGGTGAGGAGAAATTTCTTCACTCAAAGCGTTGTGACCTCTGGAACTCTCCACTCCTGAGCTGTGGATATTCAGGTGTTGAGGATATTCAGGTTAGAATGACAGATATTTTGATACTAAGGGAATCAAGAGATATCCCAGAATGAAAAAAACATTAAAAGCTGGGAAATAAGAATACTAGTCCGAACTTGTCTTGTATACCTTAAAATGGAACACCAGTAAAAAATGGGAGATAACAGTACTGGTCCAAACTGTTTTTCCCTTCTGGGATGGGGATTGTGTAGGAAGATTTAACTGAATGGCCCACTTCTGCTCCTATTTCTTATGTTCTAAGACACTTCACAGGAACATTATCAAACAAAATTTTGAGACAGAACAATATAGAGTGATCTTAGGGCAGGTGACCTAAAGACTGGTCAAAGAGGTCAGTTTTAAGAGCATCTTAAAGGTGAAGAAAGAATTATGAGGCAGAGAGGTCTAGTGAGGGAATACCAGAGCTTAGGCTTGGACTGCCAATGGTGAAATGATGAAAATCGGTGATGTACAAGAGGATAGATTTGGTTTTATGTAGAAACTTTGGGGGATGGATAGTGGAGGAGGCTACAAAAATAGGAATTTTTAGAAGACAAGTATGAGAATTTTAAAATCAAGGTGTTGCCAGAGAACAGTGAGCACAGGTGAGATGAGTGAATGAGACCTGGTGCCATTGTCTTCAGTCCCTGTCACAAACTTCATTCCCTAGTCATTGACTCTGTACCTCCCCATGGCATCTGTCTGTGATTGAGACCGTGGTGTCATATTTGACTCCGAGATGCTACGACCACCTCTCTACACGATAATTAAGACTGCCTTTTTCCACTGCCATATGATCACTCGATTCCATTCCTGTCTCACCTTATCTGCTGCTGAAACCCTGATTACTTTATTACCTTTGGACTTGGCTATTCCTCTTTGACCAAGCTTATGGCCACTTGTCCTAATATTTCCTAATTTGATGCAATGTTAAATTTTGTTTGATAAGGTTTTTATAAAGCACCCTGGAATGTTTTTGTTCAAATATTCTTAATGCTAGCATCTTGATGTTCCTTTATCCTAACTTGTTCTCTTTTCTTTTAAAGAGGTTTAATGATGGTGAGCCTCAGTCTTTTCAGGCTACATTAGTTGTTGATTCTATGAGATTGAGGTCAATGTCCTGACACTGTTATGCGATCTAGTATCAGTAATACGCAGCGTTATGTTATTGTTGCATTGTACAACAGAAATGATGAGATCTTTTGACTTCACTAAACTGAAGTCAAAGGGGGTTTTCATTTGACTAACACTGAAACTGAAAGAAAGCATGTTACTGAGCAGCCTGAAACAAGCACATTATTTATTGCATCCCTAATCTCTCTAGTATAATTTTCAAATTGTTTAGTTCAGACTTGACAACTTTAGCAAACATAGATGTGTTATTTTTAACTGATTAAAGTCTGTTCATGCCCATATACCAAAGACATTTATAACAAAAGAGGTATTATTGAATTACAGAAAATCCCCAGGGAATGGATGACTAAGTCTGATGAGTTTGGTTACATTATTCCCTCAATAGAACATGACAACTTTGGTCCACATTTGGCATGAGTTGAAATTTTTTAAAAATTGAACTTTTATTACTGGAAATTGCAATTAAATATATAATATGCTGTTTTTGTCACCATTTGGCTGCAGTTAATATGGATAAATATATTAAGGAAATAGAAAACAGCCCCGGCATTGCGTCAGACTCATGGATTATTGTTGATGGACCAGTATGATAGAAAAAGTGGATAACATTTGTACATTGCCATGCTCTCTGGTCTTTGCAGATTTGTGAAAAGGTACATTGGAGGCAAAGATAAGCTTCTGGTTATATCCTACCGCTGGAATTGATTCCAGAGAGTTAGAGTGGTTGCTAATGTAAGCTTTAGTCCTGGTGCTGCAGGATTGGAAGTCTGAGATTCATAATCTGGTGTATTACTAAACATGGCATTTGCAAACAAACTAGAAAGGCTAGTTTTTGCACAATGACTGGAATCTAGTTTGATTAGCAAAGAATCAGGTTCTGCAATCTAGAGAGACAATATGTGAATGAAAAGCAAACCTCCAGAAACAAAGAGTGGAACTTTCTGCTCCAGAGACTAAGTGCGCTGGCGGGTGGGATAAGCAGTGTGTTTTCTTCTGCGTGGCAGGGCAGGTTCTTGTGCCCGATTGTACGCTTGGAACCTTATTAATTATGCATTGGCAACCCACTCTCTGAATCACATGGCGGGGCAGGCACTAATTCGTTCGCCCTACCATCACCTTATGGGGTCAAAGGTCCTGGTGCCATATTTAAATGCCACTCGACACACATATTCACTCTCTACAGCCCAGCTGTGGGATCTGCATGCTCTGAGATGGCACCCAGGAGAAAGAAACCATGCACCCCAAGGTTCAGCCACTACTCCCTGGTGGCTCTCCTCAAAGACACCTGCAAATGCCATGATGTCCTCTTCCCAAGGGATGAAACCGGAGGTCCACTAACCTCACCTTGCTGGCTTGGGACAGAATTGCAGCAGAGGTCTGTGTCATTGGGACCCAAAAAAGAAATGCCCTGCAGTGAAGCACGAGGGTGAATGGTAAAGTAGTGGTAATGCCAGGGTAAGTCAACCCTTAGTTCACTCCAAATCATTTTCTCATAATGGCATCAGGCACTCCAAGAGTTACAGTCCTCAAGGATCTCACACACAATTAGCAGAGGAAACATCGGTGCTCAATGTCTCTCACACACTTTAACATCACCACAATCTCATCCATCATTCTGCACAAACAGCATATTCAGCCCTTTCTGGGGAGTGCTCAGCACACACAGCAAGCATGCATGCCTCCCAACTTCTCCTCCATCCCTTCTCATTACATTCCATTCACTTGCATTCATGCATGCCAAGCTTGCCCACAACAGGAGGGAAGAGATCCCAGCTGGGAAGAAGGATGGCGGACATCCAGGCACTCACTATCTTCGAGGAGGAGGCAACCAAGTTGGCAGGGGAGGCCAGGGATTGCACCTGTTGGGAAGGCAAGATTGGCCTTCCCCAACAACCCAATATGAATGAACCCTCCATTAGTTGATCATATCCTGACATTCACAATGAGTGACATGCAATGTTGCATTCTGCCTGCTCATGAACTAAACCTATTTTCTATCTCTTACAGTGACCAGCAGACCAAGACACAGGCCAGCCAGCACGTCAGCCCCAGCCCCCAGTCCACCTCAAATGAGGTTCCGTTCACTGAACAGCCATCGCTGCGTTCATCTGCACCCTCCACCAGTGCAGAGACGCACACCTTGGTGGGTCCTAGATCTAGATTAGGCTCAGGGTCGCTTTCTGGAGAACACCTCACTGACATAACTCCGCAGCAATTGGAGGTAGTGACAGCCCAGGTCTCTGGCACTTAGAGGACTGCCAGGGGAAGGCACCCACTGAGTCCAAGTTAGATGATGAGCCTCTGGACACGGCCGTTGCCCACATGCTGGAGGTGCAAAGGCAGGTGGTGGAAGATCAGGCAGAGTTGCGAGAGACAGTCAACAGATTAGAGCGAAGGATGGAGGAGTCTGTCCAGGTTCTGTTTGATGTCATGGCTCTGACAAGCAAGTGCTTCAAGATCATCATGGGAAGGGTGGCGGCCGCCTTGGAGACCTTGGTCCAGCAGGTTCTGCCTGATTTGAGCTTGGACCTGCACTTCATTATGCTAGGCATAGGTGGGATCCATTGATGACAAGGCAAAACGGGGGGCTGGGTACCGCAACCACCCTCCAGGTGCCCCTTCTCAAGGAGTCAGGCAGGGGCCCTCAGGCGCCCAAATGGAGGAGGACCATCTGCTAGACACCCCAGGGCACCTACCCAGGGAACTCCAAGAGTGTTCAGCCAATCCCAGTCCCATCTGTCTGTGACTCCATCACCTCCAGCTCCATTAGCTGAGAAGGGGACACCTGCCTCACAGCAGGAGATCCAAAGCAGGCTGGGGCCCTCAAGGCCTTGGCCCTCCAGTGTACGCCCACCAAGGTCATCACAGACAATAGGGCATAGCAGTTAGCAGGCTGCCTCCACCTCTTCTGTGGGTGTTGGAGATGCACCTAGATATAGCGGTAGGGTAAGAAAAATTAAGAATAATGACAGCACCAGGTGTTCATTCACTGTATATATCAAGCACCTTTGTAAATACATTTTGAGTTCATGAAAATGGTCTCAGCACGTGAATGCCCCTTGCATATGAATCAATATGCCTTCTTACTGTGAGGGTTACCCAAACTCCCACTCTGTGATTGTCTCTCTTTTGTGCCTCAGATTCATGCAATGTTTAGCTGACACATGTTAGTCACTTGCCCCTTATGTCATGTAAGGGAGCGGTGTCAAGTCATATCCTGAAATTGACTGCACATTGGGATTTGATCCTTTAAGACTTGCAACACACCACAGAATTATATATGTTCATGTGTCTTGGAGAGTTAAATATAACGTATCAACACTGAGCTGTGTTCACTGTGAGTGTGAAAGTACATGACCTGGAGCCATTATGGTCTCCAAAAGTGTCTCCATCAGGTGGCAATGACTGCAGTAAGTGAAGTTGATGCTGAGTGTGTGTTGGTGTGCTGTCCTTCACCTCACACACCAGCTATAAGCAGCTTTGGGTGCTGACCTTTCCAAGAACGAGGGCTTCGTGATTCTTGAGGATTACAGGTCCAAGACTGAATGCTGACACTTGTGTTGTCACTACTTGTAAAGGCCTTTCTGATTGCTGGCAATGCACTAAGGGACAGGAGAAATCTGCTCGGGTCCCTTTACTCCTGCTGGAACCTTGTGGCTATCAGTATGTCAGAGGCGTGGCTGTGGTGTCATGCAGCTGCGATGGCATCCTCACATAGAGGCTGATCATCATCTCCCTCCTCAGGTTCCTGTCCTTCCAAGTCCTCCTCATTCGAGGACTTCTCAGCCTCCTCCATGTTTCCCTCTGGCAAGCAGTCTCCCCTTTGAAGCGCCAGGTTGTGCAGGGCACCATAGACCACAGTGATGTAGGACACTCTCTATGGAGAGTAAGTCAGAGTCCCATCTGAACTGTCCAACCATCGGAAGCGCATATTCAGGATGCCAATGGTTTGCTCAATGATGGATCTTGTTGCACAGTGCGCTCTGTTGTATCTCTCCTCTGAGAGCATTTTAAGAATAATGCACGGGTGTGATGAGCTATCATTTCAGTAGGTATCCCTTATCACCCAGTAGCTAAGCCTGTAAGTGCTGTGGCCCTTCAAATATTTGTGGCACCTGGGAGTGACTCAGGATGTAGGAGCCATGAGAACTCCCAATGTACCTGGCACAAATGTGCATTATCTGCTTCTGATATTCACATGTCAGCTGAACATTGATGGAGTGGAACCCTTTCCTATTAATGAACATCAGGAGCTGCTGCCAGGGAGTTCTTAAAGAGACAAGTGTGCAATCGATCGGACCTTGTGCTGTTGGGTAGCCAGAGATCACCGCAAATCCCAGAAATCTAGCATCCTGGCTAGCATTATCCATTGTGAAATTTATATAATGATGAGCCTTACTGTAGTGGGCATCCATCACCTCCTTTATACATTTATGTGTTGAGGACTGAGAGATGCCATATAGGTTCCCTGTGAATCCCTGGAACTAGCCGCTTGCAAAAAAATTGAGTGCAGCAATGACCTTCAGGGGCACTGGCAGATGATGGCTTCCCAGTCCATGCGGCATCAGACTCTCCTACAGAATGTGGCAGATATGAGCCACTACATCTCTTGACAAACGTAAATATGCGTGGCACTGAGTCTCATTCATCTCCAAGTAGGAGGGACATCTTCAGTAGATCCTTAGTCAAGCCCATTGCCTCAGTGGAATGAGTCTGACCTCCTCAGCCTCTAGGTTTTCCTGGGGCACCCTTCGACCATGTTCCTCAGACCAGGGTTTTTCTCTAAGCTGTGCCAGATGGCGCTGGGCCCTTCTTCTGCTCAACCTGAGCACTCAAGAAGGCAGGATTGACCGCAGCCTCCATTTTGTAATCCTCCTCCTCCCTGTGGACAGATAGATCTAAGACATGAATGTATCTTGCCCAACAATTACAGACCTCCCACTCCAAGTCAGAAAGCCACTGACATGCCCTTAGTCTGCACTTGTGCTACTTGCCTTTCCTTGTTTCACCCTTGTAGCTGAGGCACTCCCTCACTGATCATTGGTATCTAAGGAGCCACCCCAACAACTTGACATCTCAATCCCATATAGGTTGGAAGAGGATTGAGCACAGCCATGTAATTTTGAGCCTGACTAAAGGCTGCCTAATTTGGATCTGACCTTCCCTGTGCCTTGAACCTTTGGAATGGTTGGATGCTTTGTGACCTGGACCCATATCAAATGGACAATGCACTTTGCAGGATTTGATGGAGCTTCTTGCATACATCAGCAGCTGTGCTCCCTTCATGGCTGACTGCCTCTTCCCTTCTCATATTCCTTTGTTGGTGAAATGCTCAATGAGACCACCTCTAATGTGGCCCCAATGCCCAGTTGAGTCTCACGTAAAAATATATATTGAGTTAATGGTTCCAAGTCTAACTTTTCAATAACGTTTTCATGAGTTGTCTCAGCTGAACCTTCATCTCCATGTTGGAATTCTAGTAAGTATGAGATTGCCACTTGAAAGGGCCCCAGAGTCCAGCCGTGGACTCCTTCCACAATGTCTCAGACCTGTCTGTGTTGATTTTTTTCTAGTTTTGTTTTTAAACTGTATTATTGATTCGGGGTCTCAATATGGTGGTGCTGCACTCCTACTTTCAGACCAGCTTCGACCCGCCTGCTGTCCTGTTCACATCCCTCTGATCATCCTGGAACCACACGTTGTACAGGGAGACCTTCCTCTGGTAATTCTCCAGCCTCCCCCAGTAACTCTGGAGCCCATAGTGATCATTGTGGACTGCCCTCCCTACTGAACCCATCATATGATGTTTCCATGCCCCATGTGGACCTCACCCGTTCCCACCTTGAGGCTGTGTGCATGGTCAACCCGCCCCACCACAAGAATTTCAAGTACCCCCTATTTTTATTACATTTCACAGCCCATTTACAGGCTGAGGATGTCTCACTTGTCCATGACTATTCTATCTGCAGTCCAGTACCGAGTCAGCCACCCCCAAGACCACCGTGTGTGAGGCACTAACCATGTCCTACACACCAAACTGCGCAAGGCCCCCACTGAGCAGACAGGCCTTGCCCCTCCCCAAGACAATGATGGGAATGCCTGGCATAGGCCTGTGGCGTGGTCTGCAAAGCCCCAGGATTGCCTTTTATCTCTTGCCCTGACAATGTGATCCACAGAGCCCCAGCACTGCCTTTTATCTCTCATCCCGATCATTTGGCCTTAGTCCCAGGACTGTGACTGTCTGACATTCATCCTCCTGCTTTCTTCAGGACTCACCCTCACCTCCACCAGTGATCAGGCTCTGTGCACCCCTTCCCTCTTGTGCAACACCATCCCTCTTTCCCCAATCTTGAGTCTGCATGCACCCCCTCCCTCGTGTGCCATACTTACTCCACCCACCTCCCTCTCAAGTCCACGTGCAGCCCTTCCATGTCAAGCTCTAGCTCCCCCACCCCCAATCACTTCTCTGCCTGCCATCCTTCCTCCCCCTTTTGTTCCTACTACCCCCACCCTCTCCAGTCATCCCGCTGCCTCCTCCCTCCCCTGTTTCCTTCAACCTCATGTGTCTGTCCATTCCTCCCATCTCCCCACCATCCCCAGGCTCGTCTCTGCTGGTAGAGTGCAGCCCTGCCTACGCCCCGCAGTACCCAGTGCGAGCAGCTGTGCCAGTGCCCTGCAGCACTCCATGCGAGCAGCCGTGCCAGTGCCCTGCAGCACCCATAGTGAGCAGTCCTGCCTGCATCTCACAACATCCAGTGTGAGCAGCCCTGTCTGCCCTCCACAGCACCCAGTGCGAGCAGCTGTGCCAGTGCCCTGCAGCACCCAGTGTGGGCAGCCCTGTCTGCACTCCACAGCACCCAGTATGAGCAGGCGTGACTGTGCCCCACAGCACCCAGTGTGAGCAGCCCTACCTGCGCCCTGCAGCACCCAGTGCGAGCAGCCCTACCTGCGCCCTGCAGCACCCAGTGCGAGCAGCCCTACCTGCGCCCTGCAGCACCCAGTGCGAGCAGCCCTAACTGCTCCCTGCAGCACCCAGTGTGAGCAGCCGTGCCTGCACCCTGCAGCACCCAGTGTGTGTAGCCCTACCTGCACCCTGCAGCACCCAGTGTGAGCAGCCATGCCTGTGCCCAACAGCACCCAGTGCGAGCAGCCGTGCCTGCACCCCGCAGCACTCAGTGTGAGTAGCCCTACCTGCACCCTGCAGCACCTAGTGTGAGTAGCCCTGCTTGTGCCCTGCAGCACCTGGTGTGAGCAGCCCTGCCTGCACCTTGCAGCACCTGGTGTGAGTAGCCCTGCCTGCACCCTGCAGCACCTAGTGTAAGTAGCCCTGCTTGTACCCTGCAGTACCCAATCTAAGCAGTCCTGCCTGTAAACTCCACCAGCCTCGCCTGAGAGAGCAGCTTTGGCAGCGGTGACGAGTTGGAGGCGCAGCGAGAGAGGGCTACAGCGCTGTGCAGGTAGGCTTACAATGTTCTACGCACCTCGAAGTCACAAGTGAAGTGACATTGGGCAGGTGCATGCCACTGAAATCTGATCATGAATCAGACCGGTCTAATTTCCCACTGGTGTGGCACATAATTAGGAGGGAAACATGATTCTGGGGGTTGCGTTTTTAATGAACATTCATGATTCACCTGCAATACCCCTCAAACAGCCATGAAGTTATTAACCAATTTATCAGTGTTTTTATTTGTTGAAGGTTGAGTGTTAATAAAGCCAATTTTATTCAAGAATATTGAGGGGAGTATACTGGGTAACTTTAAGTCAGTTAGTCTAGTGTTAATTGTAGGCAATCTCTTAAAATCTGATGTAAATTTTGCATATTTGGAGATAAAAGGACAACCAGACTAAATAGTTGGATGGTGGGTTACATCTGGCATTTAGGAAAGTTCTTTGAAAAAGTGAGTAATTAGCTAGATAAAGAGATGCGTGTATTGTACCTTAATTTTCAGAAGGCATTTAGTTAGATGTCTCATAGGAAGCTCCTTGATATGGTTTTTGTGGAATATTAACAGCGTGAATGTAAGGTTGTTTAAGAGACAGGAAACACAGGATTAGGGTTCATGGGTTTTAAGAGGGATTAATCAAAAAGTGAGGAGGACTGCAAAAGATTTTGCAAAGACTTTGATAGGTTAACGGAAGGGGCAGTTAAGTGGAATATACAGTTAAAGGTGGAGAAATGTGAGGTTTTCCATTTTGGGAGGAAAAACAAGGACTAATATTGAGTGGCAAGGTACTGAAGGGTGTGCAGGGACTGAAAAACCTAGAAATGGAAATGTCACTGAAATCCATATTCAGCCATGGAAAGATTATTTCCTCTGGGGAATAAATGATGGGAAAAATCATCCATTTTAAAATGTCACTTATAGAGGAAGAAGCCAAAAATAATTTCCGTTTGCAAAGAGTTAATGGTTGAAACAGAGAGCACTGCAGCTTTTTAAGTGAAAAGTGAATAAATTTAAAGGAAATTACAGAGCAATGGGGAGACTGAGGACTGAGGGATACTGGAGTTGGAAATAAAGATGGATGGACAGGCTTGGATTTACATAGTGCTTTTCACAAATTCAGGTTGTTGTAAAGCATTTTACAGCCAATTAAATATTTTGGAAGTGTAGCCATGATTGTAGTGTAGGAAATGCAGCAGCCAATTTGTGCACACCAAGGTCCCACCAAGAGTAATGAGGGAATGACCAGATTTTTTTAGTGATGTTGGTTGAGTGATAACAATTAGCCATGAAACCATGAAGAACATCTTCTTTGAATAGTGCCATGGAATCTTTGACGTCCACTGAAGAGCAACTGATTTATATAAAATACATGAATGAAGAGTTTTGTCATAGTAAGAACAATCAATTACCTTTCCGCAGTTATCAGAAACAAAAGACTAATGCTTTGAACATTAGGTTAGATTTAGTGTTCCCAACATGGGTCCTGCTCACCGGTTAGAGAACTGGCAGGAGACCTGTGTTGCTTTGAGCAGAGGCCCAACTGAATTAAGTGCCTAACGGGCCTTTCCTGGCATTTAGGAGCTCGGCAGTAGAAATCCCGCCCACCGAAAGTTGCCACCTAATCAGAGGCTAGCAACTCTTCAGTAAAGTCATGCCATTGGGAGCAGTGGCTGCTGCCAGTTCTACAGTGAGGCCTTCACTAGAGAGCTGTCTCATAGACTAGTCAAGCAACAGCATGACACTGTCATACTCGTGGAATCATACCTTATAGATTATGTCCCAGATACCACCATCACCATCCCTGGGTATGTCCTGTCCCACCGACAGGCCAGATCCAGCAGAGATGGAGGCATTGTGGTATATAGTCAGGAGGAAATTGCCCTGGAAGTCCTCAACATTGACTCCGAACCCCACAAAGTCTCATGGCATCAGGTCAAACATGGGCAAGAAAACCTCCTCTGAATCCATGTTTAAACATCACTTGGAGGAAGCACTGAGGGTGGGAAGGGCACAGAATGAACTCTGGTTGGAGGACTTCAATGTCCATCACCAAGAGTAGCTCGGTAACACAACTACAGACTGAGCTGGCCATGTCCTAAAGGACATAGCTGTTAGACTGGATCTGCATCAGGTGATGAGGGGACCAACAAGACGGAAAAACATACTTGACCTCATCCTCACCAACCCGGCTGCCACAGATGCATCTGTCCATGACAGTATCGGTAGGAGCGACCACCACACAGTTCTTGGGAAGACTAAGTCCTGTCTTCACACTGAGGATACTCTCCATCATGTTATGTGGCACAATGACTGTGCTAATTGGGATAGATTTTGAACAGATCTAGCAACTCAAGACTGGACAACCATGAGGCATTGTGGGCCATTAGCAGCAGCAGAATTGTACTCAACCACAATCTGTAACCTCATGGCCCAACATATCCCCCACTCCACAATTACCATTAAGCCAGGGGATCAACACTGATTTAATGAAGAGTGCAGGAAGGCATGCCAGGAGCAAAACCAGGCATATCTAAAAATGAAGTGTTGACCTGATGAAACTATAACACAGGATTATTTGTATGCCAAACCGCATAAGCAGCAAGTGATAGATAGAGATAAGTGGTTCCACAACCAATGCATCAGATTTAAGTTCTGGAGTCCTACCACATCCAGTCATGAATGATGGTGGATAATTAAACAACTCACTGGAGGATGAGGCACCACAAATATCCCCATCCTCAATAATGGGGGAAGGCAGCACGTCAGTGCAAAATATTAGGCTGAAGCTTTCGCAACAATCTTCAGCCAGAACTGCCAAATGGATTATCCATCTCAACCACCTCTGGAGGACCCCAGATCACAGATGCTAGTCTTCAGCCAATTCGATTCACTCCACGTGATGTCAAGAAACTGCTGAAGGCACTGGATGCTGCAAAGACTATGGGCCCTGGCAATATTCTGGCTATAGTACTGAGGACTTTGTGTTCCAGCGTTTGCCTCGCCCCTAGCCAAGCTGTTCAAATACAGCTACAACACTGGCATCTACCCGGCAATGTGGAAAATTGCCGACCCGACCAATTACCACCTCATCAGTCTATGCTCGATGATCAGTAAAGTGATGGAAGGGGTCATCAACGGTGCTATCAAGTGGCACTTGCTTAGCAATAACCTGCTCATTGATGTTCAGTTTGGGTTCAACCAGGGCCACTCAGCTCCTGCCCTCTTTACAGCCTTGGTTCAAACATGTGTTATTACTGGACACATCAGGTCCTAGGGTAGAACCCCGTTTGATAGATCCCAACTTTTATTCTTTTGTTTAGAAACATGGAGAGTCACTACTGAACACAATCACAGGAGTCAGCTGATGAACTTTTAACAAAAGCATAAAATATTTATTAAACAAGAAAAGAACTATATTACAGTACTTCTTCACCGACAACTATACCTTTACAGATATATAAAAATTTGTAATGTTCACAGTAAGTACACAATCCATGTAAACCAATAGGCAACCTGTGGTCAGTCACACCACACTATGAAACCAAGCGACAGATGCCACTCCAAACAGATGCTATGGATCTCTCCTCAACTCCCCCCAGATGCTTGTCACACTGTGAGCCAACCGGTCTCACCGAACTCCATCACCACAAGGGTTTCCAATCTCTAATCTCAAAGAACCCACTTTAGAATCTTCTCCCAAATAACGCTTTCTCTCAGATGCCTTCCGCAAGGGTCCACCTCCACGGTTTTGAACTCTCCTTCTGATGTTCCTCTCCTCTGGATCGCCATATGCATTCAAGCATTGCCTTCCACGCACACTCTCTCAGATATTCAGCCACGCCAACAGTACACCATTGCTTCACGTGCCCATAGTAAGGAGTCACCAACCTTTGGCTGTCTCCCCATTCTTCTGTCTTCTCGCAAGCCTATTTTTGCTTTAAGTCTGCGAGCTGCAGTTTTATCCTTTTAAGCTTGGAGCTTTCCTTGGCTCTTCATTCTTGACTTCACTTAACAGGACCTATTCCAAATTCCTGTTCTTTTCCTTTGACTAGAAGGTCTTCTTGGGGACCTTCCTCCTGTTCCACTCTCTGGTTTTGGCTTCTTCTTTAGTTTGGAACTTGCTATCTGTCCCTCTCCTATGCCGCTTTCCTGGCAGCTCCTTTCAACTGAACTGAAACTACTTTTTTGTTTTTCTCTGTCTCTCTGGTTTCCTGTCTCTGGACCCCTGTTGCTAAGCAACAGCACAGTTTTTACTACCTTGTGTTTATTTTAACTTCCCTTCAAGAGTCATAAAACCTCTTTAAAATGCAGGCATCTTTTAAAATGAAACCAAAACTCAATTTCTCCCCATCCTTAACACAAATACAGAAACACAAATTAAACTTAAAGCTAAAGTTCATTTCTAACATCCACAAATACAAATATAACTTTCTTAAACTATCTCCAGTTCCTAACACATGGATGAAAGAGCTGAACGCCAGAGGTGAGGTGAGAGTGACTGCCCTTGACATCAAGGTAGCATTTGACCTGAGTGTGGCATCAAGGAGCCCTAGCAAAACTGGTTGTTAATGGGAATCAGGGTGAAAACTCTCCACTGGTTGGGTTCAAACCTAGCACAAAGGAAAATGGTTGTGGTTGTTGGGTGGCAGTCACTTCAGCTCCAGGACATCACTGCAGGAGTTCCTCAGGATAGTGTCCTCAGCCCAATCATCTTCTGCCGCTTCATCAATGACCTTCCTTCTACCATAAAGTCATAAGTGGGGATGTTTGCTGATGATTGCACAATGTCCAGTACTATTCGTGACTCCTCAGATACTGAAGCAATCCCTGTCTAGTTTCAGCAAGACCTGGACAAATCCAGGCTTAGGCTGACAAGTGGAAAGTAACACTCATGCCACACAAGTGCCAGGCAATGACCATCTCCAACAAGAAAGAATCTAACCATCATCCCTTGACATTCAATGGCATTACCATCGCTGGTTCCCTTACTGTCAACATCCTTGGGGAGGGGTTACTATTGACCAGAAACTGAATTGGACTAGCCATATAAATACTGTGGCTACAAGAGTAGGTCAGAGAAGAGGAATCTTGCAGTGAGCAACTCACCTCTTGACTCCCCAAAAGCCTGTCTGCCATCTACAAGGCACAAGTTAGGTGTGTGATGGAATACTCTCCACTTGCCTGAATGAGTGCAGCTCCAACAACACTCAAGAAGTTTGACATCATCCAGGACAAAGCAGCCTCCTTAATTGGCACCCCATCCACAAACATTAACTCCTTCCACCACTGACGCACAGTAGCAGCAGTGTATACCATCTACAAGACGCACTGCAGGCGCTCACCAAGGCTCCTTAGACAGCGCCTTTCAAACCCACGATCACTACCATCTAGAAGGACAAGGGCAGCATACACATGGGGACACCACCACCTGGAAGTTCCTCTCCAAGTCACTCACCATGCTGCCTTAGAGCTATATCGCCATTCCTTTACTGTCACTGGGTCAAAATCCTGGAACTCCCTCCCTAACAGCACTGTGGGTGTGCCTGCAGCACATGAACTTCAGTGGTTCAAGAAGACAGCTCACCACCACCTCAAAGACAATTAGGGATGGGCAATAAATGCTGGCCTGGCCAGCGACGCCCACATCCAGGAATGAATTAAACAAAAAGAAAATCATGGTGAGATCCCTGGAGAGATGTGAGTAGGGCAGGTTGGGGGGTTGTGGGAAGGGATAATGACCTTTAAGTAGATCATTAATGAGCCTAATTAGCCAGTGGGCAGGTTCCCGGAATCAGCCCATTCTAGTTGCTAACATAATGGGAGTGGGTTTTCCTGTTGGCAGAAATGGGATGTGCGGCCTTCCCTGTGATTATGCAGGTCCACCCACCATCTAGGCCATTCCGATAGGCTCCATTAAATCCAGCCCATTGGCTCACTTCCTCTGGCTAAGTTATTCAAGTAACCTGCCCTCGACGTTTAAATGATACAGATCTTCCTCCTGCTGCTATTAAAACAAAGATCATTTTATGTTTCCCTAAGAGGCTTCAACTGACACTCGCCTAAAGTTTGTAAAATGAGGAATTCCAGCCACTGAATACACAAAGTTACTGCCTGTTGTGATGAAAGGTCATCAACCTGAAATTAACTCTTTCCCACAGATGCTATCTGCCCTGATGAGTGTTTTCTACTATTTTCTGTTTTTATTTTGAATTTCCTGCAGCCACAGCTTTTTGCTTTTGCCCTAAGTGGAATGCCCACTCTTTGAAGTGTGAGTAAACGGCTCTGAAGGTAATCTTGCCAGAATGGTCCACCTATCTGAGATTGAACAGGTCCTCCCATTGTAGCTAATTAACACGTTGGGCAGGATCTTTGGGCCTCACCGAGGTTGGGACTGGATGTGGACAGGGCCTGAAAATACTGGCATCAGTCAGTGTGCTGATTTCCTTACTCCATGCCCAACATCAATCTTTTTGGCTGAGGAAGTTTGTGGCCCTGCAGATCGATCTGCCCACCCCACAAGACAGGTAGTCAATTAGATTTGTTAAGAGACTTGTTAAGAGAGGCGAACTGAAATTTGCCAATCAGCTTTGAATTTTCAACTGCCTGGAGGCAGACACTTCCACCTTATGGGGAGACGGCGGCAATAGTAGTAATGTCACTGAACTAGTAATCCAGCGGCCCAGGCCAATGCCCTGGAGATATGGGTTCAAATCCCACCATGGCAGCTGGTGGAATTTTAATTCAATTAATAAATCTGGATAATAAAGCTAGTCTCAGTAACGGGTAGGGTGACCATGACAAACTATCATCGATTGTTGTAAAAAGCCTTCTGATTCAATGACGCCCACTAGGAAAGGAAATCTGCCATCCTTAACTGAAGTGATCGAGCAAGTCACTCAGTTCAAAGGACAATTAGGGATGGGCAATAAATATTGACCTACCCAGCAGTGCCCACATGCCATGAAACAAAAAAAAAAGCAGCAGGCCCTGTCAGGGCTCCAGGCAGGCCTGTAGGCCCTTGCTGTCTGCCTGGATGAGAGTTCAGCCAAAGGTTACCCTAAGAGGGAAATTCACCCCATCCCACCCCGACAATGTTGGCCTGACTGCTTCTTCTGTCTTTAATTGATTTTTTTTTACATTTCTGAGAGGGGTGCCCTCAGTTACTTACCATTCATTGGGCCTCCAAATGGCCCTCCCACAGCTTTGAGTTCACCTGCCATGCTTAATTGGGCAGGAAACCTGTCTCCATGACAATTAAGGAGGTGCCCAGGTCAAAATCCCAAAGTGTCACTGTGGGTGGATTCAGGACCGGTTCCCAAAATGAAAATTCAGCCCTTAAGTCAATAGTATTGAGATTAATTTAAGGTTGCTTGTTTAAAGTGGAGAAAAATCCATGTATACACATTTAGAAGATGTCTACTGATAATCAGAAACTAATATTACAGAAATATTACGCAAAAATTTCAGGTATGGTTAATCAAGCAAAATCCAACCAAAATTCATCATACCTGACATGAGCTAAGTTGCCTGATTTATGCAAAGCGGGAGTGCAGGCACTAAAGTAGGCCTCAGTGTCCCAGGACATGAGTGGAAAAAAGTCAGCAAGGTTTTCCACTCCCAATCTCAATCGGGTGCATTTACCAGGGCTGCGTATAGGTATGCACCAAGTGAGGACAACAATTGGAGCAAAATACTGCAGATGCTGGAAATCTGAAATAAAAACAAAAAATGCTGGAAATACTCCTCCAGTCTGACAGTATCTGTGGGTAGAGAAACAGAGCCAATGTTTCAGATTTATACCTTTCATCAGAACAGATCAGAGTGGTCCTATTCAAACATATCCAATATCCTGGCTCACAAATATGTAGTTTAGTTGAGTTACCAGAGGGCAGCTTGTGCCTGATCAAAAATACTTGAGCCTGAGACTCATTAAGGAGTGGTTTGGTCAGAAAATTATTTGGGAGGGCATCATCATGGGAAAACATTCGAAAACCACGTTAGATTCAGGGGGAAAAGCAAGCAGCAGAACAAGTAGTAAACAGCTAGGGAGAGGTAGTTTAGACTGAATATATACAGGGCCAGGTCAAAAATGTAAAATTGCTTATTTTGGCAAAAATGGCAAATGGAAGCTGAGCTGAGCCAGAGGTTGATTTTGTCACTGATATGTCATGGTTCTGATCTGGACCAGAAGATCTTGTTCAAAACTCAAATGATATATGTAAGGTTCCTCAGTTTTATTCTGTTGCCATGTAAAGTGGACTGACTAACCTTATTTTAAAGGTTAGACCCTCACCTGCTGCCAAATCCTTCAGATTCACATTCTTACTATAGTCCCGATTTTAATTCAGGCTATGTGTATGACTTGCAAGTTGAGGGTGGCGAGTGTGGGGCTGACTGATAAGCTCACAGAGGTGAGACATGCAGGCCATTTTAAACACATGCTTCAGCACCATAATCACCATGTTCCAAGACAGATAACACAGTGAGAATAATGAAGAGGCAGGCAGATGGGAGCAGGGTTTCGGGCAGCAGGAGGCTACTGCCAGAGATCCAACAGCAGGTTCCTGACACTAAAATGAGTCATAAAAGTGGTCACCATTAAGGGAGGCAGAGGAAACCTGGGGCAGGGGAACCCCAAGATCTCCTTGTGATGCCCTGAGGGACATTTCTGCCCCTTCTGGTCCATAAAGAAACCATTAAAAGTTTAAAAACTCCAACTCAGTTTTTCCTAGCACTGGATCCATTTGGTGTGGCTTTCCCCAGTGTGGTTGTCTCTTTGCGGTGGTCTGTGGTTAAAACCATGTTGGTTTCCTAATGAGATCAATTTCAGCATGATTTCTGATTCATGCTGTGAGACCCAGGGAATTTTGTGTAGTAGGGAATTAGGAAAATATAACAACTGGCCGGCCTGTCACACAGTCAACCATAAGACACAGTGGGTGGAGTTATTTTAAATTGCTGTCCACCCATGTCTTGCTTTATAAACTGAAATATTCATGTGGGCCTGTAAATGGACAAATGGTGTCCCTACCTGCTTCACATAGAAGACAATTCAAATGTGCAAATCAGAGTGTTGGAGCCTTAGTGTAATTTTAAAGAACAAATGAGCCCATTGTGTGTTGATATTCTCCCGTTTGTACCAGCCAGTGATGTATCTCCGTGCTCCACAAAATTATTGCAACCCTTGTTTGACTCCACCATCACCAATACCCATCCTTCTCCACCACCACCCACCCACCCCCACCTTCTACACAATCAACTCCAGCCCCCCAACGTCCAGCTTACCGTTTGGCTCAGTGTGGGAGCATCTATCAAACCAGGCCCAAACCTAAAATTGGTTCAGGCCTCTCAACATTTGCTTTAAGTGGACAGGTGGCACAGCTGCACCCTCAATCTAGTTTGGCGAGAGTTGAAAATCCACCTCCACTACAAATTCTTTCTACTATCCTAACTGATGAAATCCAGAGATTGGTGAGCGTATGAAACAGGCCACCCAGGATAGGTAGTGAATCTAGAAGAAGTGAAGGGAGGATAAGATAGATATTTGAATAAATGAGAATTGGCTTATGACACCAGCCAGATGGATGGTTGTGTCTTTTCCACACTTTTTGTAACAGTTAATGCTGACTCCCCTACCAGGCTGCTGATCAGAGATGACAGCAGTTGACCTCACTGGGAGGAATACAATCAAAGTGGTTCTGCTGGTGATTCACTCATTACGTTAGCCCTTTGATACTAAAGTTCATTGAACGTCCAAATAAAAAAAAACATTGAATAAAAGAGCTTTAGCTAATACAGTGGAGGCCATTTTCACTGTAATTATCTTGTCTGGCTGCTTATCCTTTCTCCTTATCTTATATCACAACCATTGTCAGTCCTGCTGCATACAACTCATCATTCAACCAATGACATCATTCACTGAAACAATTCAATTCAGAACAGACACAGGAGAAAGAGATATTTTAAATAAACAATGATGCTGTATAATATATACTAGGCCCTTAATTCCCTTCTAATTCTACTTTAACACTGCAAA
Source organism: Carcharodon carcharias (assembly GCF_017639515.1). Taxonomy (NCBI): domain Eukaryota; kingdom Metazoa; phylum Chordata; class Chondrichthyes; order Lamniformes; family Lamnidae; genus Carcharodon; species Carcharodon carcharias. Next base: position 182,025,278 of record NC_054468.1, read on the forward strand.
ATAATTCTTTTATTTTACCTTTCTGACAATCATCATTCTGCAGTAATGACATCGCTGTTATCTCTAATAGTCTTAAATCAATGGTAACACTTTTAACTGCCATCAGCACTGTTTTCATGATGCTGAATCCATAGCCGGAATTTTCCGCTTCCGTTTGCAGCAGGTATGTTTGTGGCATGAGTGGAAAATATCACAAAATGGCCGGACTCACATTTCCCAGCGACGTGAATCCAGGACATGATTGTCCCATCCCTGCATCAATATCGAGAACTTAATTTCCATGCATTTGCATCTCACTATTGTGCCTGTTCACTGGAATCATTGCTTCACGTCAAAATATAATTCCCATGTCGGCATGACTGCTGAATGGCATGATTTACGACTGCTTTTAAAAGCCATGCACCTGGTGAGCTGAACTTCGAGAGGAACTCAGAGGTGAGTGCACACAAACTTGTGCAGCCCTCATGAGGATTGCCCGTACCATATCAAGGAAGAGGCATCCTGCATTCAGTGGGGGGCACAGGCAAGTAGCTTTTTCCCAGTTGGCCTTTCAGTGCGGTGTTGGGTCAAGGGCTCCAGTGCAGGTAGGGCTGGTGGGAGGGGGTGGGGGGAAGCAAGGCAGCACAGACTGATGGAAGTACACAAACACATGCCAGTGGTGGGAGGGGAGGGGAGGGGAGGGGAGGGAGTCAGTGGGGAGAGGGTGAGGGAAGTGGCCAATCACTTGGAAAAGCTTGTCAAAAGTGACAATTCTTCCGCAGCTGAGAATGTTCACCAGCAGCTCCATTGACATGTTTGGAGTCGGGCCTCTGAAGTATTTCTACCCACTCAAGCAACACAAAAGCATAAAAGTGCCACCAAATGTTCCAGAACATTTCATCCCTCAGGCATAGGCTGCAAAATAATGTGACTTTCAGGGGGCAGCAGAACGATTGGATGACTGCTCAAATTGTAGAATCCCTTGTGAAAGGTGGACATGGAACAATCACTGCTGGAGGGGCTCAGAGCCCCTTGCAATGTATTTATTCAGGTTTGGACCAGAAGCCCTCATGGTATAAGCTAACAGAGCAGCCTTGCAGTGTGGTTTAGGAGAATGCCTGCGCCTGAGCTGAGAACAGAGTGTGTAATCAAGTGGCCAAAGCTGCCACCAATCGGTCAAGTGGAGTGGGGCAGAGGTGGGTAAACCTTTGGACAGGCAATGAGTGCACTAAACACTGGCCATTAAAATGGTGGACAGCACTCTCTGGCATCTGTAAAGTGGCCTTGAGGTGCAGCCGGAGCCAGAGATCCATAGGAGATCCATATGCTAACCCTTGTGCTTCTCTCTTCGATCCTGAGTAGGAGAACATAAGGATCATGGAGCCTGGCGATCTAGCTTTATGTCTCATAGCTTAAAGGGAGCAGAGGTGAAGAAGATTGGGATGGAGGTACCTGGGTCAGCAAAGGGAGGAGCACCACCCTCAAGATGAAGGGGCAGCAGGGCCTCCTCCAGACGCAGCAGAAGATCAAAAGATCCACAGTGAGCTGACGCTCATAGGTGCCTCATTAGACCCACGGTCCATAGACAGTGCTTGTCATCCCTGTAGATGAGTGAGAACCAGTGTTGCAGAAGACTGCACATGTCTAGGGAACTGGTCGGTCACATATGCCACCTGCTGCAGGATTTGGCATCACGGGGACTTGAAGGGCATCCACTGCCAGAGTCTGTGAAAGTGACAATGGCGCTCAATTTTTACACCAGTGGCTCCTTCCAAGGCTCCAGAGGTGACCTGTGCAGAGTCTCGCAAGCCTCCGCCCACAAGCGCATCCAGGAAGTCAGGGATGCCATCTTCGCAAAGGCACGAAACTTTGTGCATTTCGGCTGGTATCAGGCAAACCAGGAAGAAAGAGTGCTGGGATATGCAGTGATCTCTGGTTTTCCACACAAGTGCAGGGTGCCATCAGCGGCACTCATGTGGTGCATAGACCTCTGTGGCAACAAGCATTCCAGTATGTGAACCTCAAGGGCTTCCACTTGCTGAATGGTCAGCTGGTCTGCAACCACAATGAATGCATCATGCAGGTCTGTGCACAATGCCCCAGAAGCGTCCACAACTCCTACATCCTCAGCAGCTCTTGGATCCACGACATCTTCCAGGGTCCCCAGAGGGAGCAGGGCTAGCTCTTCGCGGACAAGAGCTACCCACAGAGGACGTGATTGATAACACCCGTACGGCAATCTCAGACTGCAGCAGAGAGACAGTACAATGAGGCTTATGCCACAAACCAGACTTTGGTGGAGCACACAATTGGAATCTTAAAAATGAGGTTATGGTGCATCAAAAGGTCTAGTGGAGCACTGCAGTACAGTCCCCAGAGGATGTCGTGCATCATCATAACTTGCTGCGCATTACACAACCTGGCGCTGCAATGAGGGGAGGACCTGGTTGAGGAGGAGATGGGAGAGCTGCACGTTTCCTCAGTTGTGGAGGACACCGAAGGAGATTGAGGTGATGAGGCCCTGGAAGGCAAGGATGCTGGTCATGAGGACATCCCAGTGGCCAGATGAGGCAGGTGTGCTCATGAGGCCTAATAGCCGCATGTTTCATGGAGGATGATGACGAGATGCAGTGAGGACACACCTGACATCCTCGCATTGCATCTGTGAATATCTGACACCTGTTTGCTGATGGCAGTGCACATACCCTCAGTGCTCAGTCTCATGTCATGGAGAAGCAGTGGCGGTCCTAATAGGTACAAGATTCCAGGAGAATGTGGATGGCATGTACTGAGGACACTCCATGGATCTTCAAATAACCTCTGTGAATGCCTGCCTCCTGTCTGGCTGAGGGCAGCTCGCTTGCACTCTGTGAAGAGCGTCATATCATGGAGATACCACAGTGATACTTTAACAACACCTGATCCTTTAGCAGCCATCATCACCTGCCCCTCCAGGACCACATCATCACCAGACACAAATGCTGAAGAGGTGGGAGGCCAGTCACATCTCAAAGGTGCTGAGGACACACAGAGAAAATCATGGAATTCTGTGATGCCTGCACACGACATTCTGGGAGCAATGACAAGCCACGTTGAGGTGCAGGCATCTCTGATGTGTTGAGTGACTTTGAAGCTGGACAATCACTTTGCACTGAAGGTTACACACTGCACAGGGAAGAGGCCCTGAATTGAGGCACTTTCCTTAATCTTGTGCAGCAACCAAGGTTTCACATCTGACTAACACAAACCCTACTCATCAGAACAAGAAGCCATAGACAAGAAGACATTCTTGAGAGCTTATTTACAATTGTGAATATTATGTGCAAGTGATTAACACCCAGTGCCCATGCTGTGTGACTACATCTTCTTAACCTTCCTACCCCTGCTGTTACGTCTTGGTGCTCTCTCCCCATCCACAGTGGAGGTGGAGGCAGCCTGCTGACTGCTAAGCCCTGTCTGTGATGACCTTGGCAGGGGTCCTCTGGAGGGCTGACATCTGGAGGGCCCCGGCCTGCTTTCGGAGTACTGCTGTGTGGCAGTGGCACCCTTCTCGGCCTGTGGAACTGCAGCTGCTGGGGTCACAGGAGGAAGTGAATTGAATGGGCCAGACACTCCTGGAGTCACTTGGGTGGATGGCCCTGGAGTCTGCACCTGCTGATCTCCTCCCTGTGGGTGCTGAGGGCCCCTGGCTGGCTCTTTGAGAGGAAGGGGCAGCTGAAATGAGTTTAAGATGCCCCACACCCCTCTCACATTGACACTGATGGATGCCAGCAAGTGCCTCAGTGATGGAGTGCAGCTCCTGCAGCATTGCAGGACCAATGGCCTGGACCATGGTCTCCATGGCAGCTCCCAACTTGGCCTCATGTTGACCTCGGTGCACTGGCATGCCGGCACTATAACCTCAGTCTGAAGGCAGACGGACTCCTCCATCATGCCTTGCAATCTTGAGGACTGCAGCGGACATCCCTTCCTGATGTTCCCAAGCTTGTTTTTGCAGCTCCAGCAACTGAGGTAGAACCCAATCAAGAAGCTCGTCATCTGACTCGGACTCAGCAGGTTCCTGATATTCAGCTGTCCTCTGAGTGCCAGCGTCCTTGGATTTCCCTGCCTCCACCTGCGGTGGATCAGGCAGTGCAGTGTGCACACCAGATTGTGGCACTGAGGTTAATCTAGAACATGGTCCCACCAAGATGTGTGTCTCTGCATTGATGGGTGGTGTGGGTGAGCGCTGTGATGGGTCTGCCATTGGTGTGTCTGTAGATTTCTCTTCCGAGGTATCCTCAGGGCTGGAGTCGATAACCTGGCTCATGGCCACCCTCGGCTGCTTCCCGGATGTGCCCACAGTAGAAAAGAGAGATAACTAGTGCTTAGCGGGGAACTGTGAAGCAAGCGACGTCACTCTGTATGATTGTCTGCTGGATGCTGCAATGCAGGATCCTCACCTGGTTAAGCACTGCCGACCTCACCGTCTGCTCAGGAATGGTCCACATCCTCGCCGGCTAGCTGGATAACTCTATTTCAAAGGCTGTGAGGACCTTGATGTCGGGCATTGCTCCACCAATCTGGGACATCTCCCTGTTGTTGTGGCTAGTTTATCCTGCAGGGAGGCAGATGGAGAGGGTGTAAGCAAGATGTCTGCCAGGCCAGATGAGAAGGATACCTGGCATGTGTCGAGTGTGAGTGGTGCCATGGATGGCAATGAGGACATGATGGGCAAGAGGAGATGGGGGTGTTTGTGAGAGAGTGAATGGCGATGTCTGTTGAGTTGGCAGTGAGTGCGAACCTCTGTGGCTGTGTGATGGGTTTGTGAGTGTGTAAATTTAGAGTGATGAGAAGAATGGCTTACCCTGGAAGAATAGTGGAGACCATTCATCCTCTTGTGGCACTTGTTGGCAATCGTCTTTTGGAGGGCACTCACCACCACCGTTGCCACTTCCCATGCTGAATTGGTGAGCTTGGTGGCTGGTCTTCGTCCAAAGCTGGGGTAGAGGCGTTCATGCTGGGCTTCCACCCTGTCCGGTAGGTGCCCCAGGGAGGCATCACTAAATTGCTGCTGTCTTCTTTGCTTTCAGGGCCATCTGTCACCTGGAGCAGTCCTGGTCTATGTACATGAAGTGGGCTGCGCTCTGGTGCACTTTAAACATGGTGCCTGGAGCGAGGAAGTGCAGAGATCATGGTGTGGCAGGCAAATCCAAGCCCGCCCGCCAGCGATCTGATATTTTAAATGAGGTGAGACACGCTGGGAAGCAGGTGATTTGGCACAAAAACCCACCATTGCAGCCAACAGGAAAAACATCTTTTTCGCACCCGCTACCACACTTGGTGTAATTCAGGGACGATTCTGCCTCATGGTACAGTTACAATGAGTGGTAAATACATCTCAAATGATTTGAGCTTTAGTGTTGTGAATTATGGGGCCATCTGAGCCCCACAGGAAATTTAGCCACAGCTTCATCTCTTTCAACATGTGAAAAATCTGTGATGGCTGAACTATCCAGGGACCATGCTGAACATTTAAAAAAAACGTTTTTCTTTGTTTTGTGTGCTAATTTGAAGGGGCATGGGGATGGGGTAGGTGGTAGAACTGATATAGTTGAATCTATTGAAACATTTCCACCAATAGTCTGGGTATAAACCCACCTTTCTTTTGTTGGCTTTCTTGTAGATTGTGTTTTATCCTGAGATAAATGAAACTGTATTCTTAAGTAAAAGTCTAACCTCAACACAAAACTAACCATATTACATAAATACTCACTCATTCTTAACACTGACAGGTTTAATATCGGCAGGCTTCTACAAAACTGCCAGTCTGTCCATCTGTTTGTTTGCCCACTAGTTGCGGGGGTAAAGTTCCAACATCCTGTTGCACAATGGATTATAATGTACAGAACTGGTTTACATCAGGTATGGGCAGGTAAATCTACTACTTGTTAATCAGCTAATACCACAATTCTATGAAATCATTATTTTGAATTTGTACTTAAAAGTGTGCTCTTATTGTGGAGCACTTTAAGTGACCAGAGAATGTATCCTGTGTACAGGACATCACATTCACAATTGCAGTGTTCACTGGGGCGGTGAAGATTCAGCAATAGCTTGCTGTGGAGCAAAAGAAAGTGTATCCAAGGGAGCTGTGGTTCTTTTTTCCCCCTTAAGTAAAATGATACAATACATGGATATCTGTGGATCCTAGTGAATGAAAGCCTTTCACCCCATGACAGTCTGTTGTACGGTAGGTTTATGTTTGTTGCTAATTGTTACATCATGGTGCTTGCTTTATACACAGCATGATGAAAATGCTTGCTACATTGTGAACTACAATTCCAAATGCATGTCTAAACTCACTGTAATTTGAATGAAAAGTGTTCAGTTTTCTCTGCTAGGGCCAGGAGATGAATTGAATCAGTACCAGTTGAGCAAGCATGGCTTATGTTTAAAACTAGACTGCCCTTTAATTGTCTTTTCTGTGTACAAGCATACACAGCAAAATGTTAGCTGTGAATAAATGCTGTTCTACACAAAGTCAACTTTAAGATTTTTTTAATTTAATGATTAATATTGTTAAGAACTACGTACTGGACCTGTTCAGAGAGCCCATTTTCCCTCTCTAGCTCTGGTACTCAGGATTTCTCCTAGAATATTTGGTAAAAGCAATTTGACTTGCACTATTCATAACACAATCAATACAATCAATCCACCATGCACAGTTACATTAATGGACCATTCATACCTAATCAATAGCTACATCCTGAACTACAATTAATGAAACATAAGGCATGCAAACAATTTGGAGTCGAAGTTGTTCTTTGCTTGTGCCTTTAGTAACACAGCTACAATCACCATTACTTTCCAACCTTTGCATTATGTTCCTCGGGGCCTTCATCACAAAACATGAGCATTTGAGATACTGGGTGCCTCATTTACTTCCATCAACTTCTCAGGGCCTGAGATTTTGTAATTAATTTCAGTTAATCATGAGAAATGTATCTTAACAGTTTGATCATCATGTTTGATAAATACTGTCTTACCTTCACAACCTACTAACATACAATGGCCTTTCCATTTCCTATGACCATCTTTTTTATAGTATACCAAATCTCCTGTATTAAACTCAGTTTCAGATGGTCACTACATAATACCTCAGTGCCCTCCGTATTTCCTCTGAGACTTCAGTCTTGGTAAAGACTTTTCTCCCTGCATGTAAAACATTCAAATGTGCAGAAAAAGATGGAACTAAATGGTAGTGCTTTAAAGAGCAGGATAACTATTTCATAGAACAGAAGGACATTTGGTATTTTGCCCATTGATTATTTTATAGGGAACATATCTTCCAACCATCTGGAGTGAATTCTTTGCATGCACCAACCATGCACCAACTTGCATTCTGGTTGATCAGCTGAAATTTTACCCATCATTTCATCTATCATTGGATGATTCCGTTCACAAAGTCCATTGCTAAAATGACTTTCAGCCGTGGTATTCATGACCATAATGTTCATGTTTTCATATATGTCTCTGAATGTGTCATTGGCAAATTCCCTTCCATTTTGAGTCAGGAACTTTGCTGACGTCCCAAGTCTGGTCCCTATCCATTTCTCTATGATTTTGTCTACAATATCCCATTGGTCATGACTACGCATTATCGCAGAAAGACTAAATCTAGTCTCCAGATCCATAAGATGTAGGATGAACATATTTCTGTCCTTATCCTATACCTTAAATCCATTGCGACTACCTTGTTAAAGTCAAATGTCAGTGGAAAGCTTATAATAGAACATGGTGGTGTTCTTCAATGCTTTTTACAGATTCCACACTTCTCGTTAATCTTCTAAGCCTCGTATACTCTTTACCCACTGCACCTGCATCCTTTAGCAGACTTTTTAACCTTTGACAAGTAGGGTGAGCAATTTGTCTGTGTAATGTGAAAACGATTTGTTTCTTTCTCTCTCAGATTCAGATCACCTGATTTCATTAATACTTGTCTAACACTCTGATAAGAAATATCAGGTTTTGTTAAGAGGGTACAGTAATGTCGTGACCGTGTAAACTGTGGATCAGCTAATAGCTGCCTTGTCATGTTCCATGTCAGGTTTCATGTGCCTTTTTCATAGAAGGTTTACTTAACTGCGTAGGTACCTTACTAAACAATCCGGCTGGGATTTTCTGTGCCTGCTGGCGTCGGGCATGTTTGGTGGCATGAGCAAACAATATGGTGCATTCGGTTTCACGATGGCATGAAACCAGTTCGCAATCATCCCTTAGCCCACCGATGGTGGACCATGTTCTCCACCATCAGATGGCAAGAACCTCATTGTAATACATCAGCATATCATTATTAGGCCAGCCCATTGGAATCACTTCCTCCCCAACCCCCCCACCCACTTCCTCTGGATCATCCGCCCACATCAGCAGGAAAATATGGTGACGTGTTTCACAACAGCACTTAAGTATCATGTACTTGATGGGGTGCACTTCGCTCTGGACTTCAAGGTTTGTTTGCCTACCTTGCTTCGGTCAGTGTTCACAGTCATCAATGCCAGGCTTCACAGACAGCACCACATCACTTTTAGGGGGGTGTTCACAGCTGGTCTCTACCTACCAGATCAGCCATATGTGGGTGGCTTTTCAATGTCTGCAGGGCCAGGCCTTGCTTGGTGAAGATGGAGAAGTGGCCTTAGGCAAGGGAAGAGGCTGCAGGATGACGGCTGCACTGAGGAAGGACAGTAATCCAGGGTGTATGTGAGAACACATGTCAGTCTGTGCAAGTGACCTCAAATGGCGATGCCTGATGAGGCAGTCTCCAGAGGAGTTAAGGTCAGATGGACATGTGAGGGTTTGTATGTGAGAATGGGTGCTGATGGCCTTTGAGCTGACAGTGAGTGAGATGCCAATGAATGTGTGATGGGCTTGAGTGTGTGAGCTTAGAGTGATGAGATGGTTGCCATACCCTGGCTGCACAGATGAGATCATTCATGCTGTATCTGCATTGGATGGACAACCTCTTCTGTACAGTGTTGGCACTGATCACCATTGCCATTGCCTACCAAGCCGGAGTGGTAATCTTGCTGGCCCTCCTGCAGCCAGAGCAAAGGTAGAGGACATCACAGCGGGCCTCCATAATGTCCAAAAGGTGCTCAAAGGCTGCAGTCTTCTTGCCTCTTGGAGTCATGTCTTCTTTGTAGCAGTCCCTGGGATAGAAGCACTGAGCATGGCTGTACTTTAAATGTGGTGCCTGGCATGATGAAGCGGCGAGGTGATGTCGTCGCAGGTGAATCAGAGGCCACCCGCCATGGAAATGCGGTGCTTCCTGGGAATGCATAAATAAAGTGGTGGGTTTGGGACGATACAGCGTGAAAAGCCGCCATCACAGCCAGCGGCTAAAATAGATGGTTTTACCCACCCGCTACCACACTTCGTGCAAACCTGGGATGATACCGCTCTACATCTAAAGTTATAAAACAGCCTACCCCAGCTATTTTACTTGAAATTACAACTCTCTTTACTGACCTCAATGTGTTGTTACCACCAAACCTAAAACTAGTGATACCTTTATATTCCCTAACTTTGTGCTGATCCTCAGTCCTTAGTGAATAAAGAAAGGACCTTAACCAATCTGTCCCAGAAACTCTTGAAGTACGAGAACTATCTAGCATTGCACAGTTATAGGCATCGACGACCATCACATTCATCACAGAAATAAAATTCCTTGTAACAAGTATAACTTGTTCAGATTCATCATTATCTTCAACCACTTGCTCAGGATTTTGTCCGGCATGTGTCAATTTAAGAACCATGTCTCTTTGTTTTGGGCAGTTCACTGCATAATGATACTTCAATTCACACCTGAAGCACTTGTTCACTGTTCTTTGAACATTCCTGGATTCATTCATCATTATTGAAGTTGCAATTTTGCCTTCTGCTATAATAACAAGATGTGCTTTCATCATCATTCTGCCTGTCTTTAATCTTTCTGTTGTACTGACAGCTGCATACAGTATCTGGACTATTTCAAAATCTGTAAATCATTGAGTCCTCTACGCGTCACATTTAAGTCACATTTGGTCTATGAAGGCTAAAGGAAATGATCATTTCCCAATGAATTTTTTTTAAAGCAGCAGTCATCTGATCCAAGAGGATCTCCTTTTCCCAGAATAGAAAACCAGTTAGAACCTGCACATATGAGACACCTTAGCACAACCTAGGAATCTCAAAATTCAACTTTGTCAATCTTTTACACAATTTATCAAAGTCCATGATATAGTCTTCCACGGAATGACCTTCTGCTTTCCAAAATCTATCGAGTTATAACCAGGTCTCATATGCATTTAACAGATCAACTTTCTTGTAGATTTCATTCGAAAAATCTAATAGAAGGTCAAAAATTCATCACTATCCAATTAATAGGCCTCCATCTGACAAAATACTTTATTATTGATTTTACTTCTTGTAGGAAGCAAAGATGCCAAGGTCATGCCTTGTTTTCTCTTTGGTAGGGACCAAACCCTTGTCCACATATCTACTTCATTCTTCCACTTGTCATATGGATCAGACTTTTTATTCTGACAGTTTACACTTGCTTTCCATCTTTTTTCATAATGACGGTGAGGATTTTAGTTTTCTGACTGATTTTTTTCTTAGTTTCCAACATTCATCTTTAGGCATAAAAACAAAAAAAAACTGCGGATGCTGGAAATCCAAAACAAAAACAAAAACAGAATTACCTGGAAAAACTCAGCAGGTCTGGCAGCATCGGCGGAGAAGGAAAGAGTTGACGTTTCGAGTCCTCATGACCCTGGACAGAACTGTTCTGTCGAAGGGTCATGAGGACTCGAAATGTCAACTCTTTTCTTCTCCGCCGATGCTGCCAGACCTGCTGAGTTTTTCCAGGTAATTCTGTTTTTGTTTTTGTTTTCATCTTTAGGCAGCCATTCCCTGCAAACATGTTCTATTCCAGAAAGTCAAGTAGTGAAGGGTAGAACAGGAACCAATCTTTACATGCTTTTGAAAGCTTTTTTTACAAATATACACATTACAAACATGCACCTTCCAGCTGAGCCACCATAATTTCAGTCTGTTTCTATTTATCGAAGCACAAGTGCATTCCCAGCTAATGCCCACCACCTGCATAGAATTAAGTTGAATTAATATACAATTAACACAGTCTGCACCAAGTGCTTTCTGCAAATACTACTTAGTCTCCTGCTGAGCGCAGAGGCAGCCAATCAGATGAACGAAGAGACAGTACCAGGTTTGCATGCTGCTAACCTCCATGGCAATGGGCATTGGCAGGTCTCAAATTGTGACCTCTGTGCCCAAAAACAGCTCGGATGGATTTCTAGACATTTGTGTTTTTCTTCATTTATTCTCAGGGTATGGACACGTAGCTCAGGTTGCATCGTTAGTTCCCCAGAGAAGGTGGGGCCTTCTTCTTGCCTTCTTCTTAAACCATTGCAACCATTTACTGAGGTTTGCTGGCAGGGGCATTGTGCCTCTAGTGGCATGGTAAGAATCCACTTTGCTTATTTCAAGTTTATTAATTTTGGACTCAGAAAACTCTCACCAGATCACATTGTACAGAATTCCTACTCCATGGCTGTTGAGTTTTGAAATGTAACAGTGCTAAATGTCCTATCTGGCTTGCTGCAGTCAGGTGACCTCCACCATGGGGCAATCTCTGTAAGCTGCCATCTTAGAGATCGGTTCAATAAAGACCTACAATGAGAAAGTACTGAGAAGCTCTGCTGTCTTTAAATATGAAACATGGTGTCAGGAAGTGAAGATAAAACAGAGTTTTAAAAATCCTGAAAATTTTACAGGGAAGACACAGCTCAGACAGGCACACAGGAATGATAAACTCTGCTAAAAGCAGCTGAAAAAGGGACAAAGGAAAGCACATACCAAAGGTTATAAGTAAAATACTGATTGAGTAACATGGCTGTTGCAAACTTCCCACTCCCAGCTCCTGTAAAAAGGAAAGCTGCTTTGTGGCAGAATTGGCAGTTTTTCCACTTACAGTGCCAAAACTATGAGCTGGCAACGGATTTAATTAGCAAGCCAAAAACAATAAGAGTAGCCACACTTCTAACACTGCTGGGGAGGGACTGCTACAAAGTGTATACCACTCTAAATCTAACCAACAAACAAAGAAAACAGATGGCAGATTTTGAAATCCTTGAACAAATGCTTTGAACCTTGAGTGAATGTTACATATGAACGCTATGTATTCAACACTAGAGCTCAAGGTGAAGAGGAAACTATTGAACAGTATGTGATTGCAGTAACACAGTTTTCGGAATCATGTGAGTCTGGTCAGCTAAAAGATGATTTGATTAAAGATAGATTAGTCTTAGGCATTTGAGACCCCTTGGTAAGAGCAGGTCCACTGAAAGATGAGAAACTGATGCTCAAGAAAGCAATAGACATGGGTAGAGATGCGGAACTTGTGAAACATCAGCTAAAGCTGGCAGAGCAGGAGATACATTATGCTGAGACACATTTCAGGCCGAAAGAGCTGAGCAATCGCAGACAAGGGGTAGGATGCAAATACTGTGGTCGACATCATACTAAGGAAAAGAAAGGTTGCCCAGCAGGGGGGAAGCAGTGTTTTAACTGCAAGAAGTCGAATCATTTCGCATACAAATGTTTGACTAGGAAGAAGCAAAACAAACCTCTACAGATGGCCACTGGAGAGATATCAGCAGAAGAGTCTGATCAAGAAGTATACATGATACAACAGGTTGGTTCTGTCAAGTCTATAGGTGACAAATGATTTGTGACTGTTACAATGATGATCAGAGAAGGAGGGAATTAAACAAACAAGAAGTGTCAGATAGACACTAGCATATCATGCATCATCATGATCTTCACAAACCAGTGCAAAGTTGCTCAACACAGTGATCCAAAAATGAAGCCCTCGAAAGGAAGGTTGAGGCTATATGATGGCAAGACACTCATACCGAGAGGACAAATTAGTCTGAGAGCTAATGCAATCGCAAGAAGGAAGATCTAGAGTTCCAGATCATAGTTGGGATGGCCACTCATCTCAGCTGAAGCAAGTCTAATGCTTGGATTGGTAACTCTGAATGTGCCAACAGAGATTTACAATGTGTTACAACACACAAAACCACTGATAGCAAAACAGATCCTCAAGGAGTACAAAGATATGTTTGCAAGGTTGGATTTTTACCAGGAGAATATTAAATAGAAGTTGATGAGGGTGTAAGACCAATTCGATATCTGTCGAGAAGAGTTCCAGCTGCCCTCAAGTCAAGTCTAAAAGCCAAGATTGAAGAGCTGGGAAAGAAGGGAGCAATTGAGAAAGGGACATCCCCTACAAACTGTATTTGCTGCATGATAGCAGTGAAACAATCTGGAAAAGCTGAGAATATGCTTAGGCTCAAAGGATCTAAATAAAGCGCTGAAGAGATCTCATTACCCCAGGCCAACCATCGAAAGAATTTTGCCACAACTTGCCAAGGCAAAGACCTTTACTACCCTAGATATGAAGGATGGCTACTGGCAAGTGGATGAAAGCAGCAGCTTTCTAACAACAGTCTGGGTGCCGTTTGGGAGATACAGGTGGCAGTGCATGCCATTTGGCATCTCCACAGTCCCAGAAGAGTATCAACACAGACAGCATGAGATAGTCAGTGATCTTCCCATAGTGGAAGATCTACTAGTCTATGGATGTGGAGACAAAGATATCATCTGGGGTGACATTAAAGAAAGGGAAACAGGTGTACATCACTGACATGCTGTTGAGAGCAGCACTTCCCATGAAGAAAATTGAGGATGCTACAATGGAATGTGAAATCTTCCAGATTCAATGTGAAGCAGCAGTTCGACATGCTCTGGAAGTCATCAACCCAGCAAACACATTGAATCTGATAGACAAATGCCTTGCTCAAATCAAGCAAACTACCCAACAAGATGCAACTCTCAAAGTACTACAAGACATCGTGATGAAAGGATGACCTGAGAACATCACGGCCACACCCGTGGTCACAAGAGCATATTGGGCATATTGGGGTGAATTGACAGCCCAAGATGACATCTATACAAAGGAAATCATTCCTAAGGAGATGAGAAGAAACTTGCTGAAGGGCATCCAAGCAAGCCATCAAGGAATTGAATTGAGTCTAAGAAAGGCAAGAGAAGTGCTCTAGAGGCCAAACATGAGCAATGAAATTACAGACCACATTGGCCAGTGCATTGCTTGTAATGAGTGCCAGGCCAAACAATCTAGAGACCTGTTGCTGACGCATGACATCCTAGATAGACCATGGATGAAACTGGGAGTAGACCTCTTCACTATAGCAGGAACTGATTATCTTGGCACCACCGGGATTCAGACCAGCTGACTTCAATGATGCCAGGAGAAATAGAATTCCTGAAAGCAAATTCAGTCATTAAGTCATCCCAGACATTGTGATGAGTGACAATGGCCCTCAGTTCACAAGTGAAGAATTCAGCTGATTCACAAAGGATTGAGAAATTCAGCACTACACATCATCTCTGTACTACCCCCAGTTGAATGAAAAAGCTGAGGGGGCAGTGAAAATTGCCAAAGGAATCATCAAGGAATTGAGCAAATGTAGTACAGATGTAGATAAGGCAATCCTCTAGTGGAGAAAAACACTGAGTGAAGGCATGGAAAGTAGCCCAGTCCAAAGACTAATGTCACGCCACAGGCAAACTACTCTTCTAATAGCAAAATATCTACAGTTGCCAGAAGTAGTAACAGGCATGAGCAAAAAAATCAAGGTGAAATGGCGGAAAGGTCAATTTAATTTTGACAAGAGTGCCAAACCATTGCCAAAGCTGAGAATTGGACAGCCAGTCAGGGTACAAACCTTCAATGCTCTCAATAGGAATCAGTCCACATGGAAACTTGGGAAACGCGTAGATAAATTGTCATCTTGATCGTACATGGTGGAAGTGCATGATCAAGTATACTGATGCAACCATAGGCATATATGCACAACCAGTGAAGCTGTTCCTTCACAGCATGAAGCTATTCCATCACAGCAATTGGCTGGTCAGGAAGATGGGATCTCACCAGCTGTACTGAGTACGGAACTACCATTAATCCCAGAGGTCCACATGTCTCCAACAACCGCAAAGGAACAACAGTTATCACGGCAACAAGTGCCATGGGAACGACACTCCCCAGAGAGGGAATGTCATTCAGATGAATAGCTAATGTCAATGTGCACGCGTACCATTAATGATTTAAAAACTGTATATGCAATGCAGGTGCACAGACGGACTAGTTGTTAATGCATGAAAATAATGGATAACTTGGGTAACTCAGTTACACATGATCATGCATGCAAATTTGTCTTTTGTTCAGTAGGAAAAGGGGGATGTTTGTGTCTTGTTTGTTATGAAAAGAAGGAAATTTGGGTTTTTAGGTGCAACAGTAATACATGTCCTATCTGGCTTGTTGTAGTCAGGTAACCTCTGCCATGAGGCAATCTCCGTAAACTGCCATCTTAGAGATCAGTTCAATAAAGACTGACAATGAGAAAGCACTGAGAAGCTCTGCTGTCTTTAAACATGAAACATTAGCTAACAACCAAATACAAACAATCCTAATCAAAGTATAGAACCTCTTACAATTTTTTAAATTAAAAATATGCACTTTTGAAATAATTAGCAGAATTAATTAATTAAAAGCAACATTTTACATAGAATTGATTTTAAAAAGTTATCCAATAGACCTTTACTTTAGCCATTTTTAGAGCATCAGTGCTCTAAAACCACAACAGTTCACTAAAACGGGCTACTTAGACCACATCTTTTTAGCGAGTTTCCTGCCAGTTGGTCAGCAGATACTGTCAGTGTCCATTTGGCTTGAAGATATCCACATAAGACCTGCCTTCAGAAAACTTGATACCACTAATAAAGGCCTCACACACAATAAAACAATTTGATACTGGAGCCTTAGGTTAAATATTGGTAGAATACAGTATTTGTGGGCTGGCTAAATCTAGCTCCCAGTGGCAGAACTCTAGGCCATGAAACACCAGTTCTATGATTTTGCCACTGGAATTAAGGAGGCAGGTAAATAATAGGAGCTGTTCAAGGAAACAAACCAAAATAATTACCTGTAGAAAAGCAGCTCAGAGCTCACTGTGATGGAGAATTCCATCAAATGCCTCTAAGAACTGACACTGTCTGAGTCAAATATGAAACTGGAGCTACCAGCACCATATTGATGGTTAATTCAGACAACTGGTGAGAATCTGTTTTTCTGTTTTTTTCCAAATCAACGCCACAGTTAAGGTTAGTAACTCTCCCTATTACCCCTGGGATCTCACAAAATAAAAATTAATTACCCAGGCAATCCCGAGAGTGGTCCAGGAGAAAAATTGCAAGCATATTTTCTCCTCCTGTTTCACTCTGGACAAATTCACCACAACAGCAGGGCTGCAATTGCACCCAGGATGCAATGCAGACCTGGCACATGCAAGTTCTGATTGATAAAACCATGTGATGGGTAGAGTTGTTTCTAGAGTTCAGAGAAGTGTGGATATTATAGCTCCCATCATTGACTAATTGCTGTGAGGATGTTAGATGACTAACGGACGCATGGAGGCAAAGCAGTTGGAGGCAGGCAGTCATGTGAGATAACCCTCTGGAATACTGCCCAGCCAGAGTCAGCAATCCTGCCTACAGTAGAACTACTTCTAATTATAATATAAATGAGGTATAACATTCTATCAGGATGCTCAGCTGTAATGGTATGGTTCAGGTATTCTTTCTTATGTATGAAAGACCAACATTTTATTAGCAAGTGTAAATATCTATAATTCAGTCACTGATTAGATCTTTCTGTCATGGAAGATAAATTAAAATGCTTGAAGTACTGATGCTGTTGGAATGCATCTTTACAGCCTTAGCTATTCACACGTTCTCTGCATCTTTATAAATGTCTTTCATTTCTTTCATTATCACTCCTGTTGTCTCATTTTAACTTCACTTCAACCACTTAATCATCTCCTGGTTTCCACTTAGTACTTTCTTAGCTATTGTGTTTTTCTTATCTGTGATTTCCTCCTTCCTTTTGATCTGTTCCTTTCTTAAATATCTTTTACCTGTAATTTTCTCCAGTTCTCACAGAGATCCCATCTAAAACATTAACTTGCCTGTTCTTTTTACAGATGCTGCCAAATCTTCTGGGAGTTCCCAGGGTTTTGTGCTTTTCCTTTAGTTCTTCTACTGCAAGACCAACAGGGCACCACATCAAGAGAAAAGCAGTAGTCCTACTGACAACGAAATACAGAGGTACAGCATAAAACCTGCAACATAAAGAAATGGCAGGTAGAAAGACCACAGGAGATCCAACAACCCTATGCACCAATGATATGCATGGTTTATTCAGCACTGTCAAGACAATCTATGTCCTAAGCGCTCAAGGGTCCACCCGGCTGAGAGTCAAGCATGGTGGGGAGTTCATCAAGGAAAGGGAGGCAGTCAGTGCTCAATGGAGAGAACATTTTGAAGAACTCCTCAACCGAGACTCTGTCTTTGACCCAGATGTCCTCAATTTCATTCCTCAATACCCTATCCAGCACGGTCTCGGCACCACCCTGGTCCGGTACGAAGTTGAAAAAGTCAGTGGACAGCTGAAAAGCAACAAGGCCTCTGGAACAGCTGGAATCCCTACTGAAAACAGAGATATACTTCTGGCACAACTGTACAACCTCATATTCCTCATCTGGAAAGAAGAATGCACGTCGGGGACTCTCAGGGAGACTGTGATCGTGATTATATTCAAGAAGGGAGACACATCCAATTGTGGTAACTATGAAGGAGTCTCCCTGCTGTCTGCAACAGGGAAGATCATTGCAAGGATCCTTCTCAATTGCCTCCTCCCAGTGGCCAAAGATCCCAGTTTTCACCCATCGAGAAACACCACAGACATGATTTTCACTGCACAGCAAATTCAAGAAAAATCCAAGGAACAGCACCAACTGCAGTACATGGTTTTTTTTTGACCTCACTAAAACTTTTGACTTTGTCAACTGCAAAGGCTATGGCATATCCTCCTCAAATTTGGCTGCCCTCAAAAATTTGTCAATATCCTGCACCTCTCCACAATGTCATGCAAGCTGTGATCCTCACCAATGGAACCACCACAAACACTGTCTCAGTGAAGATTGTGATCAAACAATGTTGTGTTATTGCACCAACTCTCTTCTCCATTTTCCTTGCTGTAATACTGCACCGCACCTCCAGAAAATTACACATAGACATGGAGATAATATGCAGAACAGACAGGAAACTGTTCAATCTACGCTGCCTACAAACGAAAACCAAAATCACTACAATCTCAGTCATTGAACTTCAGTCTTCAGATGGTACGTGTGTGTGCGCACTCACTCAGAAACTGAGCTCTAGATCATTGGTGACTCCTTCTCCAAAGCATTTGAGAAAATGGGCCTTTCACTAAACACCCGGAAAACGAAGACCTGCTTCCAACCAACTCTCCCCATCAATTAAGATGAATGGTGAGATCCTGGAAAATGTGGACAATTTTCCATATCTTGGGAGCCTCCTGACAAAGGCAGACATAGACCACAAAATTCATCATTGCCTCTAATCTGCAGCTCAGCTTTTGGCTAACTGAGAAAAAGAGTTTTTGAGGACCAGAATTTCAAACCCGAGATGAAGGTTGTGGTTTACCGGGCAGCAGTGATTCTTGCGCTCCTATATGTTTTAGAGACTTGGTTAGCCTACAGCAGGCACCTCAAAGTACTAGACAAGTACCATCAGCAGTGCCTTCACAAGATCTTCCAAATCCAATGGCAAGAAAGGCAGTCCAACAGTTTCCTCTCCCAAGCCAACATGTCCAGCACTGAGACTCTAATCACTCAAAACCAGTTCCTTTGGGCGGGACATGTCATTTGTATGCCTGACATCAAACTCCCCTAGGAACTGCTCTACTCAGGACATCAGTTGTGGTAGGAGACTCCCAGGAGGACAGCACAAACACTTTAGGGATGTCCTCAAAGAGATCGAACACCTCCTCCAACTGATGGGAATCTCTTGCGTGTGACTGACCAAAATGAGAAGGTTATTCAGGAACCCACCAAGCACATCAAGATACTGTGTCAGGAACATGCAGAGGAGAAGTCAAGGCATCAGAGAGAGTGGACAAACTTCCAAACACCTCATCCTCCAAGCTCTACAAGCACCACTTGACCCACATTCGGCAAAGTCTGCAGATCATGCATTGGGCTTAGCATCCATTTCAGAATGCATCAAACTGGAATGGAAGCAAGTCATCCTCGATTCCGAGGAACTGTGTAAAGATAATAAGAATTGTTTTTGCCCACGTCATTCGTAGCAGTAATCAGAGCAGATCAGAGCAATCAAGGGAAGATTTTAGATTTCTAACATTCACAATATTTTGCTTTTGTATGCAAAAATAGATGCTGGTGGTCATGAAGCAAAGTTTTCCTGGCTGTAAGTGGGTCAGAATCCCCCCTAATGACCTTGGTGTGTTATTCCTATCTTATTAAGTGGCAATTATTTGATTTTTTACTTAGGAGAAACATATTCAATTTTACTAATACAGGGTATAACAACAGTTTCCTCCCACCCACTTTTCTCCTGGCTCTGTACTTGCTACTAATCTGTTAAATCTTTAACTTCTTCCCAGTTCTGATGAAATGTCATCAACCTGGAACATTAACTCTGTTTCTCTCTCCACACATGGCACCTGAATGTCTCTTCATTTTCTGTTATTATTTTTTCAGATTTCCAACATCCCCAGTATTTTGCTTCAATTTTATTGATGTTTTTGCTGTTTAACTATTGATTAAAATAACCATGGATGAATAAGCAAGAACAAAAGCTACAATGGCTTCTGTCATTATTTCATTACTTTTACAGAAAGTCTTCAAATGCCTTATCATTAAATGCCTAAAAGATCACATTGTTTTGTATAATTTCCAATTACTGCAGGCAACTGTAAAGTAAAACCCAGAAGTGCTGATGTCACAGAGCACTGAAACTCTACTGTAAAGGTCAGTTTATGCTGGAGTCCACTGTTCAGTCACATGAACACTGCCATATATACAGGACAAAACACAATCAAAACCATTTCAAAAACAAGGCACATTTTAAAAGGTGTACTTTTCCAGTGCTGAGAGGCAGCTGGCAAAATCACCTATCAAGGGGACCTTCGGTGTCTCCAACTACATTGTTGGTTGCTTTGTTTACATTATAACCCTCTACATGGGAAACCAGAAACATCCTTAAAATAATTATTTAAAAAGCTTTACTTTTAATTCAAATCCTTAATTATACACTTTTTTTATATAAAGAAATGTTTAAAACATTTGATATTGGTTTATTATTTAACATGCATTGATTCAGGCAAATTCCTGCAATGGCATCAGCTGTGAGATTGTCAGACTCCACAACAGTGACATTTCAGAAATCAGGTATGAGTGAGTTACAATACTGTAACCTAATCATAGAGTTTCGATAACAGCTTATTGACATCACCCAAACTCCTCTGTTAAACTGCACATTAGCGCTGCAGATACACATTGTACTTGTGTACATAGTTAACTGGAATTATTTTCAACACCACTGTTTTCAGTAAACAGAAACAGATATAGCATAATACTGTGAATTGGCTTTGAGTATTTTTTGCTATTTATTCCTTTATGATCTCTGTAGAGAAACGTATAACTTTTTATGTTCTTGGTTGACCATAGAATGTACAAACTAAAGTATTAAAAAATGAGAAGCCGCTGTAAACTGTAATGTTTACCTATTCAATAAACCCTGAGGTAATGTAAAGCCTTCAAGGTTTTCAATGAGTAATTTCTTTCACATATCACAAAGTTCTTTTTATTTTTTATAGGATCACCTAAAACAGGCATGTACTTTAGCCAGGAAGACTGTAAAATAACCAGCTCAAGGGCCTGTGCCCTTGTGCTATCAGCAACCATTGAAAGGTGCACAGAAATGACACAGAGTGGTTTGACCTATGACTTTTTTCCTTTCTCCCGGAAGGTATCTGGTCTCCATTCAAACTCTTAATCATCAAAACACACCCTGTTACTTTCTAGCAATAGCTTCACTTATATTCCCCCAAACTGTTGTCTCCAGGGTTCCCCGAGCATCTGTCCCTGGTCCCTCCTTTTCCTTATCTACATTCTACTTCTGGACAACATTATCTCAGGCACGGGATAAGCTTTCACATGTACGCTGATGATAACCTTCCATCATTTCTCTCAAGTGCTTGCCTGACCTCGAAAGAGGGGCTCAACTCTCCTGTTTTAGGTCTGTAAAATGGCTGTTTAGCCTCATATAGCTATCTCTCCTGCGTGGACTTAACACCATATTGTCTCTGTTTCATTTTAGCTACCTGCCTGAAAGTAATATAAATAAATGAGTGTTCTGTGTTTATTTGAGTTTACTTCTGCAAAGCTTCCCAGGTTCTGGATTTGCCTATTCTAAAACATGTTTTTAAATCTTGGACAGAAACAGTAAGAAGGAGGCTGTATGTCAGTACTATTTTGAGGGATTCTCAGCTACAGTTAGTTAATGTTATGAAAAGCTGATTACCGCCATGAATTACTTGTCGGCGTATTGAGATTTTTAAGGAAGACTTGCGTGTTTTTAAAGAAATACAAGCAAGGACACTGAGCAAAAGATGGCTGATAATGTAAAGGGATCCCTTTCTAGAAAATCCCTATGTGGGTTATACTGATGGACCTGTCCTGAGAGAACATGGAATGTCGCACCTGAAAAGGTGTCTTGGCTTTCTTCAAGCAGAGACACTTAAAAGGGAGATAGGAAAGATGCAAAGACTGAATTTTAATCTCCTGAGGTTATGGAGACAAAAGATTGATTTGCACATCTCAGCAGTCACCCAAAAGTCCATCTCCTGCTGATTTATATCTCAGAAAGTGTAAATTGTTCTTATATGAATGCAAGATGACTATTCCCTCTCCTGGAATACACAGGAAAAAAATGGCTTACAAAGCTATCTGTAGAGCAGTGCAGTGTGTGCTAGTGTGCTGTGAGAGTGACAGCATAAGAAGACCAACTAGTCACCCCTGCAGTTGCAAGTGAAGTCTCTTTCTCTCTCTGTTGCTGAAGGCAAGGCTCAGCAGAAGCCACAATCAAAAGGAAAATAGGACAGCCTCTTCAGCTATCCTACAGAACCAAGTTTCTACAAACCAACTTCAAAACTACCAAAATCAGCTCTACCAGAATCACCCAGCTACACAGCCACAACGTACCCCCAGCTATGCCTCACAGACATGTCAAAAACTGATTCATATATTTTTTTAACTTTGATTTGGACTCTTAGCTTCTCATTTCTGACCTGTGTGAATGTGTGTTGCGGTTTTATTATTTTTCTCGGGTTTTAGTAACTAATAAACTTATTCTTTATTTGACTAAAGAAAGCTTGATTAAACTGGCTCCTTTTAAAATATAAACACTTTTGAACTGGGAAAAAATATACATGGGGAGGAAGGGATACCTTTTAAATTAGCCTTGTTATGACCAACCGAGGGGTTTGAATAAAGCAGGGCAACCAGCTCATTCCTCCCCACCTGGGAGTATAATGGGGTCCCATTTGGGAAGTTAACAAATTGGGGGGGTCTCACCTGGGGACCAGCTGTAACATTAAATATCGAGTTAGTCATTTAAGGTTCCTCGTAGGCTTATATGTGTATTTCTGACTATATTGCCTACTGTAATTGAGTACAAAAATTGTTGCATGTTATTTTTTGGAGCTGTAGGACAACCTCTATGCAGGTCTTTCTATACCAACTTCCTCTGGCAACATAAGTGTGGTATATGGTCTGTCACTGGGGCTGGAGGATGAGGAAGAAGAAAAGCAGCAAGTGAGAGTTGAGATCTGCAACTGTTGGTAGGTGGAAAGAAGGCACAGGAGGCCTTACGTCAAATACGCATAGAGAACCAATGCACTGTACCTCCTATTAACTGAGCAGCAGTCTGTTCAGCGGCTCTAACTTTAAAAAATGGAGGCTGTTACAGAGCTATATGTCACCTGTTGCAGCATCAAATAAGTCACACTGTTCATTGCATGTTACTCTGGAGGTAACCGTGGCCCTGAATTTCTCTGCCTTAGAACCATCGAGTCCACAATAGGTGACATAGCAATATACATTAATTTGCATCAAGCGGGTGACAGATATGTTCTTTGACAAAGCAAGCACATGTAATTCTTCCTCTTTGGCAGCAGGAAAGCAGGGGGACATGTCTCTAGGCTTCATTAGGTTGGCAGGAATCTGCCAGGTGTTCCAGGTATTCCCACACAAGACCATAAAACTATGCATGAACAAGAAAAGCCTCACTGATTTTTTCTTGCTTTTTTATTCATTCATGGGATGTGGGTGTCGCTGGCTAGGCCAGCAGTTATTGCCCATCCCTAACAGCCCTTGTTCAGAGGACATTTAAGAGTCAATCACATTGTTGTGGTCTGGAGTCACATGTAAGGACAGCAGATTTCCTTCCCCAAAGGGCATTAGTGAACCAGGTGGGTTTTTTATGACAATTGTTTCATGGTCATCATTAGACTTTTAATTCCAGACTTTTATTGAATTCAAATTCCACCATCTGCCATGGTGGGATTCAAACCCAGGTCCCCAGAGCATTACCCTGGGTCTCTGGGTTACTAGTCCAGTGACTGATTATGCAGTTGATGTATAATGGCAAAAATCACATTGTTATGCAGATCTGCGTCCATTTTCCTGGCATTAGTCATGGTGTCTTTATCCTACACCAGTCATCAAATCCCCCCTCTTTTCCACCCATTCTGTTGTGCCTCAGGTTCTCCTCTTCATCACAGTTCTGACTGAGCAAATCATCAGCATCCGGTAACAGAGGTCCCCTGTTTGGATGGGTCTGGTGTCCTGCAGTATAGCTCTGGGAGACTGTTCTCTCTATAGTTTGCTGTATGTCCCACAACTTTGTTTTTGATATGGTCCTACATTGTATGTAGGCTGCCTGTCAGGCAGTCCAGCGCATTGAGCAGCTGGTAATGCACAACCATTAGTCTTCTTCTATAGACATTGTCTTGGAAGTATTAATCTGTGCCCTCTAGTTCCTGGGCTATCCTATGTTCCTGTCTTTCTTCCTGAACATTTGTTATTTGTGAATTTCCCAGTGAAGATTCTCCTAATTGATCCTTTGATCCTTTGAACTATGCGAGATGCTGATTTCTGAGCTGGTGTTTGCAACAGTAAAGTTGAGTGACAGCAAGTCTTCTCGAGGAGTGTCCTCCTATTTCTCAGTTCTGACTAAACTGGACTAGGACCTGGAAAGAACTACAAAGTGGGAAGAAAAAAGATGGATGTCAGCCCAAAGCAGCACCACAATGTCATAATGAGTGTGCAAAGGAGAGAGTTCAGTGAGAAAATGAGGATAAGATGCCAAACACTCTGCAGAGTATGTCCTCTGGCCTCACCTGTTGTGACTCCCCTGAACCACCCCCTGCTCACTACATCAACGAGTCTATTCCACGAGGGACAGCATTTGAAATAATAGTGACCTGTGTGGGTCTTTGCATTCAAGTTATGTGCCAAACTGTCCTGCACAAAGAAAGGACGTGTGTTATTGTGTTGGCCACTGAAGGGTTGTGGAAGTATGTGTCAGGATAGAACTTAAGAACATAGAAATATGAGCAGGAATAGGCCATGTGCCTCGAGTCCTCTCCGCCATTTAGTAAGATCGAGGCTGATCTTTGATTTCAATTCCACTTTCCCACCCGATCTCCATATCACTTGATTTCCTGGATTTCAAAAATCTATCGATCTCAGCCTTGAATATATTCAATAACTGAGCACCAAAGCCCACTAGGATAGAGAAATCTAAATATTCACAACCCTTTGAGTGAAGAAATTTCTCTTAATTTCAGTCTTAAATTATTCACTCTTTATCCTGAGATATGCCCCCATGTTCTGGATTTCCCAGCCAAAGAAATAACCCATCAGCGCCCATGCTGTCAAACCCCTTCAGAATCTTATGAGTTTCAATGAGATCCACTGTTCATTGTTTTGAATTCCAGAGGGTATAGGCCCAATCTACTCAACTTCTTATCATAGCAACCCTTTTTTCCCAAGAATAAATCTAGTGAACCTTCACATGCCTGGTTAACTCAGTCAGTAGAACATGAGACTCTTAGTCTCAGGGTTGTGGGTTAATGGGGGAGGTGGTGGCATAGTGGTATTGTCACTGGACTAATATTCCAGAAACCCAGGGTAATGCTCTGGGGACCTGGGTCGTTCAAATCCCACCATGGCAGATGGTGTTAATTTAAGATAGATTCTTGTTAGGCAAGGGAATCAAAGGTTATTGGGGGTAGATGGCAATGCGAAATCAAAACACAAGAAGATCAGGCTCAAGGGGCCAAATGGTCTGCTCCTGTTCCTAGTTCTTATATTATATTCCTTAAATAAGGAGATCAAAACTGCACACTGTATTCCAGGTGTGATTTCACCAAACCCAATAAAAATGTAGCAAGACTTCTTTATTCTTGTACTCCAGACCCATTGCAATAAGACCAGCATTGTTGGGGATGATGGAAATCTCCTCGCAGACCCTTTTGTTGGTGTGGAAATCATTGCCAAGGCGGGTGTAGTATTTCTCGGGCGGCTTACTGTATCCGCATGCTAACTTTGTGTCTTTTGTACAAGGTCATCCACATCTCTCTGATCATTTTTTTTTTGCAAAAATATACTTTATTCATAAATCTTCAAAAACATTTCGAACCATTTCAAATCACCATTACAAAAATGCAATCAGGTTCAACTTTTACAACATGAATCACAAGGTGTATCAGTACAAACAATAAATATTACAATCATTGGCAGACATTCATTTTAATCTGTACAGCCTGAGGGGCTCTTTACAGTTCCCAGCCCCCCAGTGCACTGTGGCAGAAAGGTCTTAGGCAGCGACCCTTCCCCATTGTGCCTTTGTGGCGGCTGCCCCAAGCTTAACTGTGTCCCTCAGGACGTAGTCCTGGACCTTGGAATGTGCCAGTCTGCAACACTCGGTCGGGGACAACTCTTTGCGCTGGAAAACCAACAAGTTTCGGACAGACCAAAGAGCGTCTTTCACCGAGTTGATGATCCTCCAGCTGCAGTTGATGTTTGTCTCGGTGCGTGTCCCTGGGAACAGCCCGTAGAGCACGGAGTCCTCTGTCACAGAACTGCTCGGGATGAACCTCGACAGAAACCACTGCATCTCTCTCCAGACCTTCTTCGCAAAGACACAATCTACAAGGAGGTGAACAATGGTCTCTTCCCCACCACAGCCACCTCAAGGGCAACTTGCAGAGGGGGTGAGACTCCTGGCGTGTAGGAAGGATCTTACAGGGAGGGCCTTTCTCACCACCAGCCAAGCTACATCTTGGTGTTTGTTGGAAAGTTCTGGTGATGAGGCATTCTGCCAAATGACTTTGTCAGTCTGCTCAGGGAACCATCCCACAGGATCCACCCTCTCCTTTTCCCTCAGGGCCTTTAAGACATTACGTGCCGACCACTGCCTGATGGACTTGTGGTCGAAAGTGTTTCTCTGCATAAATTTTCCGAGGGACAGGCGGTATGACACGGTCCAACTACTTGGAGCGTTCCGCGGCATCGTGGCCAGATCCATCCTTCACAACACCGGGGACAGGTAGAACCTCAGCATGTAGTGACACTTGGTGTTTGCGTACTGAGGGTATACGCACCGCTTGATGCAGTCGCACACAAAGGTGGCCATCAGTATGAGGGTGATGTTGGGCACGTTTTTTCCCCTTTATCTAGAGGCTTGTACATCGTGTCCCTGCGGACACGATCCATTTTCGACCTCCAGATAAAGTGGAAGATGGCTCGGGTGATCGCCACCACACAGGAGTGTGGAATGGGCCAGACCTGTGCCACGTACAGCAACAGCGAGAGTGCCTCACACCTGATGACCAGGTTCTTAAACGCAATGGAGAGGGACCGTCGCTCTCACATGCCCAGTTTCCTTTTCACCATAGACACTCGCTCCTTCCAGTTTCTAACGCGTGCCCTGGTCCCTCCGAACCATATCCCCAGCACCTTCAGGCTGTCAGCCCTGACAGTGAAGGGGACAAAGGATTGGTCAGCCCATTTCCCAAATGGCCTCGCTCTTCCCACGATTTACCTTGGCTCCCGAGGCCAGTTCGAACTGGTCGCAGATGTGGATAAGTCTGTGCACCGACAGCGGATCCGAGCAGAAAATGGCGACATCATCCATGTACAGGGAGACTTTGATCTGAGTGCCTCCACTACCTGGGATCGTCACTCCTCTTATGCCCGGATCCTTCCTGATGGACTCAGCAAAGTGTTCTATGCAACACACGAAAAGAACAGGCGAGAGAGAGCGGCCCTGCCTGACTCCAGATTTAATAGGAAAGTTGTCTGATTCCCACCCACTGATTGAGACTGCGCTACTGATGTTAGTGTAGAGCAGTTGGATCCAATTGCGAATTCCGTCCCCAAACCCCATTTTAGAGAGCACCTCCACCATGTAGGTCTGCGATATTCTGTCAAAGGCCTTCTCCTGATCCAGGCTGATGAGGCAGGTATCCACACCCCTCTCCTGTACATAGGCAATCGTATCCCTGAGCAGCACGAGGCTGTCAGAGATCTTCCTGCCCGGCACAGTGCAGGTCTGGTCAGGGTGAATCATCAATTCTAGAGCGGATTTGATCCGATTGGCGACGACCTTGGACAGAATCTTATAGTCCACATTCAACAGTGAAATGGGTCGCCAATTTCTAATTTCCTCCTTTTCCCCCTTGTGCTTGTAGATGAGGGTGATAATGCCTTTCCTCATGGATTCTGACTTACTGCTGGCCAGGAGCATACTCTCGTACACTTCTAGCAGGTCTGGGCCGATCCAGTCCCACAGAGCCGAATACAACTCCGCCGGCAAGCCGTCGCTTCCGGGAGTTTTACTCTTCTCGAAGGACTCAAGGGCCTCAGTGAGTTCGTCAGGAGTTAGCGCTTTGTCCAGACTCTCCCGTGTACTGTCGTCTAAGACCTCCGTGATAGAGGACAGGAAGGACTGGGAGGCCGTGCTGTCTGTGGGCTTCACATCATATAATCCGGCATAGAAGGATTTGCTGATCCTCAAAATGTCGGACTGCGATGACTTTACTGAGCCATTTTCTTCCTTCAGGCTGCTAATCACAGAGCTCTCTCTGTGTACCTTTTAGAAGAAGAAACGTGAGCATGTCTCGTCCTGCTCCACAGAGTGGACTCTGGAATGGAAGATGATCTTGGAGGCCTCCGAGGCAAAGAGCGAGGCTTGCTGGCTCTTCACCTCTTAGAGTTCCTCCTTGACATCGACCCCCATCAACAGCAGCCAGAGCAGATTCTGCATGTTTTTCTGGAGTCGGGACATTTCCCTCTGTTCCTTTCTAGCTTTCTGGGTGCCTTTGAGGAAGAAAAACCTCTTGATGTTTCCCTTGATCGCTTCCCACCAGTGTGTCAGTGACTCAAAGTGGGGTTTCATGGTTCTCCAACCTTTGTAATCCCTCTTGAGCTCCTCAATGTTCTCTGGGGTCAGCAGTTTCACGTTTAGCTTCCATGCCCCCCTGCCAACCCTCTGGTCCTTCTCTAAGTGACAGTCAGCCAGTAGGAGGCAGTGGTCAGAGAAGAACACCGGCTTGAGGTCGATGGATCTGACTGTGAATGCACGGGACACAAACAGGAAATCTATCCTGGAACAGACGGACCCGTCAGGCCACGACCAGGTGTATCTACGCTGCGCTCCGTCTGCAGGGTTGCTGAAGATGTCGTGGAGCTTGGCATCCTTTACTGTTTCCATCAGGGATCTGGATGTAGCATCCAATCTGCTGTCGGCCCTGCCGGATCGTCCAGCCGCATCGATGATGCAGTTGAAGTCACCGCCCAGAATGACCAGCCTGGAGGTTGCCAGCAGCAGTGGGAGCTGCTGAAAAACCTCCAGCCGCTCAGCCCCTTGTAACGTGGCGTAGATGTTAATTAACCGGAGTGGAGCATTCTTATACATTACGTCTGCTACGAGGAGGCGCCCGCCCACCACCTCCTTAACCTGGGAGATGGTGAAGTTGCCTCCCCGCAGCAGAATCCCCAGGCCGGAGGGATGAGAGTCGTTTCCTCCCGACCAGATCGATGGCCCATGGGACCACCATCGTGACCATTGCCTGCAGGAGCTGAGGTGCGGTATCGCACACTCCTGAAGAAACAACAGGTCAGCTTTGACCTTGGCAAGGTAGTCCAAGGTCGCAACACATCGCGTAGTAGATTTAATGCTACGCACATTTATGGATACAATCTTTACACCCATTTTAAAGCAGTTAGTCGCTTACCAAACCTGTTTTCTCTGAGAGTTCCAGACCTTTGGTCTGCTCCTTCATGCCTGTAGTGTGCTCAAATTGCTTCACTTTGGATGGGCTGAGGAAACTGAGGAAAGCATCCTGAACCTCCCCATTGGCGGTGTTCTGCTCGGGTGGCATCTGGGGGTCCGTGCAGAGAGCGGGGTTTGAAATGTCCTCTGTTGGAGAAGCTTCTCCAATCCTCTCCCCCTCTGGGGCATTGCTGCTCCCGGCTTCCCGGAGCTGGGGTGCGCTGAGCGCCTCACTGCTCCCAGATTCCTGGGGTTGTGGTTCACTGGCCTCTTCGGGTTGTGGGTAAAGTTGGAGTGCGCTGGTCTCCTCATTGTCTCCAATGTTCTGGAGCTCGGGTGTCTCATCCTCCAACTCCCTAGCGTTTTGCCGCTTCTTCTGTTGGCGCCGCCCTGGCCCTTCTTCGTCCGAAGAGCTGCTGCTCTTGTTATCTGTGACAAATAGGAGACGCCTCTTGACTCTTGTCTGGGAAGTGGCTTGGTTTCTTTTTAGCCCCTTCTTCCTTTTGGCTCTCTTCACCAGCTGTCACTCCCCCTGCTGCTTTCCCACTGCTGCCTCCTCCTCCTCCATTGATTCACTCTCCTGAGGAGTGGGAGGTTCAGGGGGCAGTGCTGTTGGTTGGCCGTCTGTTGCCCCAATCTTTTCCTCCACCTTGTCTCTCTCTGTGTCCTCCTTTGTCCCGTTGTTCTCCCTGGGGGCCTTGGTAGTTGGAGTGACACGAGGCATTTCTTCTGCTTCCCCCTCGTTGGCTTTGGTTGCCTGTGCATAAGTACAGCAACGTTTGGGGCAGGTCTTGTAGAGGTGACTTGCCTTGCCACACAGGTTGCAGCACTTAGCCTGTTTACAGTCTTTTGTCTGGTGCCCTTCCTTTTTGCAGTTCTTGCAGAGGACAGCACTGCAGTTGGCCATCACATGACCAGACTTGCCGCATGAGCAACAAAGTTTGGGTTGCCCAGCGTAGACAAGGTAGCCATGGCTTCCCCCGATAGCGAATCTGGAAGGGGGGTGGAAAACGGTTCCCTTACCATCGGTCTTGAGCGTTACCTTAACCTGGCGTTTACATGTCCAGATCCCCAAATTATCTTTAACCTCAGTGCAGATCCCAACCTTATCGAGTTACCTGGTAAGGAAGGTGAGCACGTCAGCGACAGGGACGTAGGGGTTGTACAGATGCACCGTCTCAACCCGTTCTCGTTGCAACGGTAGAGCAAAGAGCAGCTCCGCTGTCAGGATCTTCATTTCTGGCAGGTCCTTCTTTTCCTCAAACACCTTCAGGAGTTTGACACAAGCTGCCACTTGCTTGAAGGTCACATCAAAGAAACCAGCGCTGGGGAAATCCTGTAGGCAGTAGATCTCCGTAGCCTCAAAACCACACAGCTTGAATAGGATCCTCTTGGTGAAGAAGGTCCTATCCATTCCTGTACCTTGCTCGCTGCCCTTCACCATGACTCGGATGGTGTTATGTACCCCATGGTAAGGAGTTCGACTGGTTATAGCCATTGCTCTTTCCCTGGCAGAAACGCGATGAAGGTCTCTACCCTGCCAGGTAAATATCATCTCTCTGAACATCAATGATTAAAAGATTCCCACCTTTTAAAAAATATTCGGCTTTTCTATTCTTCCTACAAAAGTGAGTAATCTTACATTCCTCCACATTATACTCTATCTGCCACCTTATTGCCCACTCACTTAACATATCTATATCATTTTGTGGCCTCTTTGTGTCCCCTCACAGTTTACTTTCCATCCTAGTTTTGTATCATCAGCAAGCTTGGATACCTTAATCTCTGTATCTTTATCTAAGTTCTTATGTAGATTGCAAATATCTGAGGCCCCAACACTGACCTTTGTGGCACCTCACTAGACGTAGCCTGCCAAGTTGAAAATACCCCATTTATCCCCAGTCTCTGCTTTCTGTTTAATAACCAGTCCTCTATCTGTGCTAATATATTAACCCCAAACCCATAAAAAAACTTATCTTGTGTAATAACCTTTTACATGGCAGCTTTTTGAATGTCTTTTGGAAATCCAGACATACACTCACTGGTTCCCCTTTACCTACCCTGTTAATGACATCCTCAACAAACCCTTAATAAATTTGTCAGACTTGACAGATTAAAACCATGTTGATCTACCTAATCATATTGTAATTTTCTATGTGCCTTGTTAACAACTCCTTAATAATAGATTCCAGCATTTTTCCAATGAATGAAGTCAGACTAAGTGGACTGTAGTTCTCTATTTTCTCTACCCCTCCTTTCTTGAATAGTGGGATTACATTTGCTAGCAGTTGGAGAACATGCAAGTAACAGCAGAAGGAGGTTCAGTGGATTGTGCTGCAGTGATTAGAGGAGCTTGAGAGAACTACAGCTTCAGGTGCTGCAGGGCAAAGCAGACAGTAAAGGAGTTGTCATTATGAGTGTTGACTGAACTTTTTCTTACATCATAACCAAGTTATAGGTCATATGCTCCATGCATTCACCTGCTCAGCCACCTCTGCCAATTGTTGCAGAGCTTTTTGCCTTGGCACCCTTTGCCCACCAACTGTAAACAGGGCTACATTCCTCCTGCTGACCTCCATGGTATTGTCTGAAAAGTTTAAAGTTCTTGCAGTCATCATTCTGACTGTTTTCTCCACTTTCAAGCACAGAAAATGGTGTATGCACTATGGGCAAAGTCCACCTCCCTTTAAAGGGTTTGTGTTGTCTCTAAATTAAATCCTTGCCACCTGATTTCACACCACCCCCAACAGGATAACTGTCAAGAACCAACTTGAGTAACACTGACAGCTCGCAAATCATAATCAAGTGAGGAATGAACCAAACCTGAATTTGCTTTGTGCATCTCAACTACATCACCAGGTAGGGACAGTGATCATCCCGCCCATTTCATGCATGCACGAATAGAAGCTGAATTTCTGCCACATCAAGCCCCAGAAAAGTAACAATTTTTTGCTGGTAAGTTATTTTAGTTGTGCCTTTTCTTGAATGCATTGCTAAGAATAATGACTAAAAATGTGTAGGGGTCATTTTAACTTTGAACGGTGTTAAAATGGCCAGTGTCCAAGTAGCTGCCTGCTATGCACTGTGTCTGACTCTCTTTTCCATTGAAGTCAGTGGATGGGAATATCAGGCAGGAAATATAACTGGCAGCCATTTCAATAACACCTATGTTACACTATTGTCCAAATTAGAATTACCCCTGTATGCTTTTTATGTTTTTTAGTTTGGTTTGTGATTTTGTAACATAACATTCTGTATCCTTAAAGCATTAAAGAGATTACAGTTAATAACTTATTGTATGGGAAGTGTACAGCAATTTAAAAGACAGAATGAAATACATTTGAGCAGGAACTGCTACTATCCACTTTATGCAAATACTTTAAGTTGTATTGTCCAAAAATAGTAAAAACAAGTACCCTATAATTTACAGTTCAACAATAGAATAACATTCAATTGTAGACTGTGTTTCAGAACTTCTCTAAATTTACTTAATATACTAAGTGTCCTCTTGTAGCAACAGAGCTGAGGGCAGAGAAATGGCTGCTTGGTGGAAGCTATTTCTTTGGTCCTGGATTGCTCACTTATCCACACACAATAAAAATAAGCTTTAAACATATCAGTGAAACCCTGATAAAATCAGATAAAGCACAATTAAACTGTGGTCTAAGGAACATACCATGTCAGCAACTTTTCTCCCATTGTTTTAAGGTGAGTGGGTAGGGATACAATAGAGCATTTAAATTTGTGTGATCTCATCTCCCTTAATGAGTCAATGGGGAAATTCATCATCTAGTGTGTAACTGAGTCTTTGAGACCAGGAAGGTCCCAGGTTTAATTAACTGGCTGTGGGGAGGTAGTTGATCTCATCCACGGTAACAGGATAAGTAACCTCAGTGTCCTTGAGTTATGAAGGGAGAGAAAATAAAAACTACCTGGATTCCTACTCTTGATTGCCATTCAGTAACCTCTACCAGAAAGCGCATAGATGCCATATGAGGGCAAGATAGGGCCTGAGGCATCTTACAGGCGCCTTGTGAAAATCCAGACATACTATATCAACTGCATTCCATTTATTTATCCAATTAGTCACTTCTTTGAAAAAAACTCTTTTCAAGTTGTCAAGCATAACTAGCCTTTAACAAATCCATGCTGGCTGCCCTTGATTGACCCATGCATTTCTAACTGCCCATATTTTTTTCCCAACTTATGGATTCTGAAATTTTGCCCACAACTGATTTTCGCTTAACTGGTCTGCATTTTTTAGTTTTTCTTTCTCTTCATTTTTCAACAAGGGCACAACATAGACTGCTCTCCACCTTGCTTTCCAGCTTACTAGACAACATTGATTGAAAAATTGAGGCCAGAGCCTCTATTATTTCCTCCCTGACTTATTTCAACAGCATAAGGTGTTTGCCATTCGGCCCCAAGGAGATATCCAAGCTGAGTTCTTTTTCTTTTAGAACAAACATTTTTTTTTGTTATTTCCATCAATATTTCTCTTCTACATTCTTACTATCACCATATTTTGTAAAACAATTAATTTATTTCATCATTTGCACATACCTTCATCCTCCACAATTATATACTCCCTCGTTCATCCATAAATGCACTATCCTCCCTGTAACTATCCTTTTACTTTTTGTAATTCTTTATAATTTCCTTCAATTTTATCTGTTAGTCATTTTTATATACCCTTTTGGTCCTCATACTGTTCCTTTTTAGCTCTCCACCTTATTTTTCAGTCTATATTCCTTTTTACTATAGATAGCACTAACTTTATCATGTGCTTTTATTGTAAATTTCTTTCTAATGCATCAAACTTAATACTTTGATTCAGTCCTGTTCACCTTATGGGAATACAGTTATTTTGTACTTCACCCATTTCATATTTGAAGATTTTTCACACACTGACTTGAGGTGCAGAGGCATTATCAACCTGTAGCAACCAGTGACGGATTTACAGCAGTGCACCTCCAGCATCACTGCTGTCCTGTCAGAGTGATTTACTTAAAAATCTAGAATTGTTGAGCAACTCAAAACCTCAAGTCCTTCTTCAGACAGTGCCAAAGCAGGGACAGCAGAACCATGTCCTCCCATGAGCACCAGAGTCAGACTGTTGCCATTGAGCACTTGGACATACATTTACAACAAGCAGTTGCTCTGAGATTTTCCTGGTTGGGGTATCATTCAGAAAGAGGTTTACCAAACCAGAGATAGTCTATGGACTACTTTCAGGCAGATTGAAGGTCATGCAGCCGAGTGCCCTCCACCGGGCTGTGTAAGAGAGCTGTCTAATGAGACATGCTATTCACCCATCCTTTCACTCAAGAATTTGGGGAAAAAAATGCCAGACAACAGGCAACCATTAAACATTACTCCAATTGTTGAATGTACACTACATAGCTCTGAAGTTTGGGCCATGATAATCCCTATAGGGCAACCTCAAACAAGGAGCTTTTATGTGTTGACTTCCCATTCAGGAAAGACTTCAACATAATCTTAGGTTCAGGACTACAACCAGCACGCTACTACCAGGGGTAGCAAAAGAAAGCACAGGTACAAGGCCAAGAGTAAATGTGCACTGTAAGTAGTACTCAATAAATACAGAGTTTTTTCTATCTCTTTTGTGTGAGCAGGTTGCTTTTGGTCAAGCTGTGGAATTGAAATCAGTGGTGGAAGAGAGGTAAAGGATGGAGAGTTTGAATGCAGGAAATGGACACCATATCCTTGGGGTTACAATGTGATGGTGCTCTAAAGGGAAACCAAAATCGATCAGTGACAGAAGGTGTCCATTATTGGGAGTAACTGTCTACATTCTCCTTGTTGGTCATCCTTTCTGAGCATATCACCTAGCTCCTCTCTCTATTTCACGTATAGTAGTGCAGCAATGCTGGGGCTTCATCCTCATCCTGCTGCTTGATTTTGCATCTTCAGATAACATATTGAGCATTATAAGGACGTAAACTATACAGTACAGCAGCACCTACCTGAATCTTCCAAACAATGGAATAATTGCTTAAGCACGTTTGTTGACTGCTCCACAGTAACTTACATAGTGACATGGCTTCATGGTATCTATGCTCCACTACTGCATGGTCATTTCTGATTGTGGTCATCAGCCATGGTTGCAAAATTAACTCTGGGTTCCCAAGCATCATCAATTCACTCTCTGAATCTCATCAAATAATTCAAGCATTGTGGACTGCTGCAGAATGACTCATCATGGATGTAATTTGAACAATGGTCAGGATGATATTCCTCAGGATTGAAACTACCTGGACATTTGAATGAATTGATGCCCTTCCCTATTGACATATAGAGCCTTGATGACCTTCCCTACAACACCCTAGACTCTTGGGAATACCATAAGAGTAAAAGATTACTGTCCTGATCAATTGCTTTCCAATAGAAAATTGTAAAGCACTTTTGCCCGGCAAATGTGGTATCAGTTATTTGCTTTTTACAAGAATGAACTGTGCACTGCCTCAACTGGCAGATATCTTCTCCTGCAATAAATTGAAGACATATATTGTAGGAGCAGTAATGGACTTCACAGCTGTGTCAGTTCTTTATATTGTCTCGAGATCATCCTGCAGCAGATGGCATAATTCAGTCACTACCTTTCATGTAAAGGAGAGATATCAAACACAAGTCTCCACTGATACAACAATGTAAGAGTAAGCATGCTCTAAAAACATGGCCTTTTGTTATTGGCAGCAAAGATGTCTTTGAATCTGAAGAAATTGTGTCGTGATAAAATGGTTGATCTTCATTCATGGAATAGC
Organism: Carcharodon carcharias; assembly: GCF_017639515.1. Classification (NCBI taxonomy): domain Eukaryota; kingdom Metazoa; phylum Chordata; class Chondrichthyes; order Lamniformes; family Lamnidae; genus Carcharodon; species Carcharodon carcharias. Next base: position 182,061,451 of record NC_054468.1, read on the forward strand.
CAATGGGATTCCCACTATCCTAATTTTGTTAACTGCAACTTGTACTGCAACAGCAATTGGTACAACTCCAGAAAAACATGTCTTATCAAAATGAACACTTTCACTAAAAAGGTTAAGCTGTGGTAAGCAAAAAAAAGGTATACAAAATGTTCACTGCTGAAGCAGAGAAGTGCTCTCTGTCAGAAACTCAGACTTCAATATTGGACCAAACAACAAAGCAGACTAGCTTTAAAATGAAAGAAAGAACCCCCCCCCCCCCCCCACACCCCACCAAATATGTCCAGGCCTATTTTACTGTCAGGTTCCTCCCTGAAGATCAGAGCCCCCTGAACTCATAAATTTCAATTTACATAACTAATACAGAGTATAGTGGTGTGCCCTTGCCTACAGAAAGACCTCTTTTATTTTCACTAAAATTGCAATGAATTAGGCTGCACAAGGTCAGGGCAAGATTTTCTAATGAGCACCAACAATTATGAAGTATGACCCCACAGGTGGAACCTTGGGAAATTAAGGCTGGAATGTGCATAGGTTTACTTGGCAGTTTTAGCCCCCTGTTGAAAGGTGTACATACTTATTTATTAAAGTCCTTTTGTATGAAGTCTCCTATGACAAGTGACTGTGATTATTTATATTTTGTTGGTTTGTAATTCTTTGGTAAATGATGCACTGAACTATTTTTGCAATGCTATTGATTTGGAATAAACAACAGTTCAGCAAACATATAAAACCCGAAATGCAAATTGCTTTGTCCCTCTTTGCACGCAATACATCTCACAAAAATGGTGGCGATGATAGCATGGTGGTAATGTCACTGAACTAGTAATCCAGAGGCCCAGGTTAATGCTCTGGGGACATGGGTTTAAGTCCCAACATGGCAGCTGGTAGAATTTAAATTCAATTAATAAACCTGGAATATTTTTAAAAAGTTAGTTTCGGTAATTGATTGACTGTTGCAAAGGCCCATCTGGTTCATTAACACTCTTTAGGGGAGGAAATCTGCTGTCCTTACCCTGGCCTGGCCTTCATGTGACTCCAGACCCACATCACTGTGGTTGACTCTTAACTGTTTTCTGAAATGTTCAGTTCAAGGACAATTCAGGATGGGCAACAAATCTTGCTTTACCACTGAATAAAGAAAAAGAAAACAAGGTTCTCTTTGTTGGAGCAGAGAATGGCAATGAACTTTAGTGGGTTCCTTCCCTGGGGCACCACCACAGACAATTAAGGTTCATGAGTTTGTCTAAATTAAACTTTAGGACTAACAAAAAAAAAGCACAAATTAATATTTTCAAACCAGGCGTAACTAGGGCAATTATCCAGTGTTGACCTCTCTGCTCTATTTTTCCTTCTTCTCCACCATTATTCAGGCAGTATAACAATGGAAAATCCAAGCCTGAATGTGCTAAAGGAATAAGCTTTGAAGTGCGGATTGCTTTTTCTCATGCATGACTCTGTTTATGTTCCTTTGTATAATCAAGCTGTACAGTTAACTTCAGTTTACTGAGGGAATGCCAGTCTAAGATCCAGAAAAACTGGAATCCCAACATGATTCATGAATCTTATTAATTTGATCTCTGAATATTAACTAAATTCAGAACTTCATGAACCACTTATCCAAATCCCAACTGGATTCAAAATTTTATTGCCCTGGTTTCTGAATCCCAACTGTGCATTTAAAAGTTTGGTGAACTGTTTTCTGAATCCTATTTTCAATCTTATGATCTTAATCCTTAATTTCCTAACTATCTTCAAATCTAAATTGATTTTCCAGTTTTTAATGGTACACATTCAGATTTGATCAACTATATGCCGACAATTATACCCTGGAGCTGTATTTGTCATGCACATATTCTGTAAAATCCAATAGAAATTGCAATGGGTAAATTTCTAAAGTAAAATTAGATTGAATTATATTTGATTGAACCTAAGAATTATCTTGCAGTAAAATACTTACCAAAGTTGTACAGGTCCAGGTGCTCAAATCACCACAATATTTTATTCCTAAAGTATAATAAAAGATGAAAATAATATATGCTTTTGATATTTTCCCCCACCAACCAGACCAGGGGTTTCTGGAAATTTGCATAAATATAAAATTTAAATCACTGAAAAGTTAAAGAAACACCTAGTTCTCGAGTACATTCATCAGGAAAAAAGAATGGATGCCCTTGTGTGCTGCCTGGAACTGAGATGAGAGAAAATAAAGATTGCAATTATATAGTGCCTTTCATGACCTTAGGATGCCCAAAAGCGCTTCACAGCAAATGAAGTATTTTTTGAAGTGGATCACAAGCAACAGGGAGAGGGTGTTTCCAATTTTTCATCTTGCTCTTCTCTTCATTAGGCTGTGAGGTGCTGCAACAGAATGACAAATGTAGAAACCTATCAGTAGTGATTGTGCCAGGACCTCTGTGGGCTGGTGAGTCTGCAGGAGCCCCAAAGGCAGCTGGGTCAAAATCCTGGAACACCTCTCCTAACTGTACTGTGGGAGTACCTACACCACATAGACTGCAGCGGTTCAAGAAGGCAGCTCACCACCAACTTCTCAAGGGCAATTAGGAATGGGAAATAAATTCTGGCTTAGCCAGCAATGCCCACATCCCATGAATGAATAAAAGCTAAAAGTTAGAGAAGAGTCCAGGAATAGTTTTCATAAAAGCTAAATACTGTAGATGCTGGAGATCTGAAATAAAAACAAAAAGTTCTCAAAGAACTCAGCAGGTCTAGCAGCATCTGTGGAAAGAGAAACAGAGTTAATGTTTCAGGTCCAATATGAGACTTCTTCGGAACTTCAGGAGAGGTTCTTCAGAACCTTACAAGAGCCATAATAGATTTGAAACATTAACTCTGTTTCTCTCTCCACAGAGGCTGCCAGACCTGCTGAGTTTTTCCAGCACTTTCTGTTTTTATTTCAGGAATATCTTTCCTAAGAACTTTCTTCTCTCCTCAAGGTGATGAGGGCCTTCTGGCTGCTGCTCTTCTTAGGGTTGTCTTATGCTTAGAATGCATGAGGCACCATGCAAGTGGCCCAGGGAAGAATTCTCAGACCCCTTCCTCCCTTCTTCAAGTCCAGTGCATCTCAGGCAATCTGTGCCCATTGGTGTCCAGAGAGGGCAATCTATTCCCTTGAGTCTTGCAGATATCGTGCTATGTCTTGTCAAATTCTTTCTCATCCAACAATCAGCTTGCAGAACAAGGGGCCAGTGTCCCATCAATTAAACCAATCAAATGTAGAGTAGTTAATATTTGGTTCAGTCAAACAAGCCATCAATCATGGTGTACCAAAAATAATTCTGTGCACACAACAGCTATGACAGGTTCCCACATCTTCTATTATATATCCATAAAGATAAATATTATCACATTAAAACATTAAAAATAATTCATTTGAAAGCAAAATTATGAACATACCCACAAACTTCCCATCCTACCCTGTTTCACTCCATTTTCCCCCAACACAGAAGACATGTACCTTTTTGCTTGGAACTTTTATTGCACTTCTATCTATCTGTTTTTATTTCCAGCTTTATTTCACTGCTTCAATCACCTAAAGGACACCCTTTCATGCTAACCAATAGCGCATCACGTACCCACAATGCTGAAGTCCAGTACAATATCCTAAGACACAACACCAAAAATGAATCTATGTTAGACCAAAGGAATTCACATGCTGATAATTCAACCTTTGCTTCCCATTTGCTAACGTCTCCACTCTGTCCAGGCTGTGCTTGTTTCTTTTCAATGCATTCCTTGATGCTGTGGTTCTACTCCTGCCTCCTGCCATCCTGAACCAGCTCCTGTGGCTCTCGTTCACTAGTCAGGAGGCTCTGCTCAGCTCTTCCCAGTGCTGAGACTAGACCTGCCTCTAATTTTCCAAAGGGAAAGACAGACTTGCCACTCTACGCAGCCATGGTCAAAAAGCTGGTGATTTTTGGATTCATGGGGTTTCCAGTTATTATTACTCTCTATCAGACAATCAACACAGTGAAATAAAACTGAAAAAATCAGACTAAAGGGTGCGCAAAAATCCAAAAAAGGAATATATATTAAACCATGTGATAAATTGCAAAGATAATAGCTTCATTCTCATTGGTACAGCATACCAATGTCAAGATTTCAGGATTGTCTATAATTGTTGCACTTATTTTATTAAGCAATCAGCTTATGAATGGGAAAAATTAATCAGGATTTGCATTCTTTAAACACAATGAGTAAAAAAGCAAATTAGTGCAATAAAGGTAGAGATTTTACAGAAAAAGTGGAAGAGAAAAACACAGACAGGAGAACAGAAAGACATTTTAAACAAATGCCTGGGAGCAATGCCAGAGGAGGTGAAATAGTCTGGAATTAATTTTGGACTTCAAGCAGAAAAGCTCCTGCTGTTCTATGAGAGTTAAAGACTAGTTCTTATCCCACCAGGCACCTGGCAACGAATGGGCAATATTTAGAACAGCCTAAAATAGACCAAATGAATGTCCCAAAGTAAGTACAAGGAGGCTGTGGAGGATGTCACGATGTTTATATCCAATTTCATATTGATAAAAAAAGCTATATGACATAGATTTTTCAAATAATATTAAATCCAAGTTAGAGATTCTTTGAAAAAGGGATAATTGCAGGTATGAATTAATTGCAGTGGTTACATACATTGATTAAAATTTGAAGTTACACTTTCTTTAAGTGGCCACATTTGTTATCTGAATCTTAATGACCACATGGAAGCTTCCATAAATTGGTAGGCAAATTTGCAGAGATAAAACTGCGAGTCTTATTTTAGGCTACACCTGCGACAGACAAAATGTAACTTTAGCCCCACAGTTTAAATGTTGTGTAATATTACAAACATATGCAATGATATTTTTCTGTTCACCAAGGCAGATTGGGCTTATAGCTTGGGCCTAAAACAGCAACCTAAAACATACCGTACCGACTATAAAAATAACCGTCTCAATGACTTTGTCTACACCATTCCTCTATCACTGCTAGTAATGAAGTTCAAATGTTATTGCATAGAAAAAATTCACAACTTTACAAACTACAGAACAATGACAGGTAACATGTACACCTGTTGGGCCAAATGGTCTGTTCCTGTGCCGTAAACTCTATGCAATTCTATATAACTGTAAAATTGTTTAGTAAAATACGAAAAACCTCACTGCCATTATGATGCTATATTACACAAGGTTCAAGTGGCATAAAAATATTTTTAAAAGTCTATAATTTGAACGCATAGGCCTGGAATTTTTTTGAGCTATTTCCATTCCACTGGCATAACTTTGCCAGATGTGCAACTTAAATAGGATATCTGCCAGATTTCCTGCACAATTAAGGCAGTGGAGGGGTCCAGCTCTGAGGGAATTATCAGCCATAATTTTCTTATACTTTTATGTTCATAGTTTTATTATAAAAGTTTTAGAGAGATTGATGGTCATAAGAGTTCAAGCTAACATTATTCACATTTTTAACAAACAAAAGACTTGCATTTATATAGAAACTTTGCAAATATCTTTACAGTAAATAAATGACTCATGAAATGTAGTCACTTCTGTAATGAAGGAAACAATGCAGCCAATTTGCAAACAGCAGGCTCCTGCAAACAGTAAATATGGTAATGGCCAGATAATCTGTTATAATGATCTGGTTGAGAGATAAATATTGATCAGGTCACCAGCGAGAATTCCCTTGCTCTTTTCAAATAGTGCCATGGATTCTACTAAGGGGCCTTGGTTTAAAATCTTACCTGAAATATGACAGCTTTGATAGTGCAGCATTCCTTCAGTATTGCATTCAAATTGCAGTCTACTTGAAGGCTGACATGTTGTTTTAAACTGTATTTTTAAATTGGGCACAGAAGAGTGGCAGTGTAGGAAATCCTAGTGAGATGTGTAAAGTATGATTTGTGGGCCACGAGCAACCTTCAGAGGGTGTTTCCTTGCTATTACACCTGGTTGTCATGTGGAGGAAAATCAGGAAGGGTGAATCACATGCCAAAAAATAGTTCTTCCCTATTTTCCAACCATTATTTAAATGGACAATGAAGGGCCTTGTTGCTAGCAAGCGATACCAACCACCCCCATAGAAACAGGAATAGACCATGTAGCCCCTCGGACCTGACCCACCATTCAATGGGATCATTGATGATCTGCAACCTTACTCCATTTACCCATTTTAATATGATATCCCTTTAAAACTTTTGACTAACAAAAGTCTATTAATCTCAGTTTTAAATGTAAGACTTTATCTCCAGCATCAATTATCATTTGTGAAAGGGAATTCCACCATCCTTTGTGTGTAAAAATCTTTCCTAATTTCACTCCTAAAGGGTTTGGTTCTAATGTTTAGACTGTGGCCCCCTAGTTCTAGACTCTCCGACCAGCAGAAATAGTTTCCCTACCCTATCTATTTCGCTTAATAACTTGAAAACACTTCTCAAATCACCTTTAACCTTTTACATTTCAGGAATGCAGCCCCAGTTTCTGTAATCTCGCCTAGTAATTTAACCCTTGGAGTGGAGATATCTGGTAAATCTATGCTGCGCTTCCTTCAATGCTGAGATATCCTTCTTATGGCACGGTGCCCAGAAGTGCTCGCAACCAATTTTCTGACATGCACTACACCCAGCTGATCTAATATGCATTAACAGGAAATCCTGCCTCCTAGCGTATCCAAGTTGATGCAGTTTAGATAAATGTTTTCATAGTAGGGAGAATACTTAACCGTGTCGTAACAATTTGATGAAAAAGATTAATGATCTCAGGTATTATGATTAACCTTTGCTTTAGATAATGACATCACCCCATGTGTTTGATTCTGTCTTGAGATCCTGTTCGTTATTTACCCAACCATTCATAGGATGGTTCTTTTAACAGCTGGCTGTTTACAACTTCTGCCACCTCATTCGACCAATAACAAAATGATTTTTTAAAAATCGTTTCTTCCTCGCCAGAAACACAGCCTTCGCCACAACATTTAGTTTAGTTTTTTGCTCTGTAATGCTTTCTAGGTTAAGCTGGTGCATTCGTGTCAGGTCTAGTTTAGGTAACCAGAGAAATGTTGGCGGGCTTTTTTCTGTGCCTGTATGCTGCTGACAGCAGCTGAACTTTGTGGTTACTACTGCTGATAAGAGAAAGTCTTGCTTTTTTTTTGTTTTGAGTTCGCTTTACCTTGTAGTTTATCTCTAAAATAAGACCAGAACCAATGCTACCGATCGTGTTACACATTGGGGAGTACGATGAATGATTTAATCCTTTTTTTGAAGGAAAAGCGCTTGGATAAATAATAATGTGGCCTGAAAAGGAAAAAAAAACTAAATGAAAAGGAAAGCTAGCCCTGCCCTGCTCGTCCCTTTAACTGCCCCGCTGCCTCTGCTGCTGTGTCCATTGGAAAGAGCGAACGAGCGCAGAGCCGCTTCATTCCGGCACCGGCTTTGCTGCCGGCCCGCCCATTGGCTGCCAATGATGTCATGCTTGCGACAAAGCTGTCCATCTGCCATCCAATGATTGCACGGTGCCCGCCTCCTGCAGCCGACGATTGGTGAGTGGGGCTAGTGGGCGTGTCAAATCCCAGGAAGCCTGATTTTCCATTGGCTGATCTTTCTGTCAATTATCCTGGCGGTCCCCCCCACCGTCGCCTCCCCGTCAGGTGAAGTTAATGTGCTTGTATAAAGTGTCGCCGAATTAAAGTGGCAGCGCCGACCCCATACCCGTTGAATGAGTACAAGTCTTTGAAACCATAATAAAGAAAGAATAGAGTGAGAGTAAATAAGAGGAGAAGGGGCGCATGTGGGCGAAGCCTAGCGGCTAAAGTTTGTGATGTAAGTACATTTTCTGAGTCTTCCAGTTGGAGTTGCTGCAGAGTGAAGGTGCCGCTTCTCTTCCCCACTTCTGCTCTGGACAAGTTTCAGTGAGTCCGGCTCACTCTGACTTTAAATTGAAACCACTTTAGCAGGAGAATAAACGAGCCAGTTTATTTAAAGTCGGTCCACCGGTTGCCCAATGAAGGCGCCTAAGCCTCGAGTTTATTTTTAGTTGCGATCCCCTTCTATTTGCAGCAGAAATAACCAATGCGTGCCTTTGAATTTATTGCTCTCCCCTCCCCTCCCTCTGCTCTGATGCTGACAGTACATTTGATCCCGTTTCAGTCCATTTACTCCACGGATCGACAACAGGGCTCATCCACATCATCCTGATGCCTCCATCCCCTCTAGACGAACGGATTGTTGGGGTGGTGGCATTGCCGAGGCCGGTCAGACCGCAGGAACTCCATCTCCGCTTGGATAACACCTACGTGGCTTCTCCTGGAGCGACGACAACTCCAGCAGCTGGCGACCCGAAAGCCCAGAGCACGACCCTCAGCCCAGCGGCTGTGGTCCCGTTCCGAAGCGGTAACTTTACGTATATGCCATCATCTAACGGCTCGGTGCGCTCCCTGTCCTGCGGATGCAGCAGCGCTAGTTGCTGCACGGTGACCACCTACCAGAACAAGGGCGACCAGAGCCAAGCATCAGTGGGCGGCAGCAGCAACCTGGTCCCAGCCCCGGCTGCTAAACTCGGCACTTCAGCCAACTGTCCCTCCTGTGCCACTAGCCCGATGGTGAGCAACAACAATGAGAACGGCGGCACTCTGAACCCCCTGGCTTCTGCATCGGCTGGTGGACCTGGAGGACCCCTGTCTCCTCCAGCCAGTGCGGCCACCAAGCAGGCGATCCGCACCATTTACCCCACCGAATTAGCCAAGAAACTGACCAAATGCAGCAAGGGCCCCCAGTCGCAGAGCCAGGGTCCTGTCATCATAGACTGCCGCCCTTTCATGGAATACAACAAAAGCCATATCCAAGGAGCCGTCCACATCAACTGCTCTGACAAGATCAGCAGGAGGAGGCTGCAGCAGGGCAAGATCACGGTCTTGGATCTCATCTCTTGTAGGGAAGGCAAAGACTCCTATAAAAGGATTTTCTCCAAGGAGATAATAGTTTATGATGAGAACACTAATGAGCCTAACCGGGTGATGCCCTCTCAGCCACTTCATATAGTGCTGGAGTCGTTGAAACGAGAAGGCAAGGATCCACTGGTTTTAAAAGGTAGACTTTTGGAATGTTCTTATTCAGTAGGGGAAAGTTTAACGAGCCGAGGTTTCAGGAGTGTTATGACCGGGTAATGAATGATATAAAAATACAAATTAATTATTTTTTGTTAGTATTTATTTGTTGCCTTCTTAGAGAAAGTCACACAAGTTAATAGTAATTTGTAAGCAGTGCATCCTGCGGAACTAAATCAGTTATTTTCAAGTCTCCAGTATACTGTAAATTATAGGTACTTCACTTACATAGTCTGAGCTTCTCGTACATAAAGCAATTAAATTTGAAGTAAAGAAGGTAACCCGTTTGTATTATTTTTGAAAAACGGTTAGTGAATGAAAATTCCTGTTTTGCAATGTCACATTCAGGAAACGCAGGAAAGCATCCTGAAAACGAATACCGTATGTATAGCACGTCAGCCTGGCTGTTTGTGCATTACCGCTTTACTAGCACAGAAATTGAGGGAAAAGGTCCATTAATGATGATTCATAGTCTGCAGGTATTAACAAGTTCTGAAAGGTCCCAATCGCATGGCGGACATAATCTCCGATGCAGCATAATTAGGGTCATTTGATTTAATGACATTGACCTTGTTTGGTTTTGAATGCAATGCAGTAAATGCATTTTTCAATTTCATTGCAGTAAATTATCATGTAAGGAGTGAACAGAAGCAGTATTGATGGCCTTTACAATACCAAATGCAAAACAGCTTAGCAGCTGCAGTACTGACCTTCTGAACAGATTGGTGTGGGTTTGAATCCCAAGGCAGCTTGTCACTCAAATCTGTCCGCAACAGTTGGGATTGAATTCTGCCAGTCTTAGCCAGGCTGCTAGGTGGAGCACTTTTGCTAGCAGTGTTTGTTTCAAGGACATTGAAAAAGTGATATTGCCCAAATCGTCTCACTACTGCATGCCTCCTCCTGTTGGTTAGCTGTAGAGCATGATTGGAGAAATCTGTGACCTTCACTGTCTGCAGGCATGCCTGAAAGAATGAGGCGTCAAGGTGGAAAATGTGCAAAGGTGATAGGACAGGATAGATCAAATTAGAAACTATATGATGGAAGAGTAATATTATGTTAAAGTAGTTACACCATGGATAACAGAGACTACTTTGTAACTGATAAACGGAATACTCAGCAGAGATAATTGGACGTAGTAATCCTATGTAAGTGATTAGTTTGGCCATGGGTTAGATAAGTGTGTCCAATTTTGAGTGTCCTATTTTTGGAAAGATATCAAGACCATGCAGAGGTTGCGGAAAAGATTACTAAGATGATTCCTGTGATCAGAGGCTTTAGTTATGAGGAGAGCGTGGAGAAAATGGGTTCCACTTGTGTAGTTAAACAACCTTGCTTAACAAATGATATAAGAGACAGTATCATGCCAAAGACTAGGCTTACACAAATGCAAGAGAAGTGGAAATTAAGCAGACAGGAAATGTATCAAATGCAACAAAGGGATACACAAATTATAAGAGATGCTAAATGCTTATGTATAAAAAACACTTGCAGGGGATACCAAGGCTAACAGTAAAAGTGTTTATAAATCTATTAAGATAAAGAGATTGATAAAGGGAAATATTAAAGAGGAGTGAAGGTGAAAATATAATGAAAAATAAGGAAATGTCAGACTCATTAAATTAGCATTTTGTACCCCTTTCCACTGGAGCAAAATACCAGCAATACAGGAGCCTATCAATAAGTCAAGGGAAAGAACTTAGTATGTTTAATAAAAGTATGAAAAATATTACAGGAGAAAATAATGGGATGAAAGATAAACAAAACCCTCAGACCTGATGGCTTCCGCCTCTGGAAGTTAAAGGAAATGGGTGAAAAAATTGCAGATGCGTTAGTCATAACTTTCCAAAGCTTTCCAGGTTTTGGAACTGTGTCTTTGGTTGGAAAATGGCAAATGTCACTTCATTATTTAAGAAGGGAAAATGGGAGAAAATGGGCAACTTCCGACCCTTCAGTTTAACATCAATTGTGGAGAAGTTTCTGGAAACTATCTTAAGGCAGAGTGACTGAGCATTTGCACAAGTATAAGCAGATCAAAGAGTCAGGTTGGACATATGAAGGGTAGACCATGTCTGATTAGCATGATGGACAGGGAAGTGTCTATGCATGGTGTCAAAATGGACATTCAGGAAGCTTTTAACAAAGTTCTGCACAAGAAGTTATTAGCAAAAATGAGAGCACATGGAATTGGAGACAGCCATGTGACATGGTTCAATAATTGGTTAGGAGGTCAGTGACTAAGATAGGGATAAAAGAACTGTTCACTAGTTAGAGGGACATGACAGGTGGTAACCTCCAGATATCTGGGGCCTCCACTTTTCACCATATATCTTAATGACTTGGATAGAGGATTAGTGCATTGTATAATAATCAATAATCAAGTAGATGTCACTAGCTTAAGAGGCAGAATAAATTGTGTGGATTGGAGCAGGAAGTTACAAAGGGACAGAGACAAGTAAATGGACAAAACTATTGCAGATGGAGTTCAATGAGTACCAGTATGAGGTTGTTGACCTAAAAAAATTAAATCTGATTTTTTTTTTTGGAGAAGCTTGGAAATATAGAGGAATAAAGAGAATTGGGAGTCCAAATACACAAATCATTTAAAGAGGGTAGAGAGATGCAAAAAGTGATCAAAAATGCTGATGAAACATTGGCCTCAATCTCGAGGGCTGAGATAAAAAGGCGGCGGAAGTTGTGCTTCCACTATATAGAGCCTTGATCAGATCATATTGATATATTGCATTAAGTTTTCGGGTACTGCACCTGAGGAAGGATATATTAGCCATGGCGGAGGTGCAGTGGAGGTTCCCCAGCATGATACTGAAGATTAGAGGGTTAAGTTAGGAGGACAAATTGCAAAAACCTGGCTTGTACTCCCCTGGCTATGGAAGATTGAGTGGTGAACAGATCAAAGTGTTTAAAACGTAAAAAGGATTCAACAGAGAAGATACAGAGTAATTATTTCATCTGGTGGAAGAATCAAAAATGAGTGGACATTATCTTAAAATTAGAGCTAGGCCATCGGAGAAATCGGGTTGTACCTTTTCACAAGATGGGCAAGAGAAATCTGATGTCCTCTCCCCTAAAAGTTTGTGGCTGCAGGAACAGTTAGAGCTTTCAAGACAGATCAATATATTTTTTGTTAGACAACATTATCAAGGGATATGGAACAATGGCAGGTAGATGAGTTTGAGGTATAGAGCACACATGATCCGACTGAATGGTTTACTCCTGTTCCTATGAGTCACTTAAGCAGCACTCTGGAAAATAATCATTTTACCTCCTTTCTGGCTGGGAATATTATCAACCTGAGCTGCGATTGTTAATTCTGAGCACGGAAACAGGGCACTCGGTACAGCTATTCAGTGCTGATGTTTGTGCTCCACACAATCTTCCTCTCATTATAAGTGCCTCATTTCACACATCTTTCTATTCCCTTTCCTCTCATATGCTTGTCTAGGTTTCTCTTAAAAGCACCTAATCTATTTGCCTGAATCATTTTCTATGTTAGTGCATTACACATTCTAACCACTGAGTAAGTAGTAATTTCTTCATTTTCTCCATTAGATTGTGTTTTTATTATCATCTTTCTTCTGAATTCTTTATTGAACTTATTAGTGACTATCTTATATTTATGCTCCTAGTTATGGACTTGCTTGTGAGTGGAAATGCTCTTTGTGCTTATCAAATCCTTTTCAAATTTCTAAAACCTTTATTATGTCACTCCTCCATCTTCTCTTTCCTGTGGGAGAGAACCCTAGCCTATTTGGTCTTTCCTGATAGTTACACCCTCTCAGTTCTGGTGTCATCCTTGACAATCTTTTTGCACCTTTTCCAGTCTTTTTTTGTAGTATGGAGATCTGAATACTTAGTGGGAGATTAATCAAGTGCAGCTTCTGAAATCTTAAAGACAATTTAACTAAGATCTCCATTTGTGATCCTTCTGTTGGTCATCCATCCATAATAAGTAGTGGCTCTCATGTTGAGGAGATAGAAATGTTTAAAATATTGCATTTCACAATGATTGGTTTGATTTTTTAAATGTAGTAACCCTACTTGGATTTGTGCCTAAAATATAATTATAGAGAGTGGATATTTAACATTCAAATGTTCGGTCCATTTGAAATCTTGAGTGACTAACCTTGGCAAATACAAGGGCTGCTATGAAACTGGAAGGATCTTTCCAACAGTAGAAATTAGATTTAGAATTGCTATTATTGGCATACGATCTGCCAATCAGTTTTTTCCTCTAACCACCAAAAATACAAAGCTGCATATACTGTTAATGACCTAAAAGAGAGTGCACTGACTTTTCCCTCTTAGATTCCTCCCTTCCTCACACAAGCACATTTAAGAGAAATACAGCTGTTTTACACATTCGACAGCTAGCCCAGAAGACATGGGACAGATGTTGGCCTTTACCACGTGGGTATTAAACAACACCTGAGTAAAGCACAGAAAGGTACATATGGTGGGGAGGGTCCTGTATTGATGATGGGAAAGTTGGGTGAGGCCTTTCATTGAAATGAATAGGAAGAAATGAGTTCTGTAACGGCCATACAATGTTCTCTCCCAGATTCTCCTTTCTGTATTCCACCCTGGTGATTTTGCGAGGGTGTTAAAAGACCGAACAGATACTCTTACACTTGTTGACATTCGTCCTCCCTGAGTCTAACGCTCAAGGATTTAAAAGTCAGCATGGCTTCCAAATTGATATGTTATAGTGCAAAACAACAAGTGACTTGGTGAACAAGTTTTGAATAAAACAACTTGCAAGCATTATAAGGAATATATTTTTATGGTTTGAGCTACAGCAAATATAAAAAGGCTCTGTGGGGAAAGGGCAAGGAAATGAGACAAAGTAGAAAGCATTTTATAGCTCACATGCACTGGATTTTTTTAAAGATAATTTTTAAAAATTTATGTGCCACATATAGCTCTGTGTGTTTAAGCATGGCATTTTTTCAGCCTTGCTCTTCAAATGATTAGTGTATATTTATAATCTAAATAACTGTCCCAGTATCCAATCTCCGTTTATGTTTATAAACACTGTTGCTTAGAGATGACCTGTCTAAGTCTAGAGCCTGGACTGGACATTGTCCACTCCAAGTTTGGTATTGCCTGTTAGGGCTATTACTGCTTCAGTGGTGCAAAGGTATCTGGTTATAAATTGATCAGGAGGCCACAGTTGTTTTCAGGATTGAATTACTGTTTAAATTGATAATTGTTCAGGAAAGGAGGGTGTTGGAAGAAGAATGTTAATATCAGTTCAGATTGCACAAAGCTCTCATAAAATGGAAGTAAACAGTTTAGATCACCAAACAGGTAACAGGCTGTGTTTAACCAAATTTGCATATAACCTACTGAGTCAGGAAGGACTTCTGACAATTTGCTTGTATTAAAATGTCACAAAAGATTTGCTTATATCTGATTTTCATATGCAGTTGACTTTTTGTAGGTTAAGCCTGGTGATCTCAAAGTAAAGTTGTAGAATTATACAAGGTTTTAACAATGACCATTGCTTTGTGATTTGATGATTTATTTCTTTGTATCTCTAAGTATGTGGAGTAACTGAACTCAATTCTTCAGGTCAAGTCTCTCCTTTTGCTCTTAAGATCATGCAACATTATTTAAAATGTAATTATACATCAAGTAAAATAAACTATAATTTCTTTTTCCAAAAAAATCCATTATATAGAGGTCAGTAAAACTGGTTCCTTAGGCTGTCTGTTATTAATTATGTCACTCTTTGCAGGAATTGAGGGACCTTTAAATGTCCTCTGCTAAAATTTTGAGCAATCATTTGCTGGTTCTATTGCTAAAATGACCTTGATGTTGTAGAACAATAGGAAGTCACGAAATTAATTGGGTACTTTTGGGACTATTTGTACTCAAAAGTAATTGTCACGTCACACTTTGTCATCATATTCTAGTTTCTGGCATCTGTAATGCAGACTATGAAATGGTAATTAGACTACTTATTATATCGGCTAATGATTCCCTTGAACTATCAGTATTCCAATTTAATACATGTTAACTAAAATAAAGTTCTGTTTGTGAGCACTGTAATTATCAAAACTCCAAATTCTCCATTATAGATATTATAAATAACAATCTATTTTCTGTAGATGTTGCTAATGATTTAAAAAAATAACATCAATGTGCATTAAAAGTTTGAGGTTGCAATTTCAGATTGTCTTGCATCCGTGTACAGTATCTGAAAACAATGTATGTATACATTTTGTCTGTCATAACTCTCTGGGGTGCCCAGTTCTATACATTCATTTTAAGTTGCACTTTAAGCAGTTTGGTTCAAAGTTTACCTCCATAAGCCAGCAAGACATCACAACAGGCAGGAAACGTACCAATCGGCAGGCAACAACAAGAATGAGAAATATCCATCAAAAATGGTTACCTAGCAACAGCAACCAATAAAAAGAAGAGGCTAAAGCAACCAAATTACCTTTATAAAAATATTGATTTTTTTTTCTTCTTTACTGCCACCAAGCTGAATACTTTCTGCTAGAAATAGGTTTAGATGTAATAGATGAAAAAACTGTATTTACAGGAAAATTACTGAACTTGCCTAAACAACAGAACAAAATGCTTGTAGGTACTTTTTTTGTTGTTGCCTATATGAAAAAGTCTGAACTTTGACTTGTTGCAGTTTCTCAGTCATTTCACTCTTCGCTCAAGAAACTTGATGTAGTGGGCTATAAATCCAAATATGCACTGCGTGTAGAATTTCCAGATGTTTGAATGATGGTAAGACGTGCTGTTCACAGAACATGCAGGGGTTTTGTTTTAGGAAGCCTCCACTGCCTCTTGTGGGAAAGTATTGGGAATAAAATCCTTAAACTCCAGTAGAGAGCAATTATTTATCTACTTCCACTAAGTTTTTAAAATACACTTTCATTTTTCAGGAACCATCAACAATAATACTTCTGTCAGGATCACTACCACTCTCATACTTTTTCACATTTGATAATACCCATGATATGCTGTGAGCAACATCATTGGAGATCAGCTTGTATATATTTATATATTGGATGCCCAGATTTTGCTGAAAAAATATAACAGAATCTGAAGATAAACAGCATTATTAAAGTGCAAAAGGACCAGCAACTTGTAGTGAGGAAGAGTTAACTTGTAGATTGCAAATCACCGTAAGCTGCTGGCTGATTTGCACTTCTGGCATTAGCTATGTGAAATTGGCATCTTGTGCTTAGCTTCCCTGTGAATTTCATGACGGTGCTGTATTTGCACATTAATTATCCATTAAACTCATCACAAAGTTAAAACTAGTAATTAACAACCTCATTGTTAATGGCTTCCAATCAACCTCTTTTGTCAAAAGTAAACAATTAGTAATGTGACGTCTCATTCCATCATGTTGTAACTAGTTTTAGGAGATTTTTAAATGTCAGGTTCTTAATATTTTATTCTTACTTTTCCTCCGCGTGTACTCACTCACTCACTGAAATCTTTTGTTCCCTCACTTTATTCCTCTTCCCCTTCATGAGTTGACATTTAATTAGTCAATTCTCATGCAGCCTACTTCTCAATTTTTCCTTTTGTTTCTCAATCCTTAATCTCATTGGTTAAGGGAAGACCCTGTTTGTTCACCTTTTTTTAGCCCTTACCACTACCATTAACACTCCCTTTGTTCTTTTGTTCATGACATCTTTGTCATTCTCCCCTTTATCCCCCACCGATCGCTGGCCTCCTATCCAGCTTCACCTGCTCCAGCCCCCTTAAACAGTATAACTTTCATCACATTTCTACTTCGCTGTATCTCTGAAGAAGGGTCATACAGACTCAAAAAGTCAACTCTTTTTCTTTCTCCACAGATGCTGTCAGACTTGCTGGGTTTTTCAAGCATTTTCTGTTTTTGTTGCAGATTTCCAGCATCCACAGTATTTTGCTTTTACCCTGTTTGTTCTGTTGTTTTGAGGGTCACCGATGCCTTGTTGCCCTCACTGTGCTGTTATCAGCTCAAAAATCCAGCAACTTTGTGGGCAGATTTTTTAAAAACCAATGTGTGCACAAATGAGCCTAACTAACTGGGCACACCGCATGATGCCCTGCTCCAGCAAATTTTAGGTTACAATGTGCAACACTCGTTTTGGTCATCAGTTTGGGCATAGTGGGGCATCATACTTGAGTGTTGCACTTTTTTATCTGTTAATTTTGCGCCCTTAAATATTACGCTGACAAAGATAGTCTAATCACTAATTGGCCCAAGCGTAGCATTCAAAAATGTATGCCAATTACATCTTGCCACCTTGATGGGGCCCTCTCTTCCATATTAGTAACATAACACATATTACTAATGTCTTGGTATAGTTTCTTGTCTTTATAAAGCAGCACATCCCCTGACTTAACTGTGTGCAGTGTGTAGGGTGATGTTAGTATGTTTAATAAACAATACCAATACACCAATACTTTTATTTACTACTAATGCCATCAGGTTCATCAAAAAGCTGAAACATTGTATCTTGTAAGTAAAAATTTGCCACTTTATTTAAAATAAAGTCACACCCCTTTAAAATGAGAGTATTCTGTAATTTACCGCCTATTCATCATAAACATCTGCCTGGCTTCTGACGGCTATAAAATATCTTGAATGTGAAGCTCTAACGGAAGAAAAATCCTCACAGCCCACTAAAAACATTTAGAGCCTGCAGCACTAAAACTTTTCTGTAATTAATTTGTAAAGCAGTTCCGCAGCACACTCACTACTTGTGAAGTCCTTGGCACCATTTGTTGCTATGTTCAGTCTGAACTTATAGTAACTGGATTATAATGATAAAGTGCCCTGAAAACTATTTTACCCCTGCATTAATCGAAGAGCATGTGCTAATATTGTTGACCCTGTAGCTTTCTTCTGGAGAAGATACCAGCTACTCATTGCTCCTACAAAGCCAGCTTGTATTTTTTTAAAACATCTTTGCTGAAGTAAAGATGTATCATTGGCTATTTGGGTGTGGTAGTTTCTTCCATGCAGTTTGTTCCAGTAATTTGGCCTATGTGAAAATTCCCTAAGGAGCTGAAAGCTTTTTCTTAATTGTAAATCCCTGAGCCCTGGACCCAGATTATCAGAAGGTTTGATATTATTTTCATTATTCCTTCAACAGGCCCAGATATTTTTATAATATAGAATTATGCAATTTTACAGTGAGGTCGTATGGCATATCTTGTCTGTGCTGAGCCTTTGCTGGAGTAATCCACAATTAATATCCCCCATTGTATGTTTTTCAATCAAATATGTATCCACTTTTCTCTTAAAACATGCCTCAATCACACCTTCTAGTAAAGAATTCCATGCTTGAATAACTTTTTGCATTTGAACTTTCTTCTGTCCTGCTCTTCACTTTCTTAGTTACAATTTTAAAATGATGCCCCTTGTCGTTTACTCCCTAACCAGTAGAGGTGGTCTATCCCTATCAAAATTCAATGCTGGTTTTCTAACTTTTCCTACCCACATTTGCACTTCAATTGAATATATATTTGAACCTCTAGGATTGTCTATTTCTATTGAGCACATACTCCTAGTCCAAAATGTGTCCGTCCAATTACTTCTCTTTCTGTGCCCAAATAATATGAATTGTTATTGTTCTGTCAATCATCCAACTTTCTGTTGCTGCTACTACTTTTCCTTTTATACCATTCAGTAACAGCTACGCAAAATGAAAATTGGAATATTGACTAATCAACCTTTTTAATTGGCATGTAACATGGAATTGGTGCAGTTTACAAGTAACACACAAAATGTTTGTATTGAGGATAAATAAATGGTTAAAAAATAAGCATTAAATCTCAAATTTGCTCTTTTGGTGCTGCTTCATAGATTAACTTGTAATAAAGCAGATAGAACTGAATATATGCACTGACCATTATGATAAATACATTTGACAGTGTGCCAAGTTTGGTTTGTAGATGCCAACAAAGGAAGAAATGGTACAGCTTCATCTCCTTTGTGGATTATTAGGAAACTGTTTGCAGGACAGGGCGGTTCACTGAACAGATGGGCTTGGTCTTTCTCAGTAATTTGCTCCTCCCTTTATGTCTGACACTGACTTGAAGCCCTCCACCTGCCTTGTCGCTATGGAAATGCAGTGGAGCTAGATAATAACAATGACATCAGTTGGCATGACATCAACCCCTTGAACACTAACAATGCAAGGATAGTACTTCGTTAGGCAGTCCTGCAAGTGGTGGTAGATGATGTAATCCTAACAGGTGGTGCTAGGCATATGTCTAACTGGGAAAAAAGAGATAATTTAGTATCATTATCCTATGCAAATTATATGCATATTTTGGAAAAGGCCATATGCTTTGTCTGACAATAGCTGACAGCTTATGATTCCCTTTGTGTCCAAAGGTTTGAGAGAATTTATAATCCATAGCTGATGGAATATTCCTATTTCTGGGGTTTCTAAATTAATTAGCTGTAACCAATACTAAAACAGTTCAAGCTCTCAACTTTTAACAAAATGGAAATTATTTGTAACATAAGTTTTAAAGTGTGCCGGGGAGCTTTCATTGTGGTTCTGAAGATGTTCACTGATAGTTTATCTGTTAATCAATGCAATGCATTGTTGTTTTACAGATATTCTAGATTTAAATTCATGCTTGCTTGCAGCTACTAGGGTCAGTTAATTCATCTATAAATGCATTGTTTGCATGGTGCAGCTTTAAAACAAAATGTAAATTAAGTTGGATTTATACAAAAGTCTTCTGGAAGACTGAGAAATAGCAGGACATTGTTTGCTATGAGGTCTCGTTGCAGAAATGGCCATAAATTGCCAAGTTAACTACTTTACTTATAAATATGTTTAAACACAGCTTGCATTGCCCCAGGTATGCTATGGAAGTCTGGGAGAGGGGGAAAAGAACTTTTCTACCGAAGTAGGAATTATGCCCAAAATGAACCTTCAATGGCTTTTGGGGTGGGAGGTCAAAAAAAGCCTCAAGTAGAGACCTGTTGGCTATAACACCTGATGTTCCTTTAAAGGACCAACAGGTTTTATAACCATGATAGTAGCGGAGAAACAAAACAATCTGGATGAAGAGGATGATGGCTGGAAATGGTTGAGGATGTGAAGCAAACTTCAGGGAGCTGAAGCTGAACCTGGGCCTGTGTGTCTGCTTAAGAGGTACAAAGCAACAGGTGAGGGGCTGTTTGGTTCACAATCAATGACCCATCAAAATTATGCTTCTGCACATAGAGGTAGGTGACGGTGGCTACCTGCTTAAGTCACATGGTTCTTTTATAATACAGGAAGAAATGTGATAATTTAAAAATGGGGAGCAGAAGCTAAGCAAAACTTAGCTGCAGGCTCCTAAGCCTCAGACTCAAATCTGTGACTGCACTAAAAGGAATATTAGATCACACTTATGTGAAGATACTGAGGAACAGCTTGAGGACCAGAGATTCATAGCAAATGCATATCAGAGAAAAACTCAGTACAGGTCAGCAGTACCTTACACAAATGGTTGCAACACTAAAGTCTCCATCCATCCCCTTTGACATTGACAGAAAGCCGTTCAGGACAGACGTGCAACCAAAGTGATGTTTTGACAAATGTGCATTCAGACCCCTCACACTTGTGCTTCTGACGTCACAAATTCTCACTAAAATCAAAAAGAAGTATCTATTTGAAGAGGCTTCCAGCAGTCTCTTTTTAGTACTCTCAGCACCTGGAGCAAGTGGGTCTGCCATATGCTATGCGCACTTCACCCAGTTCTCATTAAAATTCGCAACTGGGATCTTGCAACAGGTGTAGACTCTCATTTGTATATTTAAACAGCTTCCTACATGTTTTGCATGGAAATAATTGGCACGAATTTAAAGAGTGAATGAATGCATAAGGTGCCAGTTAGCCATTTTTCAGGCCAGCAAAGTGTGATTGGCAGTTGAAAATTACTCCTTATATTTCAGGCAAAAATTATGGACAATCAAAGCCTGGGAACTCAACTACTTCGTTTGACAAGTCACAATGGAATAAGTGGATTTTTCTGGGACAACACTGTTCTTTTGCCTTTGTTATCCTCTCATTTGCATATATTGGTGGATGCATTTGCTCCCACAGACTTGGTGTTTAGCAAATGTTTTAGAATGGGAGCAACTCTAACATATCTGATTTAGTTCCCAAAATTCTGCCCTTAAGGCTACAACTGCATCATTATTTTTCCCTCAAAATTAGAGAATTTTGGGCACAAATGTTTTCTTCCTGCTGAAGTAGAGTTGTGCTTACAATTTGATCAGAAAAAAATAGTTGTTAACATTTTATAAGCACAACAGTGAGATTCAGAAGAGCTACTTTGATTCAGAAGTGTTCTGCTACCTTTCTGAATAAACTGTGCCATATCAAAGGGTTAAGAGTTTTTGGATAAACCCTAATCAAAGAGAACATTCGGTCTTTATTTACATGTTTTGCACTATTAAAAGGTCTGTTATCAGAAGTTTTTTAATATCCTGTTTAAACATTTTTCAGGTGTCACAATATCGGTGAAGTAACCCTGCTGCTGCATGAAACTTGATAGAAAATGAGTCCAAGTTATAGTGAAGGTTTAAAAATAGTGATCCTTGATGTGGAGTTGTCAAATTTGTATAGCTCAATATGAAGTTGCGCTTAATGAGTTTTACAAGATATCCTGATGTTTTTTGAAGGACAAGTGATATTTTTAAGTGAAAAACAATGATCTCCCATTGGGAAGCATTGCAGTAATTACAGAATGAGTTGGACAAAAAACATGAGTGGACTGAATAGAAGAAAGCGGTGATCAAATTAGCCTCTATGACACCCGATTGTTTTTTTTTCTTTTTGGAGCCTTGGGTGCAGTTTCGCTTGCAAAATTGTATCGCTGCACGTGCGGATATCTCTGGTTCTAGCTGACATTTTGATGAGAGCTTTGGTGTGCGCATAGGCAGCATCTTCCAGAAGTATGCAGAATCGGCAGATTGTGATGGTGGTCTGCATGGAAAGCTGATTTGATGCCAGTGCTCCAGATAATGCCCCCTCTCAACCTTGCACAGCTGAACATGTACTTAGCAGCATAGGGGAACTGCCCACCCACATCACACCACCATTTACATGGATTGTCAAATACTTTCAGATTAATTACTGATTGATTTCTACTGGCTCTTGCTGCAACAGAACTAATTGGTCCCTAAAATTGGTGTGATAGTTTACATCTCTATAGACTACAGTATGGCAAGGAAAATAAGCAGAGATGAGACAGAGCAGGAGGACCTGTGGAAAACAGAAGAAGAGGATTTGGTGGGGTGGAGAAAAGGAGGGCTCACAGGAAGAGGTCTTATTACCCAGGGTGTTCAGGGATCAATTCTCCTAGTTCAGTGAGGTGATTGTACAGAAACTCCTGGAATAATTTCCTTCCTGGCTGGAGCAAGCAATATCTGCAACATCTCCCATTTTGCCATCCTCTGCAAAAGTGAGGTCATTAATGTGCTGTTTCCCAAGAAGGCTGAATACATTTCATTCCCTCTTGTCAGAGAAACAGGTAGTTTTGTGAGACTTGCCAGCTTCCCCAATTTGTAGGGTGCCATTAACTGCATGTATGTTGCCTTACCAGTGCTGCCTGCTTCCCCATTACTCATCTAGAATCAGATTGGCTGGCAGCTCTTGAGATCAGGACTTCCTATTCCTGAGGGACGGAAGTCCCACTCTCGGCTCATTAAGGCCGGCCTCAGCGTATTATCACTACAGGGCAGCCTTTTTTAAAGTCGAATGGCTCAAGACCAATTTTTCTACAATGGGGTGTGGGGGAGGTGAGCAATATGCCTCCTGTAAAGTTCGCACTACAGTGTCTGTACCTGAAGTGGTTGCGAGCATCATTACAAGTGACTACTGCCTTCATGCTTTTCCAGTTCTTGCTCCTTCAGCACAGCTTGGCCTGATTGCAGTCTTTCGGCATCAGAAGGAGGAAGGCCCAAAGATAGGGTTTTGGTGAGGAAAGGGAACGG
Organism: Carcharodon carcharias; assembly: GCF_017639515.1. Classification (NCBI taxonomy): domain Eukaryota; kingdom Metazoa; phylum Chordata; class Chondrichthyes; order Lamniformes; family Lamnidae; genus Carcharodon; species Carcharodon carcharias. The sequence goes on from NC_054468.1 coordinate 182,084,540, forward strand.
ATAAAGCAAGAGGTGCCTGCTTTCACTATCTCTGGCTTGTAAATCAGTGTGTAGGATGAAGGGAAGTGGGATGTAAAGAGGAGGATTAGGTTATAAATGCTATTATCCATGCTTCTTTTAGCCTCATTGTTGGCCATGATCTCAGCAATGGCTGCTCCAATGATGGTGCCCACAGTCTTCTCCATTGGACTTTAGTCATGCAGCACTCCCCACCCACCCTTTTGTTAGGTGCTGCTGTCTCCTGTTATGCACCACCTTGCCTTGAGAGAGGGAAATGTGTCACTGTGTGTGGTGCAAAGTGTGGGTGATGTGACGTCTTTATGGTTGAATAGCTGGCAGTGTGTGCAAGTTATGAGATGGGGATGTGTGGCTTGAAGCAGAACTAAGTGTATAAAGGTGCAGTGGAGCTACGAATGTGAGGTTGGAGTCATGACTGATAGAGAGGGTGTGGTGCATTGAGAACAACGTGTGAAGTTAATGCAGCAGTTGTGTGAAATAGCATTTGAATTCACTAATCTTGACCGCTTCTGAGGCATGGAATTTCTTGTGGCACTGCATCCAGGTCATTGGAGCTAGACATCTGGTATTGACCACCTCACATATCTCTTCTCATTGCCCTTACACGGTTTGTCCGTCTCCTAGAGACTCCTCGACTCTAACGGATAAAGGACTGCTTCCCTCCTGTTAATTTCCTCCACCGAGGCATCCTGTATCAGGGAAGCTTGGAGCACATTCTCTCCCCTGCACCTTAATTCTGTGTTCTAACATAAGACTTGGGAGCAGGAGTAGGCCATTCGCCCTTTGAGCCTGCTCGACCATTCAATAAGATCGTGGCTAATCTGGTTGTGGTCTCAGCTGTACTTTCCTGTCTGCCCCCCATAACCCTTGGCTTCCTGGTCTAACAAAAATCTATCTAATTCAGCCTTGAATAAATTTAACCACCCAGCTTCTGCTACCTTCTGAGGAAGAGAATTCCACACTCTAATGACCATCTAAGAGAGAGAATTTCTCCTCATCTCTGTCTTAAAAGGGAGACCTCTTATTCTTAAATAATGTCCCTTCATTTTAGTTCCCTCACAAGAGGAAACATCCTCCTCGTATCCACCCTATCCAGTTACCTCAAGATCTTATGTTTTACCTCTCATTCTTCCAAACTTCAATGGATATAGGCCTACCTGCTCAGTCTTTCTTCGTAACCTTCGCAGGCACCTCATTCCCAGGAATGAGTTGCGTGAACCTTATCTGAATTGCTTCTAAAGCAGCTATATCTTTTTTTCAAATAAGAAGACCAAAACAGCATGCAGTATTGCACGATGTGCTCCCGCCAAGGCCCTGTACAGCTGCAGTAAAACTTCCCTACTTTCATATTCCATTCATCTTGCAATAAATGCCAACATTCCATTTGCCTTATAATCACTTGCTGTACATACATACTAACTTTATGATTTATGTACCAGGGCACCCAGATCTCTCTATATCTGTAATCTCTCTCCATTTGCTGCTTTTTGCCAAAATGGACAAATTCACAATTACCCACCTTATACCCCAACTGCTAAATCTTGGCCCACTCACTTAACCTGTCTTTCTCCCTTTGCAGACTCTCTACCTCCTCTCGACAACTTACTCTCCTACTTATCTTTTATCAGCAAATTTAGCTACGATACATTTGGTCCCTTCATCAAGTCATTGATATAGATTGTAAATAGTTGAGGTCCCAGCACTGATTCCTGTGGCACTCCACTACTTACAGTTTGCCAGTCTGAAAAAGACCCATGTATCCCTACTTTCAGCTTCCTATCAGGTAACCAATCCTTTATCCATGCTAATATGTTACCCCCTACACCATGTGTTCTTATCTTGTTTAGTAACCTTTGTGGTACCTTATCAAATGCCTTTTGGCAATCCAAGTACACCACACGTAGTGGTTCCCCCTTATCCACTTTGACTATTACTTCACCACAAAACACTAACAGGTTATTTAAACACTATTTCCCTTTCATAAAGTCATGTTGGCTCTGCCTGATCACATCATGGTTTTCTACGTATCCTGCTATAACCTCCTTAATAATGGATTCTAGCACTTTCCCTATAACAGGTCTGAGGCTAACTGCCCTATTGTTTCCTGCTTTCTGCCTCCCTCCTTTCTTGAATAAAGGTATTATATTAGCTATTTTCCAATCCACTGGGACGCTTCTGAATCTAAGGCATTTTGGAAGATTATAACCAGTGCATCAACTATGTGTGCCGCCGCTTCTTTTAAGATCCTAGGATGAAGGCCATTTGGTCCTGGGAACTTTTCAGCCTTTAGTTCTAATAGTTTTCCTAGTCCCTTTTGCCTGATGATGGTGACTGTTTTAAGCTCATCCCTCCCTCTCAGCTCTTGATTTTCAATTATTTTGGGAAGTTTTCTAAGTCTTCTACTGAGAATTCAGACACAAAATACATAACAAAAACAGAATTACCTGAAAAAACTCAGCAGGTCTGGCAGCATCGGCGGAGAAGAAAAGAGTTGACGTTTCGAGTCCTCATGACCCTTCGACAGAACTTGAGTTCGAGTCCAAGAAAGAGTTGAAATATAAGCTGGTTTAAGGTGTGTGTGTGGGGGGCGGAGAGATAGAGAGACAGAGAGGTGGGGGGGGCGGTGTGGTTGTAGGGACAAACAAGCAGTGATAGAAGCAGATCATCAAAAGATGTCAACGACAATAGTACAATAGAACACATAGGTGTTAAAGTTAAAGTTGGTGATATTATCTAAACGAATGTGCTAATTAAGAATGGATGGTAGGGCACTCAAGGTATAGCTCTAGTGGGGGTTTTTTTTAAAATTTTTTTTATATAATGGAAATAGGTGGGAAAAGGAAAATCTTTATAATTTATTGGAAAAAAAAAGGGAAGGGGGAAACAGAAAGGGAGTGGGGATGGGGGAGGGAGCTCACGACCTAAAGTTGTTGAATTCAATATTCAGTCCGGAAGGCTGTAAAGTCCCTAGTCGGAAGATGAGGTGTTGTTCCTCCAGTTTGCGTTGGGCTTCACTGGAACAATACAGCAAGCCAAGGACAGACATGTGGGCAAGAGAGCAGGGTGGAGTGTTAAAATGGCAAGCGGCAGGGAGGTTTGGGTCATTCTTGCGGACAGACCGCAGGTGTTCTGCAAAGCGGTCGCCCAGTTTACGTTTGGTCTCTCCAATGTAGAGGAGACCACATTGGGAGCAACGAATGCAGTAGACTAAGTTGGGGAAATGCAAGTGAAATGCTGCTTCACTTGAAAGGAGTGTTTGGGTCCTTGGACGGTGAGGAGAGAGGAAGTGAAGGGGCAGGTGTTACATCTTTTGCGTGGGCATGGGGTGGTGCCATAGGAGGGGGTTGAGGAGTAGGGGGTGATGGAGGAGTGGACCAGGGTGTCCCGGAGGGAGCGATCCCTACGGAATGCCGATAAGGGGGGTGAAGGGAAGATGTGTTTGGTGGTGGCATCATGCTGGAGTTGGCGGAAATGGCGAAGGATGATCCTTTGAATGCGGAGGCTGATGGGGTGATAAGTGAGGACAAGGGGGACCCTATCATGTTTCTGGGAGGGAGGAGAAGGCGTGAGGGCGGATGCGTGGGAGATGGGCCGGACACGGTTGAGGGCCCTGTCAACGACCGTGGGTGGAAAACCTCGGTTAAGGAAGAAGGAGGACATGTCAGAGGAACTGTTTTTGAATGTAGCATCATCAGAACAGATGCGACGGAGGCGAAGGAACTGAGAGAATGGGATGGAGTCCTTACAGGAAGCGGGGTGTGAGGAGCTGTAGTCGAGATAGCTGTGGGAGTCGGTGGGTTTGTAATGGATATTGGTGGACAGTCTATCACCAGAGATTGAGACAGAGAGGTCAAGGAAGGGAAGGGAAGTGTCAGAGATGGACCACGTGAAAATGATGGAGGGGTGGAGATTGGAAGCAAAATTAATAAATTTTTCCAAGTCCCGACGAGAGCATGAAGCGGCACCGAAGTAATCATCGATGTACCAGAGAAAGAGTTGTGGAAGGGGGCCGGAGTAGGACTGCAACAAGGAATGTTCCACATACCCCATAAAGAGACAGGCATAGCTGGGGCCCATGCGGGTACCCATAGCCACACCTTTTATTTGGAGGAAGTGAGAGGAGTTGAAGGAGAAATTGTTCAGCGTGAGAACAAGTTCAGCCAGACGGAGGAGAGTAGTGGTGGATGGGGATTGTTCGGGCCTCTGTTCGAGGAAGAAGCTAAGGGCCCTCAGAGCATCCTGGTGGGGGATGGAGGTGTAGAGGGATTGGACGTCCATGGTGAAGAGGAAGCGGTTGGGGCCAGGGAACTGGAAATTGTTGATGTGACGTAAGGTGTCAGAGGAATCACGGATGTAGGTGGGAAGGGACTGGACAAGGGGAGAGAGAAGGGAGTCAAGATAACGAGAAATGAGTTCTGTGGGGCAGGAGCAAGCTGAGACGATCGGTCTACCGGGGCAGTTCTGTTTGTGGATTTTGGGTAGAAGATAGAAGCGGGCCGTCCGAGGTTGGGCGACTATCAGGTTGGAAGCTGTGGGAGGGAGATCCCCAGAGGAGATGAGGTCAGTGACAGTCCTGGAAACAATGGCTTGATGTTCAGTGGTGGGGTCATGGTCCAGGGAGAGGTAGGAGGAAGTGTCTGCGAGTTGACGCTCAGCCTCCGCGAGGTAGAGGTCAGTGCGCCAGACAACAACAGCACCAAAATACATGTTCAACGCCTCTGCCACTTCTTTGTTTTCAATTATCAATTCCCCAGACTCTCTCTAGAGGACCTACATTAGCTTTTGTTTTTTTTTCCCTTTTCAAATACTTGTAGAAACTCTTACCATCTGTTTTTATATTACTAGCTAACATTCTGTCATATTCTGCTTTCTACCTCTTTATTGTCTTTTTAGTCATTCTTTGCTAATTTATAAAGTCTGTCCAATCCTGTGATTTGCCCCTAATCTTTCAAGATTTGGACAGTGACTTCTTTCAATTTAATACTATCCTTGACTTCCTTATTTAGCTACAGATGATGCATCCTTCTTAAAGAGCATTTGTTTCTCACTGGGATAAATCTTTGCTGAGAGTTATTAAATACCTTATAAGTCTGCCACTGCAGGCCTACTGTCTTACCTTTTAACCTAGTTTCCCAGTTCACCTTAGCCACCTCTGCCTTCATACCCTCATAGTTACCTTTACTTAAGTTTAAAACACTGGTCATGGAACCACACTTCTCAATTTCAAACTGAATATGACATTCTATCATGGTGCGATCACTGTCACTTAAAGGCTCCTTTACCATGTGGTTATTGATTAATCTTGTTCCATTGCATATTATAAGGTCTATGATGGCCTGCTCCCTCTACCATGTACTGCTTTAAGAAATTGTCCCAAAAACACTCTTATGAACTCATTTTTCAGGCTACCATTGCCTATCTTTTAACCATTTTTGCTATCTTTGGCCTTATCTGCTGATGCACTCTCACGATTGCATGCTCTGTCCCTTCCTGTCACTCTCTGGTAATCATTACCCAGGTTGCTTCCCTGCTCTATTACTGTGTTGTTTCTCTTTACTATATTTCCTCTCACATGATCCCTTGTCCCCACTATTTAGTTTAAAGCCCTTTGTACTGCCCTAGTTATGCGATTTGCCAGAACACTGCTCCCAGCACAGTTCAGATGAAGAACGTCCTAATGGTACTGTTCCCACCTCAGTACTGATGCCAGTGTCTCATGAATTGAAACCCGTTTCTCCCACACCAATCTTTGAACCATGCATTCATCTCTCCAATCTTATTTACCCTATGCCAATTTGATTGTGGCTCAGATAATAATCCAAACATTGTTATCCTTGAAGTCTGCTCTTTAATTTAACTCCTAGTTGGTCATGCTCCTTCAGCAGAACCTCTTCCAGTCCTGCTTATGTCATTGGTTACCTACATGGGCCATGACAACTGGATCCTTCCCCTTTATTGCAAGTTCCTTTCCAGCGCAGGGCAGATGCCTCAAAACCTAGCACTGGACGGGCAACACAGCTGTCTGGATTCTTGGTGTCACCTGCAGAGAACTGTGTCCATCCCCCTGACTATGCTATCCCCTACTATCACTACATTCCTATTTACTCCCCACACTTGAATGGCTTCCTGTACCACGGTGCCCTAGTCAGTTAGCTCACCCATACTGCAGCTCCTGCTTTCATCCAAACAAGCTAAAAGTACCTCAGACCTGTTGGACAACTGCAAGGGCTAAGGCTCCTGCACTTCTGCCCTCTGGTTGCCCTTGCATGCCTCACTTGCACTCACCCTTCTGTCGTGAACACCACCCAAGTCAGAAGACCCTATCTGAAGGGATGTGACTGTCTTCTGGGGCAAAGTACCCAGGTATCTTTATCCCCCTCTAATATATTGCATGGTCTATAGCTCTGCCTCCAGCTCAATGATGCTGAGCTGAAGATTCTCAAACACTTACTGCAGATATGTTTTCCTGTATACTTTGAATTCCAGGAACACTCTAATTCTTCAGTCACAACACATCACCTGCCCTGTCACCCTTAATGCATTTTAATTAACTAATTAAATAAATAAAATTAAATAATTATTTATTTTCCTCATTTTATTCAGTGCCTCTCCTTACCACCACTTACTGTACTAATTTGAACCTTAGTAATAGAATAGACCTTTACCATTAAAAAATTATTTTAAAATTTGTTTTTCTAATTTCCAGCCATTTACATACCCATTCCAAGATCAGTTGCTTACCAGCCAATTAACTTGGGGCTTTCCAGTGATGTCAATATTCACTTTTTTTTCAAACTGTAACTCTCGGCTCTCCTGCCAAAGTCTTGCTGTTTTAACCTCTGTCCCGAAGTCTCCCTGTGTTCTCCTTGTTTACGCTCTCTTCTGAAGACAGTTCTAGCATCTACTTCACCCAGAGTGCACCTCCCCTCTGAGGTTCAGGCTGACTTCAAGTAATACAGCTAGCTTTAAGTGGTACTAGTGTTGCACAAACTTGGGCCCCCTGCTGAGACGTGCAACCATTTGACAGCATATTAAGCGCTGGCTGCAATTAAGCAGGCAGTATGAAGTTTGTGTTACCTGTAAGGGAAGTAACAGATGCAGCTTAATTACACCTGTATCTGTTTTTGGACACAGTCTAATTTTGAGGCCAATGAATTTTCATACCAAGAGATGTAAAGTATTGAACATAGGAAGGGAAAATAGATGCAACATGTACTCCATGAATGGTAGTGAAATAGCTAAGGATGAAACCGAAAGAGACCAAGAAGACTTAGTAGCATCGACGCAAAACAAAGCAGCAATCAATAATACCATTGGAAAGTTGAAACAGTAGATTCTATGTTGGAGCAGGTTGTGATCAAACCTTAGACGGTTCTGGTCAGACCAGACCTTGAGCACTGCATCCTGTTGTGGTCACCAAGGCACAAGGTGGTTATCTGGGCACTGGAGGTGATGCAGGGTAAGAATCACAAGTCTGAACATTCGTGTCAGGGATTCGAGTTATTACAACTAAGAGTTGGAATTTTCAAAATTACAATATTTTCAATATTACAAAATTCCACGCCCCCAGAGAGTGATCAATGTAATAATCATTCAGAGCGAGCTACAAACCCTGGAATCAGGAAAAATGCAATGGAATGCTGCTGCAAAAAACTATGATCTTTCTGGATGAATTAAGGTATCTCTAATTATTTTATGATCTTTTTGTTAACTGTTAAGCCTCTGAGTATGAAGCTGAATCAGAGCCCAAAGCACTGTTCCACATATTGGTAACAGTCTGGTTTCCTAGTTGACTAGTTCCTAATCTCAGCTGAGCCATTATGGGGGCTAATCAGAAGGAGCTAGGTGCTTTCCTACAATACAGAAGGAAAGTTTTATTACTATTTGTTCTCCAGGACATAGAAGGTAAAGCCAATATTTATTTCTAATCTTTTTCTGTCCAGAGAAAGCGATGGTGGGCCTTTTTGAGCCAATGCAGTCCATGTCATAAGGGTGCTCCCACAATGCAGTTACACAGGGAATTCCAGGATTTTGATCCAATGATGATTAGGATTCAATGACGTACCTCCAAGTCAAGATGGTGTATTATTGGAAGGTTTTTTTAATCATTCTCGGGATGTGGACTTCGCTGGCTGGGCCAGCATTTTTTGCCCACCCTAGTTGCCCTTGAGAAGGTGGTGGTGAGCTGCCTTCTTGAACTGCTGCAGTCCATGTGGTGCAGGTTAGGAAGGGAGTTCCAGGGTTTTGACCAAGCAACAATAAAGAATTGGCAATATATTTCCAGTCAGGATGGTGAGTGACTTGGAGGGGAGCTTCCAAGTGGTGGTGTTCCCATCTATCTGCTGCCCTTGTCCTTCTGGGTGGTGGTGGCCGTGAGTTTGGAAGGTGCTATCGAAGGAGCTTTGGTGAATTCCTGCAGTGCATCTTGTACTTGGTATAAACTGCTGCTAATATGCGTCGGTGGTGAAGGGAGTGAATGTTTGCGGATGTGGTACCAATCAAGCAGGCTGCTTTTTCCTGGATGGTGCCAAGCTTCTTGAGTGTTGGAGCTACACTCATTCAGGCAAGTGGGGATTATTCCATCACACTCCTGACTTGTGCCTTGTATGTGGTGGACAGGCTTTGGGCAGTCAGGAGGTGAATTACTCATTACAGGATTCCTAGCCTCTGAGGATCATGTGAACTTGGAGGTGATGGTAGGTATTCCCATGATATTGCTGCTCAAGTGGTGGCAGAGATTATGGTGCTAGTAGCTGCTGTCAGAGTAAACTCAATAGCCTGGATGAGGTTCCATTTCCAAAAAAAAATTAAATAAATTTCCAAAACCAAACATATATTTTGAACTGAAGCAGTTGGAGTTCATCACCACAGTTGCTGCCAAAAGATACAACTACATCCAGTTCGACCCACAGCAATTACTTTCTTTCAATATACAACTTTACAGACTGATAGATGGCAAACTGCCTGAAATGGAAGTTTTATTAAAATAAGGTTTTTGATTGCTTATCAATGTATCCTATCATATATTGTGTTTATTCTGTCACCTGCTGCCATCATCCAACGTTAGGTGAAACTGCATTTTCATGAGTATCATATCACAGGCAGTTATTTTCTTTTTAAATTAAATCAAATGTTGTGAGCCCCTTTGGGGATTGGGGCAAGGACGAGGTTATTGTCTTGCAGCAGGATCATCCAATAAGCACAATGTTTTAGGCTAGGAGTCCATTTTCAATCTTGTCCAAAACAATACTCTTAGTGGATTTTTTAGCACACACAAAATTGTTTTTATTTTGAAGATCAGTTCTGGTCTCAAGTCCGACCCCTAATTGCTTGTGTGCTTAAGGTACCAGTTGCTGGTTCTGTGAGCATGAACTAACAATCTTTGTACCAAAGGTTAAAGCAGATTTTAAATCAACAGCCGTTAGCTCAGAGGACTTCGTTAAAATTTCCACGATCATAGCAAGTTAATCCATTTTGTTTATTACTCTCCAGCTATATTTCAAATACCTTTTTCAAGGGAAAAGTTGTCAAATGGTTTATTTTGACAGGGTCAACATTTTATGACATTAGTCCATAGTATTTACACTGTTACCAAATAGCTGTACTTTGTATATGTTCAATTTTGGTCACTGAAAGAAACTTACTCTCCAATAATTAATTCAATGCTCCTCATTTGCTAAATATACTCTTCATTTGATCATGAGCTCAGGGAAAATTGTTTATTTACATTGAATTTTTAGATAAACCACCAGGATTGGTGGGTTATAGCCAAAATATTGTGTGCTGTCGTTTGATAGCTGAGTGCTTAGGTAGGCAAGCCAAAAAAGGTTAATTTCCCCTTCAATAGCAATCTTATTGGAATTGTATGGTGATGATAAGTATTAACGTATTATGGAACTGTATGGTGATGATAAGTATTAATGTATTATGGAGCTGTGCTCCCAATCTGAACCACACTAAGGAGAGGAGGAGGAGAGAAAAGTGAAAGGGAGAATTGCATGTGAGGAGCTCCGAGTGCTACCTTCACAGTCAGTGTGTGAGGCATGGAGGGGGTTGGGGTGCATTCATGAAGGCCTTTCAGTCACAAGCTGGCAAAGGAAAAGGAACAAAAATAACCTTTTCCAAATACCCCAATTCAAATTAATGTAAAAGGAAAATCAGCATGAACACAGTAGCAATCAGACCCCATCTATAGTCCTCCCAATCCAAATTAACTGCAGCTGTAATGTGAAATCATAAGCAAAATTTATTATACAATTTTATTAAAAATGCTTTTTTTTGTCTTTGAAGCAGCAGAATGTGATCTTTTATTTTACAGCTGTGGTATAATCTGGGCAAATTTCCTGCATTTCAAGGGCTTTATCTATGCACATTGTGTCACTGGTTTTATAGCTCATGGTTTGATAATGAATTGATCTGTGTTTTGTTCATTTTTGGTTTTTGTTCATTTATTAAGGTAAAATATAATCTGGATTTGACTCCCAAGTGTGTTTTTCTTACTGTTTTGTGTATCTTCATCCCCGGTGAAGTACTGAGGTGGCTTTAAAACAACATATAAAACACGCTTTCAGGGAAATCGATGGTGGAGAAATGAGAACAATGTGTAGGTGCAGCTTCCAAATTTGGATCAATTCCACACGACACTCAAAATTTAAGTCAGATACTTGGGGCTAGAGATTATTCGACATTAAGCCCATTTTTCAGGAGTAAAATGGGCATGAATACTACCAATTTAGAAGTGGTGTGGGTTGCACCCAATTTGAGCAGACTTTGGTCCCACTGCCAAATTCATGGGGCTCATTCTTTCAGAGAGAGTAAAGGGCCAAGGCTTCAAATGTGTTAGGCCTTTTGAAAGTGGAAGTTAGTGGCCTAACACTTGTGAAAGAACTCCTTAGACAAATTCTGCCCCATCCAGGGTTCTTCAGGTCACCAATGACAAGTATTAGATGTGTTTTTTTTTCTTCAAGAAGCCACAAGAGTCATGATCAGTTACCCATTAGCCCCTTCCAACCACACCCTCCCTCACTGCCAAGGCACCTGTATGAGGGACGCTGCCAACCAGACATGCCACCCAAAATTGATGCCTCCTGATGCGCTGCTTGGTGAGGCCCAACCCAATTATTCGGGTGAAATCAGATGACTAATTTCCATTGATCCTGTGGCCTTTTGCTTCAAGCTCAGGGTGTCTGGAGTCTAAAATGGGAAATTAACTCTTTTCTACCGCTTTGATACTTTGTTACAAAAATATGTATTGTATTAGGATTGTAATTGTCATTGTAATGATTTTCTGTGGGCAGTTAATTTTTAGTTAACCAGGAGAAGGAAGTGGTAATGACAGTAAAGATTGGAATTTGAAACTGGAGATGGAACTCGCTGTCCTAGATGCAAACTCAATTAAAGTGGGTAAAAGGGAGGTAGATAATTAATGATGTTAAGGGAACTAGAGATTTGGGATTCAAATGAGATGCCAGGGCTATCAAAAAAGGTGAAGCAGGTTCAAAGGGACGAATAGTTTATTATAAAGTAGTGTTGTATAATAGATAGCAATGACAACCCGTAGGTGTGCCTGTGGCAATACCATTTTAGCCACCGCATTAACTTTAATACAAAACGCCTTGGGCATACTACAGGTAAACAACATTGAAAACAAATTAATGCCTTTGTATACTGATCAGTTGTTAAACATGCTAATAAAAATAATCTGGGTGCAAAAGTTGGCATCCATGACACAAAATGGTGTAATTATAAATTGACCTTTCACTTTTGGAATTGCACCATATTGCAAGATAAAATGTTATAGGTAAGTGAGTGCTTTTAATGTAGCTCAACAGACTGCGGATTTCACACTTGAGGGACTGAGTTTCCCTGACATTCTGCATAACCTTTTATTCAAGTTCTACTCATTTGGAAGGACATGGCAAGTGTTGTCCCACAAGGATCTGTGCTGGGCCCTCACTATTCACCACATTTATTAATGACTTGCCAGTGACAAAAAGTTTGACATACAGTAAGTAGTGTAGGTGGGAACATAAAATTATAAAGAAACATTGATCAATTAAGCAAGTGGGCAAAATGTGGTAGATGAATTTCAATACAGTTAACTGTAAGACCATTCATTTTGGATCAAAAAGAATAGATCCAAGGGCTTTTAAATGGTGAGAACCTGGAAACAGTAGAGGTCCAAAGAGATTTAGGCACATGCTTGAGGGGCTTAATGACCTACTCCTCTTCCTATGATTAATTTATGTTAATTCCTGACTATTCCTATTGTAATTGTTTGGTGAGCTATCATTTCGCTTTCTACTTTTTTATATTTTGGTTTTATTATGTGATTTAATATTTTATCACTAATTAAAAAATGAAGGTGAATAGCTCAGAACACCAGCAAGGTTGAAAAGCTATATAAACCAGGAAATAATGTTTAGGTGAGGTTACATTTGGATTTGACAAGCCTGTGTGATGAAGGAAAACAGAGAGGTGAATATATTGAACTGGTATGTGGTTGGGTGCTAACTCGACTTCAATCTTTTTAATCATTTTGTAAATGGGATTGCATGTAATAATTTCCCTTCTGAACACTTTCACAGTTGATTAGTTAAATTATTAACTCTTTTTCATAAATCCATACCTAATTGCATTTTAACCCTTTAGAACTGTAGCTGTAAAAAAAAGAAAAATTGAAGCGGATAAGCATTTGAATATATAAACTCCTGAGTGTACAAATAGATAAAGCCATTAAAAAAGATCGTCAAAATTTTGGGTTTTATAAATCCAAGTAAAGAAGTGATGATAAATTTGCACAAACCATTGTTCAGGATACAGAGATTTGTGCCCCATTATAGAAATTTACCAGGATGATGCAGCAATGGAAAACTATAGTTACGAAGAGAGACATCAGATGTTAGGACTATTTCCACCAAAGCAGAGAAGGCTAGGAGGAGATTTAATTGCAGTATTTTCAAATTTTGAAGGCCTTCTCTAGAGTTAATAGGGAAGGAGTATTTTCTCTGGGCAATATGTAGCAAAGGGCCATCATTTTAAAATTGCATTGAGAGTGAGGAGAGAGGTTAACAACAAAAGCACTTGCATTCATATGTTGAATTTAGTGTAGAAAAATATACTAAGATACTTCACAGAGGCATAACAAAAGTGGATGCTGGGGCAAAGGAAGAGAATTTGGGAGTACTGCATAAAAAGGGTATAATGTAGATTCACTAGGACACTGTCTAGTATGAAAAAATACAAATATGAAGAAAGGTGAGAACTTAGAATTGCTTTCCTTAGGATAGATTATAGGCTGATTTGATAAAGGTATGTAAAGTCATGATGGGATTAAGACAGGATAGAAACAAACTGGGTGCACAAGAAACCAATGTCAGAATAGAGAATTTGAGATGGTTGTAGTACTGGAAGAGGTTAGAGGTAGGAAGGGATGAACCATAGCGATTTAAACAAAAGTTTAAAATTTTAAATTTGAGGTGTGGGAGACCCTGCAGCGTCCAGTGAAGGGGGTGATCTGGAATAGGATACAGGCAACAGAATTTTGAATGATCTGAATTACTGGAAAAGTTACAGATTTTGTGATGGGACCAAGATAATGGCTTTGTCTTTTCCAATTTATAGTTGGTGGAAATTGCAGTGTATCTGGGACTCGATATCAGGGAAACAGTCTAACAGCACAGTCAGTGAAGTCAAAACAGTAATGATGAGGCAGAGTTAGACGTCATTTGCATACATATAGCAACAGAGCCCATGGCATCAGATGATGTTCCAAGGGGTAGCAAGCAGATGAGGAAGAATGAAATGGTGTAGGGATAGGATGAGAAGTATTGACAGAGATCCTCTGATTAGATAAGTAACTGTGGACCAAGCAAGATCAGCCACATGAAACAGGATAACGCAAAAGGGGTATTGCAGGAGAATTGTGTGAATGACTGACTGTGTTGAAGGGTACAGAGTTGAGAAAGGTGAGGAGGAATAGTATGCCATTGTTACAACTGGAAATAGTGTAATTCTTGACTTTGGTTAGGGCTGTTCTGATGATGTGGGAGGGATTGAAACTTGGAATTGTGAGAGAGTTGGTTATGGATCTAGAAAGTGACATGATCGAGCACCTTGCAGTGAAAAGGAAGGTTAGAGATGGGACTGTTGGAAGAATTTTTTTTTATGCAGAGGATTGTTGAAGCATATGGAAGGCTGAGATTGGCTTTTAATGGAAAACTGGATAAATACTCGAAGCGGAGAAAGCTGCAGGAAAAGTGCAAGACAGTAGGGTTAGTTTTCGGTTACTCAAGCAAAGAACCTTTTGGATATTTGAGTTTAACCATTCATCTGCCTTTCACCCAAATTTGGTGCACCATTTGCAAATAACTAACAACAAGAGCCACTGTTAATTTGACTGCAAATTACAGTCTATTGTTTCAAACGTTTAAGGGTCACAATTCCTTTTCACCTGGATGTCTACTCAGTAAATAGGGTGTCCACGAGAGTTCTTCACTTTGTCTTCACATACATGTTAATAGGTTATGGTATTCTGCAAGTGTTCAGCAACATTTGAAAACTGTTAGGAACCATTTGGAAAAATGGCAATTTGCCTGAATTGAAGTTTAAATTGACAACCACAGGAATGATCTTCATTTGCAAAAACATACAACAGAAAAGGTCACATGTTTGCTGTGTAGCCTTAAGTTTACTAAAGGCTTTCATTGAAGGTATCCAAGAAACCTAAAACCACAGAACTGACTGTCTTTCTATGTTCTGAAAGTAATCCTGTGTTACAAGCACTGCCCATATTGTGTACACACTTGCAGTAAGTTGCTGTTTTCCTGACCTGGGGAGTTCTTCTAAATTTGGCCATTTCCAACAGGCAATTCTGCACCAACCAGAGTGTAACCTGCATATTAGTACAGAAAAGGTTTGGGTTGAGTTATAGTAAACTCGCCCTGGGTAGATTTTATTCGATTTAGAAGTAATGAGAGATTCAAAGTGGAGTGTTGGTGGAGAATCTCAATGGTTACATCATACTGTAGCATTTCATATTGTATATCATGGTGCTCAGATGCTGGAATTTGTTGCTTCCCCACCTCTTGCCTGCTTGATTGACTGGTTTAATCTTTGAGGATCTTTGGGCAGAACTGGAGCCCAAAAAACCAGCTTCGAAGTATAATGGCACTATTAGGGTCTAAACTTTGATTAATAGCCAAAAACTATTGTAAGTTCTGAAAATGAATCCTATTACCCTGACGTTCAACAGTTCTTATTTATTCCCTGTCTGACGAGCTGTGGTGTGAGAGTGTTGCGACAATATAAAAAACAAAGTAGTAAATTATTTTATCAACATGGGTGTTGCCATATTATATGGTATACAATAATATGTAATCCACCATGAGTTGTTTCTTTTTCTCCATTGTGACTGCCATATTGATCACCATAACACTGCAGGAAAATTAACTGTCCGATTCTCCTAAAGATACAGAGGGCCAATTTGAGCATTCCACAAAAGGAGAGCTTGAAATCAACTGGCTCCTGCACAGAGCTGGCTGATGATCCAGGTCTGGCAGAAAGGCTGGAAATGGTGGGGGGAGGGCGTGGGGGTGCAGATGGGGTCGTGCAAAAGCCTGCAGTATGCCAGGGTATTTTGTTGGGGCCAGAAGGAGCTTTCCTACAAAAATAAAAGATGAAAATGGTTTTGGGTTGCTTTTTGAATGTGCTACTATTTCAGCCACTTCATGCTGGCATAAATGGGCGGAACCTAATCTGTGCCTAGTCATACCTCACAATTAGAAAAGGGATGCGATATGTGTCAAAGGATCTACTCTGCATATTAAAAGTGGCCTGCCACCTGAAACGGGAGGGTTCTCCAAGCTGCCTACCCAAAGACTCTTACCAAGATGGTGGTGACCAGAACACCAGTATGAGCACGGCGGGAACTGATCCAATGCAACTACTCAGACAAGTACGTTAACACAAGCTGGGCACTGTTAAAAGTCACTACAGTGCTGCCTTTTGCCCAATTGAAGAACCACAAGTTATTGGGGACTAATTGTGAAACACAAAGTAAAGACCAATTACTAGCAGCAAGTTATTTTTATTTTTAAAAGAAGTGCACAGAAGTCCATTTACAAAACTTGGTGAAATAATCGAGTAACAATAATGAAACACATCTTTGCAGTTGGATAAATATTTGAAATGGAGGTAGATAAGGATTGTGGAAAGAAAGCAGGGCAGTGGGATTAGTTCTGGATTGCTCTAAAGAGCAGGCAGAAACACAAATAGTCTCCTTCTTTGCAACATACTTTTATGGCCAGTGCATGGTGCCTCAACAGAAGAACTATTAGATTTGTTTGACATTTGATTATTGTAAAAAGAAAGAAAATATTGCCTGACTACCCTACTTGACAGTAATGTGAATTATTTAGTTTAGCACAGTGCAGTTGAGGCACAAAAGCAATGTTCTGGAATTCTGCAAGCGGCTAACTAACTGTGTTCTATTTTTTTTTCTCTTCATAGGTGGCCACAGCAGTTTCAAACAACATCATGAGAATCTCTGTGATCATTCTCTGCAGCTTCAGGAGTGCCCAGATGCAGGGGCAGCCTCAGCAATTCCAACACAGCTACCTCAGTCCATCCCCACTACCCCAGACATTGAAAATGCAGAGCTGACACCCATCCTACCCTTCCTGTTTCTAGGAAATGAGCAGGATGCTCAGGATATAGAAAAAATGCAGCGGATGAATGTTGGCTACATCATCAACGTAACTACCCACCTGCCTCTTTATCATTATGAGAAAGGTATCTTCCATTACAAACGGCTACCTGCCACTGATAGCAACAAGCAGAATCTCAGGCAATACTTCGAAGAGGCCTTTGAATTCATTGGTAATTTTCTTTTCAATATATACTGCTTCTCACCCTCTTAAAACTAAAGTATATTCTGTGTTTCTGTTGACATAAACCTTTTTATGACAATATGCAGTTCGGACAGTGGTTTGGAAAGTTTGCAGCTGCTGTAGTGTAATATAATTTGCTGTCAAATTAAGTTACAAACTATCAATATTCTGGGATTGTAGACTCTTGGCCTATAAATCTGGAGAATAAATGAGTCAAAATGTAGTGTAAATGTGACTTTAGGCCAAAAATCCAACTGCAATAAATCTGGAATTTCACCCCTTCAGTCCCCTACCCCCAACCTTTTCCACCTATATTTAGATTTCTATCGAATACAGATTCCTAAGTTGATTTTTGGTTCTGCTTTTTTTTCTGACCTCTTAAATGGAAGGGAGCTGTTTCCCTTTTGTAACCCAAGCAGTCACAAATTTTCCAGTGCAGTACATATGTTCTCTGGACCAGTGTTGTTATTGCTCCTGTAAGCAGCCTTTGTGCCCTACTCTGTGGGAGTTGACTAACACTGACCTATATCCATTTTTGTGGTTTCACATTCCGGAGACATAACAGTCATATTCCTCTGCGATCTGGACTGGATTTGCATCTTTCATTTTCTCTTGAGAGCAGATCAAGCAAACAGTTGGTGAAATGAAGCCTAGTACAAATCTGCAAGCTGCTATATTTCACAAGTAAGTATAAATGGATTTGCTGGGCCAAATTTTCAACTAATCGTCCCAAATGATACAGCGGGATCTGTA
Organism: Carcharodon carcharias; assembly: GCF_017639515.1. Taxonomy (NCBI): domain Eukaryota; kingdom Metazoa; phylum Chordata; class Chondrichthyes; order Lamniformes; family Lamnidae; genus Carcharodon; species Carcharodon carcharias. The sequence continues at coordinate 182,102,200 of NC_054468.1, forward strand.
GTTGATCAGAAACCTGTTGGAATCTGTAGCGGGCTTTGCACTGACTCTCTAACTGACAGAACCCATGAGCAGCAGGAACAACAGCAACAGCATCAGCTGTCTTCTCCTTTGCCATGTGCTACTCCACAGTGCAGAGATCCTACTCCAAGGAGGCAAGACTCCCAAACATAGGGTTTACAAGTAGAGGATCAGCCCTCTCAATGTGTGTTAGCACCAATGCCTCAGGAGGCTTTCACGGCAGATTGTTACAGCCTCCTGGAACAAAACCTCCTTCTCAGGGGTTTCCCAACCAATCAGAGCAAGTGAGTGGGATGACCCACCAAATCTGTCAAAGGAAGGATTTTTAATTAAAGGGGCCCAACAGGGGTTAATGTAGCTGAACTGTACATTCATCCCTGTGGCTTCAGCAACCACAAGAATGGAAAGGAGGATCTGGAGGGTTCCACCACCACCATTCCCCCTCCCTCCCTCCACCAATAGAAGATCTTTGAAGGCCTGAAGTGAGGCGATCTTCCCCAGGAACAGGTGGAAAAGACCAGCCTCTCCAAACAGGCAGGCTTGGATGAAAGAGGATAAAGAGATCAGCAGTAGGAATTTGCTTTCTCCATGCTGGAAGCTCGGCAACAAAAGGACCCAGGATCTCAGGAGGACAAGATGGGTGAATGGCATAAAACTTTTGGGTGTCAAGCCACACACTAACTTCCCTAGCATTCTCTTGCGCAGCACACCTTTATAGCCCCACTCATTCTTCTCTCTGCAGGCACCTCACATCCCACCTGGACAGCTAACCTCAAGCTTACTGGAGGTCAGCCCTCCGGTGATAGGCACCTTGATGGCCACTGGCAAGACATGCCCACCTAGTCCACCAGGAAGGATGTCTTTTTCCACGAGGCTGCAGATGTCAGCAATGACCTGCCAGGAAAGCATAAGGCACTAGCACTTACATGTGTCAAGAAACCTGAGTCTGTGCCTGTAGACCCTGTGTCAGGGGTCTCGCGTCCTTGGAGATGGATCTTGGTGTCCATCCCCTCTGCCCTCTGGAGCAGCAAGTGGCTGAGGATAAAGCAGCAGATGCTGTTGCTGCTGTTCTGCTGCCCCTGTTGCTGTTGCTTGGCCTGCTCGTCCTGTTCCTCAACAAAGGTCCAGGGTCCTGCTGCATACGTTGTTATCTTGCTGCAATTAAGATTGACAGCAGGAAGTTGAGATGAAGCTAAGTATACTCCTAGGCAGTAACACTCAAATGTTGGCACTGACACTCAGGGCCAGATTTTCATCTTTGAGGCTGGAAGTGGGAGCAGGGGAGATTTCCTGATATTGTGGTCCCACCTGTTACCTGGCATTGCTCGCTGATGCTATTTGCATTTGGCAGAGACGGTGATGGCCTGGAGTCAGTTTAACCTGTGCCGACATGGCCAGGTTAAAAGTCCCACCTATGTTTACTGAGACGTGGGCCCAGTTTTGGAGATGAGGTATGAGGCTCCCTAATCCTGAGTACCTCATTCCCACTCTATACTCCCCTCAGCCCCACCCCCTATAACTCCAAAACCTCTATAGGCAGAATTCTTGAGGCCTAAATAACATTGGAAAGCCTTTGAGAAGCTCATAAATCTGTCAAAATGAACATTACTTGAAAATCCACTTAAACACTCATTATCCTCATAACAGCTCATAAATGTATCAAAATGACAGCTATGTGTGTCAACCCCTGCTGAGCAGAATCCAATAGTGAGTTGGAAGTCAGCCAAGCATTCAGAATGAAGTTCCACTGAACAAATATGTCAACAAACCTCCTTGTGCAGAATCCATTAAAGCCTTTGAATACAGCCAGAAGCTCAGTTATCTGCCAAGGCTTTGAAACAACCAAACAGATGCCTGAGCTGAACCTCAAGGTTGGGGGGTTGGGGGGGTGGGGGGGAATCAAAGCCAGGGGGACATTGCACTCTTTCACACATCAGATATGGTTTTCACAATTGTAAAATGGAGCATAACACTTACTCTAATGCATCTGAATACCTTTTCACTTCCACAGTGATGTCCTGTCTCTTGACAGCTTTCCAGTTGTCATGGTTCCCATGTTCAAACCATGGTTCATGACACCTCAATGCTGGTATGACTCATCACCTACCAAAATCAGCCCAACTCCATCACAATTGCAGAAGGTCCAAAATACCCACTTCAGCAATGTCTAGCATGTTGGTACCACAGCGAGTGGGTTCCTAACCCACACCATTACCGCATGCCGATTGAAAATTGCTGGCCTGCAATTTTTTAAGCCCACTCGAAACATAAACCATGTTTCTCCATATTAGGAAGTTGTTTTGCTTTGCTTAAAAAAAAAGTCATTGAACCCTCCACCTTTCAGAATGTGGTTAAAGCTTTCAGATCTCTTTGTCTTTGTTCACCTATTTTCACATGCCCACAGCAAATTGGAGATTAGTTCCTGATCTCGCACTACCCACTGGCTAGGGCCAGACAAGCTGGTAATCATAAACAAAAACAAAAATACCTGGAAAAACTCAGTAAGCCTGGCAGCATCTGCGGAGAGGAACACAGTTAACGTTTCGAGTCCGAATGACCCTTCAACAGAACTAAGTAAAAATAGAAGAGAGGTGAAATATAGGCTGGTTTAAGGGGGGTGGGACAAGCAGAGCTTATCCAGCTCTACCTGTCCCACCGCTACCCCCCCCCCCCCCCCCCCCCCCCCCCACCCCAAACCAGCTTATATTTCACCTCTCTTCTATTTTTACTTAGTTCTGTTGAAGGATCTTTCGGACTCAAAACGATAACTGTGCTCCTATCCGCAGATGCTGCCAGACCTGCTGAGTTTTTCCAGGTATTTTTGTTTTTGTTTTGGATTTCCGGCATCCGCAGTTTTTTGCTTTTAAGCTGGTAATCATTGCTGCTACTGCCCTCCCTATTGAATGAGCTTCACTGCAAAGCTAGACAGGAAAAGACATTGTCACCCCATTATGAATGTTTACTGGGAGTTCTCAGTATGATCTGCTCTCTTATTCTTGATCTTCCTGGCTGACCATAGCCATCACCAGAACTTTTTATTTTGTGTGTTGTGTGTAAAATAGGTGGCAACAGTTTAGTCACCGGTTAAACACCCTTGGAGAAGGTCCTGTAAGATGAGCAAGAACTTTTCTTGGTAAACTCAAGAGGTGCAGACATGCTCCTCCCAGGCCCCACAAGGAAAGTCTGGGTCCATACTACCCTGGCCACCGTAAGTGGCCAGATCTCCCTGCATTGGCTTATCTTGGTATTATCAGCGTGCTAGCTGTACAGTTTTGCCATTGTAGAAGCCAGCCACATGACTCTTGATTTCCATTTTGGGTGTGCATCTGGCTTGTATAATATAAATAAGGCCCAGGAGTTTAACATTTCCCAGACCTAAAACTGATATCCAGGGAGGTTTAATGCTCACCTCCACCTGTCCGAAACCCACTCCCACTTAAAATGTGCTTTATCTTAAAAATAAAGACAAAATGCTTCAGACAAAACTTCTGTTTATTTTTGTGGCCTGCACAATGTTAAGATAGAATTTCCAACTTCTGGTCACAGTTGATGGCATGTGAGGCACTCATCACCGGTGAGGACTGGTGCATTTCACCCAATGTACTATATCCAATGTATTTGAAATTATTTTGAACTTCCTCTAATGCATACTATTAATAATTTCACTTTCTGCTTGAAAAATTGGATTGGATACTAAAATGTCTTTTTATAATCTTTCATTACTATCCTCCTATGACATGAGGATATCTTTAGAAATGGAAATTGTGGGAAAAAAGCAGCAAAATATTTCCTATAGGAATGATTAGTTTTGCAGTTAGCCTGCAGTTATCATACCTTCTGTGGTGGTGCGGATCACATTTTCTACTCCAGATGGCCCAGAATTGGCTTCGCCCTAGCCTATCCTATGAAGGTTTCAGCAGTACTACATTTTACTATTTTTAAGCTTGTTTTTACATTCTGACGTATTGGCAGTTACAATGTTTTACAGCTCTTAAGTGCAGCTCAATTATTGTTAATAAAAATAGTCTCTTATGAGTTGCATACTTGACAAGTCCAAATATTTGGGGAAACCCAATTGTAAAATTACTGTAGCAACAGAGTTCAGGAACTGGTATTCAGTCAGATTCTCGAAAGATGGCTTATAGTTTTTGCACTGCTTCACATTGAATACAGAGTCCCACTTCATGGACGGGAGAGTGTTCACCATCTATCTGTGCAAAATGACTGAAATCAAATAATGCCTTTATCATAGTTAACAGACTTAGTCCCTCAAAAATAATAATTAATCCTTTAGTTTTTCTTTGATCCTATAATACTGATTTGATATTTAGTGTCCAAGCAATTGTGGTTAGGTTGTTTTGCGGGGCTTGCTTCAATCTTGCTGTGTATCAGAAAATATTATTTGTTTCTTCAACATCTAACCCAGAGTTTGTCATTCCAATGAAGTTTAAAAAAAATCAATCTTTCAAAGTTGTAAGACAATTCAGACCATGTAAAATATCCTGAATGTCTTACTATTTCATTTATATTAATGGGAAGGAATATAGAATAAAGCCTGCATCTGTGGCTAGCTGTAGTCTACCTATGTAGTGTTGGTGCAGAAACTCTTTTAACAATCAATGCAGCAGCAAATGTGCAAAATAATTGCAAGCTCAATAGAAGTTTCTGGAAGTTCACATCATATATAAAGCTGTGTTAAGCACCCTGAAGCACCGATCCAGAAGATTGCTTCTTTGGTAGTGTTTGTGGCATTTCCACTGCTTTTATCAGCTAGCACCTGTGATCATTGATGTTCAGAACTGGGCAGCTGCATACAAAATCCAGGATTGATTATATTTATTGTGCTCAAGTGGACTGTTTGATCTGTCATTCACTCTGTCTACCAAGTGCCTTGGATTATCTAGCACTGTTTATGAACCTCTCTTTGATTATTGAAAGCAGTAGAAAGATTTTACATAGCGTAGGTGATCAGAAATCTTAGGATGATGTTGAGCTTTAGATTTTAAGAGTGAGATCTGTTGTCATTTTGACATATGCTAAGGTATTTCTTTAGCCATAAAACAAATACATTCTAATTGGTTCAGTGCACTGTGCACACATACACAGGAAGTTCTTTGTTCAGGCCTTTTAGAAATTGCTTTGTGTATCCATCTAGCCATATTTAAAGTTTGGGGTGTTCAATTGTTTAGAGGTTAGGAATAAATGATTTAAAGAGCAGGGGCCATATATTGAATTCTGAGAAATTGGTGAAAAGATAAAAATACAGCGTCTTGCTTGTTAAAGATCTTGTCGAATGCCAACCATGATATTTGTAGTGAATATGTTGCAAAAATTTAAATGGACTGTGCACTATTTTAACAGATGAATTTTATGTGAGCATGGTAATGTATTTGCTACAAATATATTGTTGATATTTTACCTCTTTGCTTTTTGTTGCCTGTTCAAAAATCTCTTTCATCCATATTTCTTAAAGTACTTTCAACTTTCCAGAACCTTGAACAAAGTTCCACATGATAAACTTCTAATTAAACCAATAGCTACAGGAATTCAGAGTTGAATAGTGATAGTTTTCTATTCTTAAATGGCTTCTGACAGCTCTTATCAGATGAGTAATGTCAGTCTAGGAAGTCCCCAATGGAGTCCCACAAGGGCCAGTGTTTGAATGTCTTTTACAGATCTAGATAAATGGTTTAGATAACACATCCAACTGCACATTTGCTGATGATGCAAGAATAGGGTGGGTGGTAGAGGCAGCCATTTGCAAAACAATGTAGATCATTAGATAGATAAATGGAAATAGAATTTTAAATTTCAGTCTTGAATTATTATGTAAATATATAGTTTACATAGGCAACAGCAGCACACTTAGTATATGCACTGAGGATCCTTTCTCATTCCTATTATATTAATCACTCTTCAGATGCTCATTGAATTTTAATTATTTTCAGTCTTGTCAAAAAATGTTGCAAGGGTGGTTGTATTCTCTGACAGGCCTGCCAACAATGTGTAACATATTTTGTTTCCTTTGCTTTCAGAGGAAGCTCACCAGAGCAGCAAAGGGCTGCTCATTCACTGTCAAGCTGGTGTTTCTCGTTCTGCTACAATTGTTATTGCCTATCTGATGAAGCACACACGGATGACCATGACTGATGCCTACAAATTTGTTAAAGGAAAGAGACCAATTATTTCCCCAAACCTCAATTTCATGGGACAGTTGCTGGAATTTGAAGAAGACCTAAACAATGGTGTCACTCCTCGAATTCTCACACCAAAGCTGGTCGGGGTAGAGACAGTTGTCTAAAGTGACCTGGTTGACTTTTTGTAGGTCGTTTTTAAAAGTGATGTTTATCTCCCCTTGACGCTTTGAAGCGTCTTATACTATGCTGGAACTGAGAACCTAAGAAAGACTGCATTATCATTGATTGTGGAATTATACAGTTGGTGGTCTGTGCAGGTTCATAGACAGCAACAAACAACTGGAAATGAAGGGAAGAACATGATAGTGGGTATATGGTCTGGAAATTTATCAAGAAATGTCCTTTCAACTATCCAAAGGTTGCCAAAGCAGTTTGCTCACAGTGAAGGAACCCAACACGCACATAGCTGCAACTAATCTCCACTAAGCTAATGAAGAAAGAATTGTAAAGAGAAACCTGATTATTTTGTGCGTTCAGGTCCTGTTAATGCTGGTTATATTTTTCTATGAGGGTTAAATAGAATTGTGGGAGTTGAATTTAAAATGGTCTCATCCATTACATGCCTTCTGAGGCTCATTGTGCAATAATTGATTTGCGTGTGGAATACCAAATGGATGGAGCTGGGTGCATTTTCCTTATGTAAATAGTCAGCAACATGCACCTACTCAAACTGGTGGGGGAGGGATGGGGTGCGGGGGAACTCAATGAAAAGCAATTTTTTACTTTAAATTCTGGTCACAGTACCACATGTACTGTGGCAATTTCTTTGAAACATGTTAGATCAGAATGTTAAAGAAAAATGTTATTTAATATTTTTCACACACAATCTGTGTGTTACTGTTGTCTGTGTATAATTTTGTTTATAAAAAAAATTATGTATAACCATCTGGACTATAGTTTTGTTTCTGTGTGTCAGGTTTACTAATTACACAAAACACGTTCATCATTGCGACTGGGACATTGGTCTGAAGTGGGCTTCCTTGAGCTGCTTCCCGTAAAATATAATGAATGTGAAGAACCTAGTATCAGGCATTATAACTGTATACTAGACAGCCTATTGTAGAGCAAATTTTTAATAAATGTTGCATAATTCTGTTTAAGATGAGCCCTCTCTAGCCCCAGAAATTCCCAATTGTTCAATTTTATCATGGAATTGTATGATTTTTCTTTCTCGGTGTTGTAGGCATGTAATATTTGCCAGTGAGGAATCCTTCCAAGTAGCATAATTGGGATGGACAGTAAGATGAGTGAGTATTTAGAGATCCAGATATACTTTTTGAAGATTGGATGAAAACTATATTTATTACTGTTCTAGAATATGCCACCTACATCAGTTCAAACGGGGTGGGGTGTGGGGGGCGATGGTGGGGGGATGAGCTGAAACAGTTGTTAAATTGGTCTAATTTGGCAAGTATTTGGATTCAGTTATTTTACTCAGACAAAACTTGCAGCTGGTTAAGTTCAGTCTTATTATTTAAACAAGTTAAAGCATTAGCTTGGAGGGGCAGCTGTAATGTAGAAAAAATAATTGGGAAAGAATTTGAATGGGGAACACTGAATTCGAGGCCTGGATTCAGAATGTGCTGAAGCACAATCATGCTGGAAAGAAAAATGTTGAGAGTACAGAGGTAGAACTTTAAACTAAAATATAGGAAGTCAGGAAGTAGATCATTATCACCCACTTTGCCATACTGCCACAGATCATTTTCACTTCCTGTGATTCCTGATTGCACCGGATGAAGTTCACATTATTGAGTATGATATCTCTCCCTCATCTTTCCAGAGGGTTGAATTTCCACTATCACATTGCTGAAGTGCAGTGGAAATCTCAGTGGAAACAGCAACAACTTGGGGATATTCTTCTTTATAAAATGAATTAAGTTTCTTTCCAGAAACACAACTGGACACACTGTCAAAGGAGGAGATGTTTGGAAGAGTGAATGAATACTTGATCAGAGAGGTGGGTTTTAATGATTCTCTCTTTCAAGAGGGAGAGGCTGAGGGGTCCAGAGAGAGAATTCCAGATCGTGAGTGTAGATAACTGAAGGCACAGTGACCAATGGAGGGGCAAAGAGAGGGTGGCAGAGGAAAGGAGAGGACTGAAGGTTGTAAAGCTGGAGAAGCTTACAGAGATAGAAGGACAAGACCATGAAGCAATTTAAACATGCCAATGAGAACTTTAAATTTGAGTCAAGGGACAGAATTTTTGTTTTGCAGTAGGGACCCTGATATCCAGCCCATGCATGTTGTGGGCATGACACATTTTGTTAGATCACCCAGTCAGTGGCCAGAGGGTGTGCTTGCTGTCCAATTGAGGATGGTGGGCTAGACCTTGATGTCAATGGTGTTCGCTCGGCACTTTGACAATAACATGGAGAAATAGAAGCAGGAGTAGGTTATTTGGCCCTTCGAGCCTGCTCCACCATTCAATACGATCATGGCTGATCCTCTATCTCAACGCCTTACTTTTGTTCTCTTCCCTGTACCCCTAGACCCCTTTAGAGTCTAACAATCTATCTATTTCCTTCTTAAATATATTCATTGACCTGTCCTCCACAGCCCTCTGTGACAGAGAATTCCATAGGTTCACCACCCTCTGAGTGAAAATGTTGCTCCTCAATGGCCTATTCTGTATCCTGAGGTTGTGACTCCTTGTTCTAGACCCCCGCCCCAGCCAGAGAAAACATCATCCCTGCATCTAGTCTGTCCAGCTCTGTCAGTATTTTATACATTTCAAGGAGATACCCTCTCCTCCAGTGAATACAGCCCTAATCAGCCCAATCTCTCTTTATATGACAATCCTGCGATCCCAGGAATCAGCCTGGTGAACATTTGCTGCATTCCCTCTGTGGCAAGTGGATCCTTCCTTAGATAAGGAGACCAAAACAGCGCACACTACTGCAGATGTGGTCTCACTAAGGCCCTGTACAGCTGCAGTAAAACATCCTTTCTCCTGTACTCCAGTCCTTACAATGAAGGCCAGCATACCATTTGCCATCTTAATTGCTTGCTGCACCTGCATGCTTGCTTTCAGTGATTGGTGTGCAAGGATACCCAGGTCCCTTTGTACATCAACATTTCCCAATCTATCACCATTTAAATAGTACTCTGCTATTCTGTTTTTCCTACTGAAGTGGATAACTTCACACTTATCCACATTATACTGCATCTGCCATGTATTCGCCCACTCTATCAACTTGTCTAAATCACCTTGAAGCATCATAATATCCTCCTTACCACTCACATTCACACCTAGTTTTGTGTCATCAGCAAACTTGTAAATATTACTTTTGGTTCCCTCATCCAAATCATTGATATATTTTGTGAATAGCTGGGGCCCACAAACTGATCTCTGTGGTACCTCACTAGTCACTGCTTGCCATTCCAAAAAAGATCCATTTGTTCCTAATCTGTTTTCTGTCTGCTAACCAATTCTCAATCCTTGCCAAAATATTACTCCCAATCCCATGTGCTTAAATATTTTTTTTATTCACTTACAGGATGTGAGCTTTGCTGGCTGGGCCGGCGTTTATGGCCCATCTCTAGTTTCCCTTGAGAAGGTGGTAGTGAGCTGCCTTCTTGAACCGCTGCAGTCCATGTGGTGTAGGTACACCACAATACTGTTAGGAAGGGAGTTCCAGAATTTTGACCCAGCGACAGTGAAGGAACAGTGTTATATTTCCAAATCAGGATGGTGAGTGACTAGGAGGGGAACTTCTAGATGGTGGTATTCCCATCTACCTGCTACCCTTGTCCTTCTAGATGATAGTGGTCGTGGGTTTGGAACGTGCTGGTGAAGGAGCTTTGGTGAATTCCTGCAGTGCATCTTGTAGATGGTACACACCTTCTTTTGTACACAAATTTCTTGGCCAGACTATTGTGCTCATCAGGCAGGCGTGCGCCCGGCCTGAATGAGCTTAAAATGACACGTGACAGCATCGGGCGAGGGTCCTGATGTCATTGCACATTCACACAATATTTCAGTCGGCGAGCATGCCCGCCGACAATTAAGCAATCTATTAAGGCCTTTAATGAACTAATTGATCTAAATTTTTCACTGTCCGTCCAACCATTTAGTTGGCGAGCGGGTGAAAAGGCCAAACGGCCTTTGCCTTTTAGGCGAACTGTCATTCACGGGCAGGATGAGGTTTTGTCCAGTGATTTTAAATAAAACTTCTTGCACTCATCTCTAAAGTGTCTGTGCTCGTGTGACATAGTCACATGAGGGAACATTTTTAAATTTGTTATTGTTTATTTGGAAATTCTTCAGCTCTCTGAGGCAGCTCTGTGCTTCAGGGAGCCTTTACCACACGCACCTGTGTGCATGCACGAGATGCTGCGCTCACCCTCTTCCCACCCCCACCCCACAGGCAGCACTGTAGCACGCGATTCACGCGGGCTGGCCAGTGTGAAATCACAGTCGGGGCCCGATTGTGGGCAGCCATCCATTTCGCAGCCGAGCCCGCCTGACAACCAGAAAATCCTGGCCCCAGTGTGGGACTTTATCAAAAGTTTTTTGAAAATCCAGATACACCACATCTACTGATTCTCCCTTTTCTATTCTGCTATTTAATTCATCAAACATGATTTCCCTTTCATACATCCATGTTGACTTTGCCTAATCCCATTGATATTTTCTGAGTGTCCTGTTATCACATCCGCTGTTGCCAAACTCACGTTAGTGGAGGGAAAATACCTTCACAGGCATGCAGCCTCAGCTGTAGCCATTTTCCTGCATTGGCAACAGAGGGGGGGTGGGGGGGTGTGTGTCTCAGTGCCTCAGTGGTGCTGGTCCTCAGTCTGCTACCAGGAGGTTGCTTCCTCACACAGGCCATTTTTTTAGTGACTGGAGAGGACCCGCCAAACTTCTGCCCCATGAGACATTGTGATTGGTGGGCAGGATCAGATAGAGGCAGCAAAATTTTGGATAAACTGAAGTTTACAATGCATGGAGGATGGTCACAAGAGCTTCAGAATAGCCTAATGTGGAAGTGACAAACACTGGGGTTCCTCTGGCTCTTTTGCCAAAGCTACAGAGAACCCATGTGGCAAATCATATAGGTTCCACATGCATTTTCAAATCTGACACAATTTTAGTGAAACCTGCCTATTAACTACAATTAGCCATGGCTCTGATTGATGCCTAGAGATGTTAGGCTGGACCTTTAGCCCAGGCAGGCCTCTTATTTCATTTTCATCCTGAACTGGGGTTTTATTTCCAAACACCACCATAGGGAAATGCACTGATCACCCAGTTTTTACTTTTACACACCTTTCATGACATGCAGTAAAGCAATTTATCTTCCTTCTACTGTCAGCATCAGGGATGGTCATAAGAGTGGCAGAGTTACTGAGGCAGTGACAGAAGCTTTTCTGATGTCCTCCTTCATGGTGGAAGCCCATTAGCAGATAACTCTCACTCTCCTAAGTCCCAAAGTCTGACCATTGTTAGATCTCAGTGTCGGCCTCCACTCCTTGCAGTGCTACTGTGGTAGTCCTGCTGCCCAAAGGTTTGCATTTTTCTTTCCTGACAGCAGAAGCAGGCTCCCTCCAGTTAACAAGAATCCTGCCAGCAGCCAGCTCTGCAAATATAAATAGCTGCATCCCAGAAGGATGGCAGAGTAAGGGCAGCAAGTGGAAGTCCTACCCAACTCTTCTCTGGTAGGAAGAAGGATATCCAGTCAAGCCAGTCTAACATTGGATTTCTAACACTGGTTGAAATCTGTGAATGAAATGGGTGTTAGATAATGGCTGGTTTCTTTATTGGCCAGCACCAGCACTCCTGTTATTTAAAAGATGTGACATTCAGCTGCTTTTTTCACAAACAACAGTTGATGTACAGCATAACATGTAATCAAATCTCACCTTGTTTTAACTAACCACAAAGTCCTTCTCTAGAACAAGAAACATAATGGAAACATCCACATTCTGTTAGTGGGCTCAGTTTCTTTTTTTTGATCTTCACTGGCTCTGGGTTTGAGGTGACTTGATATGCCTGCTCTCTGTGCCAAGCATCCTTGTCAGATCTAGTTGACTACACATGGGTCTTTTTTGTAATTTTCTCTGTCTTCCAAGCTGCGAATTCACTATTTTAAAGCACAACTTAAACATAACTCATTCCCAAGTTGTTTCTGTAAAGAAAAAATTATCTTAGGTATTTGAAAAAGAACATTAAATAATTAATTCATTTTTCAAATTTTTATGGACTCTGCTTCAATAATATTTTGAGACAAGAATTTTCACAATATAATTGCCATCTATTTTAAAATTTTTCTCACCATTTAATTATTTTTGTTATCCTAAACAAATGGCCCCTGAGAATCACAGAATTATATAGTACAATGCCATTTGGTCCATTATTTTCTGTGCCAACTCTTTGGTAAAGCAATTCAAAATTAATTCCACTGCCCTGTTCCCTTATTATAGCCCCCTCATTGCCATAATGCTAACCAAAGGAAATAATCTCAGTATTTATCCAAACTATTCAGAATCTTGAAGGTCTCAATCAGTTCACCAATTAAGCTTTTCGTCTCTCTTCAAAGAAAGCACCAACTGCTCAAGTCTTCTTCACAATTCTGGCTCTTCATCTTTGATAACATCCATGTGAATCTAACGTGTAACCTTCATATTGTCTTTAACTGTGTTTCACTCTGTATGCACAATGGGATTGTAAGCTATCTACCTCACTGTAAAATGGGTTTGTGATCTTTCTATTAAATTGTTGATCTGTCATGTGCGATTGTGCTCTGATTCTGTTTAATGAGTTTGTCATCATATTTCATGGATTTGTGAACCAACTTCCTTTGTTCAAGCAGTCTGTGATCTGCCTCACACTACACTTAATGGGAACATGATCAGTGTCACTGGGGGGTGAAATTCATCTTGGGTGGTGGTGCAAATTGGGCACAAGCAAGTCAGTAGCTTCTTTTACAACCCATCTGGTTTTCATTTCCTTGATCAAAAGGCTTTGGAGAATCAGAAATGGTGTCATTTGCTGCAGAATAACCAGCTTTTGACCTGTTGTAGTAGCCACAACGTTTATTTGGCTAGTCCAGTTGAGTTTCTGGTAAATGGCAATCTCCAGGATGATGATTGTGGAGGTCTCAATGAATGTCATGTGGAAGTGATTAAGCTCACTTGTTAGAAATGGTCATTGCCTGACACTTGTGCGGCTTGACCATTATTTACCATTTATCAGCCCAAGTCTAGATGTTGTTTATATCTTACTGCAAGTGGTATGGACTGCTTCATTATCTGAGTGATTGTGGATGTAGCTGAACATCACAATAATCAGCAAATTTCTGGCCTTATGATGAAGGGAAAGTCATTATTGAAGAAATTGGATATGACCGGTTCTAGGGTACTGCTCTGAGGAGCTCCTGCAACAATATCCTGAGGTTGAGCCTTCATTAGCCTTCAACCGCCACAATCATTATCCTTTGTGCCAGGTATGACTCAGGGTGGTATTGTAAGGTTAAGAGTTTGACCCAGTTTAATGTCTGATGCTATACACTGGTTTCTTCCTCCTACTTAGCCATAGTGAATGGATTATTAATTGTGGGTCAATTGATTTGAGGTGTCTTAAGAGGTGTATTAAGTGGAAGACATGTATTCTTGCTTTATAACTCTTCAAATCAAAACCCTTTTCAGTCTTCTACTCTTTACTCAGTTCATTATGACAACATGAAAACTGTGTGTTGTAAGTATAGCACAATTCTAAACTTGCTGCAGGAATCATCACATTTTTGCTGTGTTCTATGTCTGTGCTTTGGCCACTTTATATTATTTAACGGTGAGCTTTTCAGCATTGCTTTTGAGTTATTTTTACAAAATGAATTCACTGTCAAGTTAAGCCAGATTTGAAGATGGCAAGGTTGAGGGAGTAGCTATGAGTTTGAGTTCACGCTGAGGGAGGCATTTAGGATTAAGGACAGGAGTGCAGTGAATTCAGAAAAAAAGGGGGCAAGGGGAGCTGAGATGAAGACTGAAATCACAGAGGATGAAGATTCATGCAGTGCAGAGGGTGAAGGAGGAAAGGAGGGAGGATATCTTGATAATAAATTCGGAATGGGCTTAACAAGGATTTTAAAGGACAGGTAGGAAGGGGAACAAAGTCAGGCGCTTGAAGGAGAAAAAAGTGACACGGAAGTTGGGGGAGTGACCAAGATGTAATTTGATGATAAGAGCAACACCACCAGCACTCATTTCACGCTGGGCAGTTGGGGCAAAGTGTAACCATGTGAGGAGACTCAAATAAGGGGCAAGGGATTGCCACCTGGACGCCATGTTTCAGTCAAACCACTTTCAGGTTTCTATTATTGCCTCTCTTGTGCTGACAGCTAAAGATATACATGGGAGCTGCAAGAAGCTTGTAACATGTTTTTAATTTATTCTTTCATGGAATATGAGCATCACTGGCAAGGCCAGCATTTGTTACCCATACTTAACTGCCCTTGCACTGTGTAGTTTTGTTAGGCCATTTCAGAAGGTAGTTAAGAGTCAACCTCATTGCTAAGTGTCTGGAATCACATGTAGGCCAGGCCAGGTGAAAATGGCAGATTTCCTTCTCTAAAGGACATTAGTGAACCAGATGGGTTTTTACAGCAATTAACAATGGTTGCCATTGCTGAGGCTAGCTTTCAATTCCAGATTTACTAATTATTTGAATTTAAACTCTACCATGGTGGGATTTGAACCCCTGTCACATTAACCCAAGTTTCTGGATTACTAGTTTAGTGACATTACCACTACACCACCATTGCCGCATTTAGCAGAAGGTTTGCTTATAGTCACGAGGCAGAATTTTCCATTCGTTGGGTGGGCTCGGCGGGAACGGGCAGGGCGGTCGCGGAGCCGTCCGCCACCCACTAACGGCTCCGCACCATGATTTCACATGGGCAGGCCAATTAAGGCCCGCCCAGCGTGGATTGTGAGCAGTAGCGCTGAGCAGTAGCTGTGCGGGTTGGGGGAGGAGGGAGAGTCAGGTCCAGCACTCTTTCACACAAGCGCATGAAGGAGCATTTTAATCTCCCTGAGGCATAGAGCTGCCTCAGGGAGATTGAAGCAATTGTTAAAAAAATAAATAAATACTGTAAAAATTTAATGAAACATGTCCCCCAATGTGACCATGTCACATGAGATGGAATATGTTTTTATTTTTCGAAGAATGTTTTTATTTAAGTTGCAATAGTTTTTCCCGCTTGTGGATGAAGTACCTAAAAACGTAAAGGCCGCTTAGCCTTTTCACTTGGTCACCCAACTATTAGGTTGGATGGGCAGCTTACATTTGAAATTAATTAGTTTGTTAATGACCTTAATAGGCCTTTCAATTATCGGCAGGCACGCAACTGACTCCGGCATGTGTTCGCTGAATGAAATATCGCGAGACAACACGATGATGTTGGGATGCATGCCCGACATCATCGCGAGTCATATTACGTTCCAGTGTGTCGGGCACGCGCCCACATGCTGAATGGAAAATTTTGCCCATGGTCCTAGTGACGTTGTTGTTGAATCAGTTTCAAAGGAGCAGCTCCATATTACATATTGAAAGTTCCATGCTCATTTTTTGTGTCCACACACAACACCTCATCTGCTGATTCCTCTTTGCCCATAGGAAAGTGCTTGGCCAAGGCCCTGTGACATGACTATGGTTTGGAAACACATTGTGTGTGTGGCAACATGGAGAAAAATCTGTAAGTTTTCCCATTACATTGAACAAATAATGCATGGGAACAGCAATATGGTGCACAAGCACGGTGCTACCAGGCACAACCCTCATCAAAACAAGTGAAACAGTTTTCTTTCATGATGTTTTTTTTTGTCATTTTATGGTGTTGTGAAATCTTTCATTTGAATTGAGATCTGGCATTGATGTAACACGGGAAGCAGGTCTAAAATTGCAGCCGAGTTTTTGGCTTGATAAAAATGACCCAGAACTGATCTGATTGTGTGCTGTCAGGCCATATAAAGTCAGCACATGTCTGCCTCTTGTCCACAGAGGCTCAGGCAAAGAAGCCTGTGTTTCCAAATACGTCGAAAAATAAATCCAAGGCTGAATGCAGAGCTGCTGAGATCAGGGCTATTCTTGCACAGACGAGTATGCATTGCTGATAGCAGAGGATTAAAATGATGGACTGCTCATCGGTTACAATTAGAAACTCTCCTGAAACTATTTTGGTGCTGTTTACAGGCAAAGAACTTGACCTGTTTATCAGACAAACCATGAACCAGTCAATGATAATCATAGCTATCTAGCTGCTGCAACTAAAATCTTATCCTTCAGTTAGGCCTGCGTAACAAGTATAGTCTGAAATATGAAGCCACAGTGGTGATCGATCTGTTACCCATTGAGAAGAATAAGTTATTCAAAATACCCACAACAAAATTTCATCAGTAGATTACCTGCAGACAAGATTTATTACAATTTTAATTTTTATATGATATTCCTTTTACAATGTTGTTATTGTTATATTTTTGTTATGATTCAAAAAGGGAAACATAACCATGAGAATAAAGAAGTATTCAAAAAATCTATAGTGTTAATGAATCATTTTATTGGAGATAATTTATTGTTCACAATACTGGGGTAAAACTTCATACTGATTAAATAGCAAAATGAGCAAGGCTAAACTATGGTGAAATAAAGCAAGCATTTAATGATGCAATGTGAATTCAATAACTTTAGATGTTATTGCTTTTACATGATCTGCAAAAGACAAATGAATTAAATAGATGTTACATAAATTTACTGAAGTTCATAGCCTGTACTGCCATGTCATTTCCTCTTCCCTCAATCCCAAAAAAGTATCAGCTTGCTCAGAGCTACAATTTTTATAGGACAGAAGTTTTTGGATGATTTGGATGTCAATGAGGAAGGATGTGGATCCCACAGCAATAATGGGCTAGATTTTGTCCTACTGTCCACGAGTCTACAGGCAGACCTGGAAGAAGTTGGGAATCTGGCGCAGGAAGGATGTGGCTACCTGAATCCAACCACGTGGGAGCAAGGTCATGAACATGTGTGATGCGGGCTTGCCATTGGATTAGGTGGCAGGGGCATCTCTGACATCTGGAAACCCAGGTTACCTGGTCCCCATGCAGAAGAAGGCACCATGTTTAAAGGGCAGAAAGCCCTGTTTAAAAGCTAAAATTATGCATGCCTTTCTGAGGGACGATTGCAATTGAGCTGGCCAGATGCGTGAATGTCACAACAGAGAACCTTTGAGTGTCTGGGTAGAAGAATTGTCCATCTTTGGAAAAGTCCAGTTGGTGGCATCAATGGATTCAGCTGTGTTTTGGAGGTGTGACAATCCACCCAGCGCATTGCCCCATGTTTCAGTGAGAACTCACTGCGCGACCTCCTCCAGGTCATTTGGGAATGCAGAGAGACTCTAGTTCCAGTTGATAGCCAAAAAAGACCATGATGAATGATCACGGTCGCCTAGACCGAGGTTGCTGCAGAGGTGAGCAGCATGGGCTCCATCCGAGGCAGTGGGTCCAATTCAATAAAGGATGATTGACCTCTTCCGCACTGTGAGGGTGAGTTTAAATTTCATACTGTCAAGAAGCGGATGAAAGGTGGACAGGACAAGTAGGAAACTGAATGCTCAAGGGATAGGTGGTCATCAAAGTGTACAGTGTGCCCCCTCACCAGTTTCCATAGTTGCATAGGCTGCAAGTGTGTGTGTCACTAGGATCTGTACCTTCCTTTGCACCTTATCTAAATTTCTGGGGACTGTGAGGATTGGAAGGAGAACTGGGCAACCTGACACCTCATGGAACCAAGAGGCAATCTGGCAGCAGGAGATTCTCCTCAGCATCACTTGAAGCCTTAGTTTCTCTCCCCTTATTCTTGCAGGACAAAAGGGCTCACAATACAGGGGAGAGATCCAAGACAGAGGGCGGAGTGCCAGATATTCATCACTGACAGAGGCAGGGCTTGACGTACTGCAGCTGGCATGGGAGCAGGTTGCTTGGTCCAAACCTGATGTTGCTACATTCCTATGTTCCTATGACATAGTTCAACCTCACATCGCCTCCTAGGATGACAATCCAGATGTCTATGAGGGCACAGTGTAATACCTGTCCCCTGCACCCACACTTGCTTCACTGGGGAGTCAGTCCCTGAGTAACAATCTGGTGAGCACCACACAGAGTCAGGCAGATGCAGATGAGGGAGGGAGTGACAGGCGAGGCCACTGGCAGCCGGAGGACTTTTGGAGGGCACTTCCCTGCTGTGCTGCTGGTTGATGAAGGGCCTCTGGTGAGGCCACACTCAATTAGTTGGAGTTGCAGAGGCAAACAGGGATGAATCTGGCAGAAAAACGAGCAGGAGATCTCTCCACAGATGTTGTTGGACCTGTTGAGTTTTCCAGTGTTTTCTGTTTTTGTTTCAGATTTCCAGCATCTGCAGTATTTTGCTTTTAGATGAGAATCTGGCAGAGCTGCCTGAGGCTTTGAGCAGACACACTCACGGATGATGGAGGAGTCCATCCACATCCTGACCTCTGCCAAGTCTCAGATACAAGAGCAGATTACTTCTTCAATGGAGAGGGTGGTGACCACCATGGAGAGGCAAGTCCAGGAGACCACATACTGAAAGTCACCATAGTCCTAGAGGACCATAGGCTGCACTCTCATTAGAGAGAGAGAGACGGCTGGTGGTCACCGCATCTCAGGCAAGGGGTGAGATTGAGAAGGCAATCATGACCTCAGCCAGTATGGGAATTGAACCCGCGCTGTTGGTGTCACTCTGCATCACAAACCAACAGTCCAGTCAGTCAGCCAGTGCCCTTGGACAACTCTCCACATGCACCTTAGTCAATGGGAAGCAGGGTGATACTATGTTGCACCAAGAGTGGGGGAGATGCAAACTGACACCTGTGGGTTCTTCTCAAGGCACTCCAAATAGTATAAGGAGCTCCCCAGCCCCTCTGCTAGTGATTAAAACTCCTCCAGTGGCAGTGGCCACAGAAGACCCTCCTACACCAATGCGAGACAACCTTATATGCCCTGGTCCATCCAGGCCTGGGGCTGCCAGAGGACACTAGCCATAGTCATCAAAGGCCACTGGGCAGAGAGAGCAGCAGCCTGCTCCCATTGCATTGCAGATTTTGGGGATGCAGGTCGTCCCAGCATATGGAAACATTTCAAAAAGTTCAATTTTAGACAATAAGGTTACACTGGTGTTTATATTATTACGGAAGAAGTGTAAGTGTCACATTAAAATGTTGTGCTTTAGTCAGCATCTGTTTTTTCTATATGAGGGCCTCAGTGTTTCTCCTTCAGAGAAATATGATGATTGATATCATGTGTTTAAGGGGTACTGACTGCTTGCTCACATATTGGCTCTCTGCGTGATCACCTAAGAAGAATGTTGTGAGTTCTTAGATGCAACATTATGCGCCATACGAGGCAAATGGGTAAAGCTGTCAATTTTATGTCATTTAATGTGACCAGGTGATTGGAAGCATATAAGTATGAGGTGGTCCCTTGCCTCCTGTGTGTTAAATTCTATGGCAAGCACATCGGCAGCAGCCTGCTGATGGGGATACCCTTCAATATCACTTCTACTTGCCTATCCTCCTCATCAGATGAGACTTCTGCCTCCTCTTCTTCCTCTGGGCTGATGTTGTCACTCCTCTGCATGGCGATGCTATGCCATGCACAGCACACAACAACTGTCTGTGACACCTTTACTGGATCATACTGAAGACCATCCCTGGAAAGATTGGGGCAGGGGAAGCGCATCTTCAGACTGATAGTTTGCTCTGTGTAAAGGAAATATCATTTTTTTCCTAATATTACTGTGGGATACTTTAATGCAGGCTTGTGGGGGCTGTGTTGTGTGCATATATGTGTGTGTGTGTGCGCGCGCGCGTGCGCGCATATGTGTGTCTGATTTAATTAAACTTAAGACAGTCAGACTGCAAGGTTTGAATCATCAGAGGGGCTATGTGTAAAAAAGCCAGGTGTTTTGAAATGGAGGTGGGTAAGCTAAGATGAGATCTCAGCAGATGCAGTGTGAATGGAATTTGCGTTTTTAGATAAGTTGAGAAGTTGTTTGATTTTCAAAGGGACACGATAAGATGTTTTACAACTGGCAAGATAAATAACACAAAGTTATTAAGCTTATTTTTCCTTAAAGGGCTGGTCATAAAGACAACATGAAAGAGTTTTATATTTCAGGAAAAGTAACTTCCTAAGGAAGGGTGAAACAATGGGATTTACAGATCAAAAGGGAGAAAATATATGAAAAAGAAAGATGAAAAGCTGTATGAGGAGTGGCCCTGTGAGATCTTGAGAGGCGAGCTGTGTGAAATAGACCTGTGAAAAAATAGACTCTAGCCACCCCAGAGAATTGCTGGTTTGGTCCAGAGTGCAAGGTTTTTGTAAAAGCCTTGGAGTTCCGTTGTCAAGTAAGAGCAAGAGAGAAGCTATGAAACACCTCTCTCATAACAAGAGTGGGTGCTTGTGGTATTATTTCTGGATATTTTATAGATTAAGAATCTATTTGTGCTGTTGCTTGAAAAGGGGTGTGTAGTTGGGAGTCTGGTTAAGTAGAAAACTTTTGGGAACTACTATAAGGCTAAGTTTAACTGTGTAACTATAATCTCGTGTGTGTTTAATTTTTTTATTTTCTTTTGTTAATAAATATTTTAATTTAATCTTTAAAATCTCCATAGGTGGTAGGGGACTCTTTACTTCTGACTTTAGTATACATACCTTCTCATAATAAATACAAATTGAGAAATCATTGTGATAGCCTGGCCAAGTTTCCCTTTGGGATTTGGCCAGCCTGGCAAATAGCACCTGCCATATCATAACATCTGTGATGTCACTTGTGCTGTGATTGGCAGTGAACCTCTCTTCTGCATCACTATGAGGGTTTCTGATGGAGCTCATCAGCCCTTGTCACCTATGATCCCTCCCTTGATTTGTGGCCTTGGCACAATCAAGTGCAGCACCTGTGAGTGTTGAAGCACATTGGCATCATGGCTACTGCTGGGACTTGCTTCTTGTGGTCACAGATTGACTGCATGTTGAATGAATAGAACCCTTTTCTGTTAATAAACATGGCCAGCTGCTCAAATGGTGCCTTGATAGCATCATGGATGCAATCTCTATATCTTGACTACGTGGAAAGCTGGCAATGTCTGCAAATCCCATTGCTCTCACCGATTGGCTGTCCTCATTCATCTGGAATTTTACAAATTCTCCAGCCATCTTGTACAGTGCATTTGTCAGCTCCTTGATGCAGTGATGAGTGGCTGCTTGGGAGATGCAGTACATATCACCTGCAGACACCCGAAAGGAACTGGTCGCATAGAAGTTAAGAGCTGCAGTAACCATCAATGTCACTAGCATAGGGTGTCCACTGTATCCCCATGGACCTAGGTCATCCTGCATTATAGAGCATAGCTCTGTGATGATTTCCTTGGAGGGGCATAGCGTCTTCAGGCACTGTCTCTCCAACATTTGTAGATATGTCAACCTGATCCTGTAAACCTTTGGATGCACCAGAAGCCTGTGTTTGCTTCTGTCTTGTTGTTTGGCCTCCTGCCTTTATGTTGCCTCCTGTTGCTGCTGCTGGGCTGCCTGCACGGGTTATTGAAGGCACATGAGACTCATGTCAGTTTCATTTAAACAGGGAAGCTGCATTTAATCATGGTGAATTACATTTACATTGCATGCACCTGGTCAATTTTGAATATATATGAGGTTCCCGCCACTAATGGGTGAGTTTCCCACCTGCTTACCCCCACCCCTTGCCCATCACTGACATAATCGAGAGCAGTTTTCCCACCACTGGGGTTGTGACACATGGTTTCCTGCGCAATTCTCCAAGCCCGCCCACCATCTTGCCTGTTCCAGGGGCTCCACAAAATCCAACCCAGTGGGCTGAATTGTCTGGTCCCATTGGTGACGGGCATTATGGCAAGCTGTTGGGGGGCAATATGATGTGAAGGCCAAATATCGGTTTTACTTCGTCGTGAAACCAGTTTGCAATCGTCCGGTTCACCCGTCAATGGCGGGCCACGTTTCCCTTTGCCACACATCTAATTTCAGTATATTAGCATCTCTTTATAAGCCCTGCTGGCTGGAACTAACCACGTCAATTTACCACTCACATTGGCGTGACTTCAGAAAAGTGAGCATTCTTCCACAGCTCAGACTCTTCAGCAGCAGCTCCATTGACATGCTTGGAGTTGGGCCTCTGAAGCTTTTCTATCCATGCAGTGCAAAAGCATGAAAGTGACATCAAATGCTCCAGAACCTTTCACCCCTCGGGCGCAGACTGCAAATTAATATGTGTTTTAGGGGGGCAGCAGAAAGATTGGACGACTGGGCAAGTTGTAGAATCCTCTTGTGAAAGGTGGCCATGGCACAGTCACTGGTGGAGGCACTCACAGCCCCTTGCAATGTCTTTGTTAAGGTTTGGACTAGTGTCCATCACAGTTCAAGCTAACAGTGCGGCCTTGCAGTGCGCATTAGGAGAATGCCTGCGCCTGAGCTGAGAGTGCAGCATACAGTCCAGTGGGCAAAGCTCTGCCAATTGGTCAAGTGGAGTGGGGCAGAGATGGGTGTGGTTTTGGACAGCCAATGAGCACACTACACACTGGCCATCTGAGTGATGGTCATCACTCTCCTGCATATTTGAAAGGATCTTCAGAATTAATCAATAGAGGTTCTTAGGACACATATGTTAACCCACATGTCTCTCTCTTTGATCCTGCAGAAGGAGAACATCAGGACATTGAAGCCTTATGATTTAGCAGTATGCTTCATGAGACCAGAGAAAAGGAATAAGAGAACGGCGGAGGTGCCTGGTTTGGCAAAAGGAGGCGCACCTCCTTCAAGGTGAAGGGCGGCAGGGCCTGCTCTGCATGCAGCTGAAGATCCACAGTGAGCTGTCACTTGTTGGTGCTTTGCTAGACCCAGGGTCTATAGATGGCACCTGTTTTCCTGCAGATGACTGAGAACTAGTGTCGCTGAAGACTGCGCATGTCTAGGGAAGTGGTCAGTCAGGATGCTGCAGGATTTAGCACCATGGGAACATGGGTGGCATCCAGTACCAGTGGCTGTGAAAGTGACCATGATGCTCAATTTTTACACCAGTGGCTCCTTCCAGGGCTCCACAGGTGATCTCTCAAGCCTCCATGCCCAACTGGATCCAGGAGGTCACAAATGCCACCTTTGCGAAGTCACAGAGCCTTGTGCATTTCGCCTGGATCAGGAAAGCCAGGAAACAAGAGCGCTGGGATTTGTGCAGATCTCAGGTGTAGGGCGCCATCAACTGCACTCACATTGTGCTTAGATCTCCATGGCAACAAGCAGTTAACTATGTCAACCGCAAAGGCTTCCACCCGCTGAATGTTCAGCTGGTATGTGACCACCACAATCACACAATTCCCAGGGAGCGTCCATGACTCGTACATCCTTAGCAGGTCTTAGATCCCTGATACCTTCCAGGGTCCAGAGAAACTGCAGGTATCACTAATATGCCCAGTGAGTGTGAAGCCGAACCATCACTTTGGTCTGAAGGTTACACACTGCACAGGGAACAGGCCCTGTTCTGAGACTTAGTCTTGTGCAGTAAGCAAGGCTTCACGTCTGAGTGACATAAACTCTGCTCATCGTAACAAGGAGCCATAAGCAAGGAGACATTCTTGGGACTTTATTTACAATAGCAAACATTGTATACAAGTGATTAACACCCTTGCCCTGGCTGTGCAATTACATCTTCTTAACCTTCCCTACCCTGCTGCTATGCCTTGGTTCTTCCCTAACATCCACAGCGGAGGTGGAGGCAGCCTGCTGACTGCTGTACCCTGTCTGTGATGATCTTGGCGGGAGTCCTCTGGAGGGCCCCAGCCTGCTTTTGGGGTCCTGCTGTGTGGCAGTGGCACCTTCTTTGGCCTGTTGAGCTGGAGCTGTGCGAGTCACAGAAAGAGGGGATTTGGATCAGCTGAACATTCCCGGAGTCACCTGGGTGGATGGCCCCGGGGTGTCAAGCTGCTGATCCTCCTCCTTATTGGTGCCTGACAGCCCCTGGCTAACTCCTTGAGGAAAACGGGAAGTTGGAGTGAGATTAAGCTGCCCGACACCCCTTTCTCGTTGACATTGTTGGAGGCCAACTATGGCCTCAACGATGGAGTTCAGCCCACGCAGCAGTGCAGGGCCGATGTCCTGGACCAAGGTCTCTATGGTGATCGCCATCCTACCAGTGCTGACCTCGGTGTGTTAACATGCCTGCGTATCACCTCAGACTGAAGGTGAATGGAGTCCTTCATTGTGCCTCCCAATCTGCGGATTGCAGCAAACATCCCTTCCTGATATTCCCGAGCTTCCTTTTACAGCTCCAGCAATTGAGGTGTGTCGGAGTCCAGAGGCTCCTCATCTGACTCAGGCTCAGCAGATTTCTTGCCTCCAGCAGTTCCCCGAGTGCCGCAAACTTGGGAAGTCCCTGTCGCTGCCTGCTGTGGATCAGACAGTGTGATGTGCTCACCAGATTGTGGTGAGGCTACTCTAGAACTAAGCCCCACCGAGGTGTATATCTCTGCACTGGTGGAAGGTGTAGGTGAGCACTGTGATGAGTCTTCAGTCAGGGTGTCATTAGATTCTTCTTCCGAGATGCCTTCGGGGCAGAGTGGAGGACCTGGCTTGTGGACACCCTTGGCTGATTCCCAGATGTGCCTGCGAAAGCAAGGAGAGATGATCAATGCATGGCAGGGAACTGCAGGACAAGGGAACTGACTCACAGCATGGCTGTTTGACGGATGTTGCACTGCTTGATCCTCACTTCATTGAGCACTGCCAACCTCACCGTCAGCACAGGAACAGTCCAGATCTTTGCCGGCCAGCTGGATGGCTCTATTATCAAAGTCTGTGAGGACCTGGATGTCAGCCGCTCCTCCACCAGCCTGCGACCTCTTCCTTTTGCTGTGCGCTAGCTTGTGCTGCATGAATCCAGATGGAAGAGTGTAAGCAGGATGCCTGCCAGGCCAGGTGAAAAGGATGCCTGGTATGTGTGGGTGGTGAGTGGTGCCATGGATGGGATGAATGCACAATCCGCAGGGCAGATGAAAATGTGTGTGAGAGAGTGAATGGTGATGTCCCTTGAAGTGGCAGTGAGCGAGATCCCTGTGGCTGTGTGATGGGCTTGTGATTGTGTGAGTTTAGAGTGATAAGAAGAGTGACTTACCCTGGCGGAACGGAGGAGATCATGCATCCCCTTTTGGCACTGGGTGGCAGTCCTCCTTTGCAGGGTGTTGGTTCTCAGGCTGAATTTGTCACCTTGCCTGCTGCTTTTCGGCCTGAGCGGGGGTAGAGGACTTCCTGGCAGGCCTCCATGGCGTCCAGTAGGCGCCCAAGAGAGGAGTCACTAAATTTGGGGGCAGCATGTTTCCTCCCTTTGGCAGCCATGACTTTCCAGCAGCTTCCAAAGCTTTACAGAATGCTAGCTTTCTGCAGGGGCACCCTTTAAATTTGGCGCCCAGATTATTGAAGGCCTGAGGTGATGGCGGGGCGGGCAATTCAGAGGCTGCCCTGCTTGTGACCTGGTGTGTTTCCTATGAATGCATTGTTAATGGGGCAGTACGCACCGTGAATCGGACAATAATGAGTGAAAAACCGCCATTGCGGCCGGCAGGTAAAATAACTTTTTTCCCCCGCTACTGCGCTTAGTACAAATCTGAGACAATTCCGCCAAATGTGTTTACTGCAGGCCCAGGTAAGTGCTCCTTTGAGTCAGTAATGTACTGTCCCGAGAGTAAATGTTCGGGATAGCATTGAGCATGCTTGGTCTTCATTATGTTCCCCATCATGAATAGTTCCTGAGTCCATATACTCTCCTGCTTCACCATTATACTCCCAATTGCCCTGGGTCCTAACCATTTTTTTCATCTTTTTCCTTCATTTTCTTCCTTTCTCTCCTGAAGGTGCTGGCTTTTTAAATTAATTATTGCTATTTAAATGAAAAATGGTACCACATGCACTGGATTTACAAATGACTGCAATAGCTTTTTTAACCATTTCTATTGGAAAATATGGGAACAAAACCTCAGGAAAAGTCAGTGCCTGGTGCCTGTGTGTGAATCTCAACTGCTTGTAGGTGTAAAGTGCAATTTTGCTTGGCTAGTTGAGAAAAGAAAACACTGCACCCATACTCCCTCCACTCCCAATACCCTAAACCCCCCAATACCCCAACAACCCCCACCATTATTTTCACTAGCCATTTTGCACACATTTGGCAGAGCTTGATGTGGTTTGGCTCTTTGGAATCAAAGTCACCCAAAATCTTCAGTCCTTTGTTTTATTATCAGGGCATTTGGGCAAAAGAGCAAGCAGAGTAAACAGCATTTGCCCCTTAACCATTTGATTCTCACTTTGCATTTAATTTGATCTCTGTATCCTGCTGCAGCATGTAATTTTCTTCATACCAAGCCAAAGAGGATCTTTGCTATGACTTCAGTCATTTGAAATCCCTGTTTGTAATTGCCACAAGATCCCCTTCTGCAAAACCTACTATTTCACTGCTGATACTTTGGGTAATACAATTTTTTGTGATCTCCAATTTTACTTGATTGACAAATTAATTAATCACCATATTTTGCTCATTTACTTCATTGAAGCCTTTGGATTGAATAAGTGTCTTTTATGAAGGAGGCCCAAATGAGCAGCAGAGTTGAGCTGCCTTCATGTGGACCATTCCTAATTATCAGCCATCAGGAGGAGAGCCACCCAAGCCTGCTCCCACGCATATCTTGACACCAAGTTATAAACTGACATTTGCAGGGGGAATGTTCTATGGGTACTGCACACAGTAGGCAGATTTAATGCCACCAAGGCAGGTTTGGAGGCCGGGGGGTGCATTTAATCAGGTGGGAGGATGGCAGATGGTGACCCTGTCACCTCCCCTCCTCTGTCCCGATTAAGTCCAGAGCAGGAAAGCTCATGTACGGCCTTCCCACCCCACTGCCAACTGAGGTCCTTGTGCTCACTTAAGGGCCTCATCCAGCCACTGCTGGTATTCAGCCAGTGGCCGACAGGGGACTCACCATGCGGGAAGCCCAATTAGGTTCGTTTGCCAACTTTTGGGGGAGTCCCCGCATTCAAAGGCTCTCAGTGCCTGATCAAGGGACCCGGCATCAGGAAGGAGAGTGGCTCTGAAGCCAGCTCCCACTGCCCTTGCTCCCGACCCTCCTCTGTTGTGACCCCCACCCTGCGATCCCCATTCCGGCATCACTCACCTGTGGCCTGAGTCCCTTGGCGATCCTGGACTCTGGTGGGTGCATTGCTGGCAGATACCACTGCTCTCGCTGGCGATTCCTATAATGTACAGTTTCTGACTTCTAATTGGCCAGCAGCTCTCAGGGGGTGGGACATCTGCCCCCAAGGTCCTTAATCCTGGGTAAGGCCTGCTGGTGTCCACGTAAGTGCCTGATGGGCACTTAATTCGACAGGCCTTCCTGAAAGGAGGTGATGAGGGACTCTTGCCAGCTCTGCAGCCAGCAGGCAAGACCCTCCATTACCTGTGTTAAATACCATCCTGTTTTACTGTCACCTTGTTCCAGGTATGCTATATTTCTATTCTTTGGAAACAATTCCCTGGAATCCACAATGGCCACTTTCCTTGGAGTGTGCAAAAACCCTTTCAATTCCAGCTGTAGTTCCTTAAAGATTCCAGCAGGAAATTAAATCCAATCCGGGAATTTGTAAATGGGCCCAGCTTGTTTTATCACTTCTGCAGGAGGTGAGGAAAGAGCTCGACACTGTTCTGTGTCAAACAGGGTCAGCAATGGTGCTTTGTGCCAGTCCAACAATCAAGGCACAGTTTTGGGCCTCTCTCTGATGTCTCAGCTTTTTGCTCATCCATTCTACACCAGCAAGACCAATTCTGCTGAAATCCTTCTGAGTGTCTATGTAGACCATGAATATATATGTGCAGTATGACATAGCAGAACATATCATAGGTGAGCAAACATATGAGCAGTGCAAGGAGTTAATTATATTTCCAATGATACTGCATCTATTTTTACACAACTGTTTAAACAAACTCATATGTTAGGATTAAGTAGACGTGACAGCACTACCGCACTTCTATTTAGACAACTCACAGGGTGTAAACATGGCACATCAATAAAGATATCAAATCTTCAATCCATTTTTCTCTTTTCCTATTCACCTAGCACTAGCTGTTGAGGTCTGTCTTTATATAATTATTCACCTCAGTCTTTACAGATTATTGACTTATTTTTCTCTCTGAGTTATTTACCTTCTGTTGGCATTCCTCCAGACAAGGCGTTTGAGCAGTATTTATTTTAAGACAGCATCATTAAAATTCCAGCAGAAGTGCAGTGCAAGCTTAAAACAAGCCAAAGTTCAAATCTGGTCTATATGCTGGTGTATTTAGAATTATTACCAACAGGCTAATCAAGTTATCAACAAGTCTAATCATGCAGTAGGATTCATCTCAAGGGCATTTTATTAAAAGTTCAAACAAGTTATTTTAACCATGGGGCCACAGTTGATATATTAGCTGTAATTCCATCATCTGCACTCCCAGGGGGATAGAGCTACAACATCATAGCCTGATTCTCTGACCCATGACCATACGCAGTTTTGAGCACCCTACTTAGAAGAGGACATTGATGTATTATAGAAGGTTAGAGAAGGTTGACCTCAGCCCTGAAACTCCATGAAAATGGAAACAAACTGTTAAAGCAACGTATGGGCAGGGGCAGAATTGGGCTAGGACAAATTACACCTCTTCATTCGCCCATTAAAAATGCTGGCTAGGAAATTCAGACATAGCTTGAGAGCGGGGTGAACACTTACAGCCGAAAAAATGGGGGCAGATGTATTGTATCAGTTTTTCCTGTCAATTTGTGCCCTGAAGACAAAGTCAATGTGGCACACTGTCAATTTCCAGTGCAAAAGGTAGTGGAAATTCGGCTGTCAATGTTCACCTTGCTCTCAAGCTGTGTCTGAATTTCCTAGCAAGCACCAAACTTCTCCCTGTTTATTAACACCTCCATACAAAAGAACATAAAGCACAAATTTCCTGTATTTACACAGGCTCAGCAACATTGTAGCTTTGCAGTCAACATTTTAAATGTATAAACCTTCTTGGAATACACACTCTTTTCAGAGAAATTGATAAATGCAACCCCTATTCTGGAATTCACACGGTTCCAATTTCTATAGGCTGTTTATGTTATTGATAACAGTTATGGATAGAAAAAAAACAGTGCAATCTAAACATTCATAGCATTAATAATAACAATGTTTTATAATTTCTAAAAATAGATTGCAATTAATATTCTGATTAAGGGTACTGACGAATTCCCAAATGACTTTTATTTTACTCTAAGCAGTTCAGCAATCCCTTCTTCATCAAAACATAATTAGACACATCAAGCCTAGGTTGTCATGTGCAGAGCTCAGAGTAAAAACAGTCCTATTTTCAGTCCTTGTGAAATTGTAAATGTGTAAACATGTGTCAATTATTTACAGCAATTTAATACTAACAAATATGGATGTGTTTTAATCAATTAAATAATTCATCTTCAACAAAGAAAAGGTTGATTATAACATTCTGTATTTTATATCCAGATATAAAAACCATGGCTTGGATTTTACCAGGCCCAGGCTGACAGGTGGGAGGCAGGTGGGCCAGTAAAATGCCGGGGAGCCACATCAGGATGGCTCCCTGATGCAGTCGCGCCTCTAGAGAATTTTCCCAGTGCCGGGAGTAGTAGTAGCTGGAGGTAGGTGGGCAGGCAGGAAATTTGAATAGTTAAAGGCCAATTAAGGGATATTTTCCTGAGCTGCTGGCATCTGTGTTTCCACCAACCGCCCCCACCTCTCCCACTGCATGTAAAGGCTACCAGCTTCAGTATTTCTGAAAAAAGAAACATGTCTAAGCTTTTCGTCTTGCACTCATCAGGAACTTTGCAAGAATACCAAAATAAGGCAAAAACAACAATTTATACTGCATGTGAAGACAGTGCTAATTGATTGGCAGGTGGACTCTGATTGGTAGTGGCATTGTCATGGAGAATGCACCAATGCTGGTGACTGACAGTTAACTGCCATTTAAACCAGGCATCTTGACCCTGACTGGTCAAGACATTACGCTGAGGAACGAGTCAGCAAATGGCTGTCACTTATTTTGTTTAGCTGAAACAGGCGCAATGTGTGTACATGTGCTTTCAGTCTGCAAAGAACAGGGCCCTGTGTATTAATATATGTAGCTACGTGGAGGTGGCCTCCTGGAGGGGGCCACCAACAGCAAAGGCCGACCCCTCGGCACTGCTGCCCCCACTGGAGGCATTTCCCTTCCAATCAGCGGGGCCCTGGCCAAAAAGAAACAACTTTCTTCCACTCCAGCAAGGGCACCTCAAAATGGAGGCATGCTTGTGTTTCATAAGAAATAGAAAAAGGATTAAGTCATTCAGCCCATCGTGCCTGCCCCTTTTGAACATACTCAATGACTGAACCTCCATAGCCTCCTGAAGTAGAGGACTCCAAAGCTTTACCTTCTGAGTGAAAATTGCTCTTCATCTCAATCTTAAATGGTTTATCTCTTATTCTGAAATGGTGCCCCCTGGTTCTAGACTTGACCAGCCAGGGGAAACAGCAGCAGCCACTGATCTCTCGCCTGCCGTTTCTTGTATGCCTCATTCTGGCAAAATTGCGGGGGGAGTTTGTCCTCCTGCCCGAGATGCCTAGCCACCTGAAAAACTCCCTGTCTTTGGGACGTCTTCCTTTCTGAGAAAATCCCGCCCATTGTGTTAATGCCACAATATCAAAGCTTTTCTTTAAATTTATTTATCATTTGTCATTTATCATCCACTCAAAGATCACCATTACAATTCAAGCACCGCACTAAATTAAAGGCTACTTAACAAATTGTGTTGCACATGAAAATTAAAATGAAAATAGAGCTGCTGCTGAAAACAAAACTGAACATGAGCCAAAAATGCCTGATGACAACACTCTGTCAAATGAACCAGTCACCTTTTAGCTCCATTTTCAGCATCTGTCAAAGTTTATGTGGAATTAGGAGGGTCATCTCTTCCAGAATAAAGTTAGGAGAAAAGACAAAAGAGAATCCAATTTGAAGGGAATGACAATAGAACAAAGGAATGTGAAGCATGTTCATTTTGGGGTTTATGAAAACCTATAACCTTTCTATTCTCATTTTTCTTAAATAGTGCTTTATCTACTTAATGATTTGCCACTGTTCCTGTTTTTACTTTATTGAGTTTGGCTTCTCATCCAGCAACGTTTTGGCGAACTGCTAAATGCATAGTAACCTTCCGGTTGTGACCACAGTAAAGAATCTAGCTTCCTGAAAACTATTTAAAAGGCATTTCCTTAAGAGCTATGAGAAATAAATTGACAGGAAAGGTGATGTTTAAAATTATTTTTATAGTGTGGGTGTTCACATCTAAGAGACTAATTTATGTTGTTAATGGTGCTTTTGATTCTAATGAGATCATTGACTATATATAACAGCCAGAGACGCTGCGTATCTGTTGATAATCAATGATCTCTTTCAAAAATCTAATAGTGCCTCCACTTCTACTCAACATGAAGCTGCATTGCTGACATATTTTGTGCATGGTCCTTTTTGTGACTTTTGCTTCACATAATGTGGAAAATAGTAAACAATGGCACATCCCAACATGTAGTGTACATTGGCACTTTAAATTTGACAGTAACTGGAAGTGAAAGTACAGATCAGTTCAGGAGGAAGCTGAGTTAAAAAATAATCGCACAAATAAGAAAGGGAACAATTTGAAAAGAGGCCAGGCAATCAGGCACACTGAACAACAGATTAACTGGCAATTATCACATTTTGTGCACACCCCCACACCACCAACTTCTCAAAGGCAAATCAGGATGGGCAATAAATGCTGGACGAGCCAGCAACATCTACATCCCATGAAAAAAAAAATAAATTGGGGGATCTAGCTGTGCAAGTATTACAGTACAATGCTGACTATACTTCAAAAAATACTTCATTAGCTGTAAAGTGCTTTGGGATACCTTTAAGGCTTTAAATAAATGCAAGTCATTTTTTCCTTCATTATCTGTAAGACTTGACTTTAGCACAGAGCATAGAAAACCACCAACATTTCACTGGGCTGCAATAAATTTACCCCAGTTTCTTCCAGCTGTTCTGTAAGAGTTTCTTAGAGACTTTCTGAATGTTTTGTCCCTGTTAAAATGGTCTCATGAGCGTGCTGCTGCTTGGAAACAGCATAGTGGCATTTCAATAGAGCTCCCATTCTTGTTTTTAATCTATCTTTCCAAAAATGGGAAAGTTGTTCTGATCTTTCTTTCTCCTGTTTCACAATAGCTCCATATGTACTTTAAAAATTGATGGGTTGATTTAGAACAGAATTATGTATAATAAAGTTTTAATCAACAATGAAAATATGACATTGGTTGAAAAAAATGAAGCCTAAAACAGCCAAATATTTTCATTAGAATTTTTGGTATGAGGTGTTTGTTTTGAAACTACAGATATTGTACTGGTACTTGGAATTTTATTATAGAGAAAATTCACTTTTGAAACACATTTGCAGCAAAGACTTTTGAATATAGTTTGTGTCCCTCGACCCACTCCATGTTTACCCTCTAATTGACCCTACAGAATTTCTGGGCTAAGATGATTTCAAGGGTTCAAGTTCCAATGGAGACAAAGTTGGACATTGCTTCAGCCATTTCTCAGGCATGAAATGGGGCAAAAGGTTTTAATTTTGTGGGGCTATGTCCTGTGCTTCAAGTGCACCTGAAAGATGTCCAATGCCGTACAGGCTGGAATGATATTTGGAAGCCCCTGGTAGCTGTCTCAAAGAAACACTGCATCTTTTGCACATGCATGTGGGTTAGATAGACCCAGTGGAGTCTTGTTGATTACCTTTGGAGGTGAAGGCCGAAGAAGTTAAGCAGATCTTTCCCTCAGAACATTGTCATTGAACATGTTTTCACTGAGTTTTTATCTACTTTCAGAACAGCAAATAAAATTCCATAAAATTCCTCGCATAGCTTTCCCACCTGCCTCCCACCAGCCCTGACCTCTCTGCAGTTTTATGGTGGGATGAGCGAGGCCTAGGCTGGCCCACTTGCCCTTGCCCCAATTGAGGCCCATAAGTGGCCAATTAATGACCATTTAAGAGCCTTTTCCCACCCAGCCTCAATTTTCAGGCTGGCAGAAGTTGTTCAAGGGTTCAGGGAAGCCTGGAAAGTGACCCTACCCAGGCCTTGGGTGGGAAGGTGGTGGGGGGTGGGGGGCACCACCATCAACTGCCTCCTTTCAACTTTGGGCACCCTCTCCCACAAGATCTGGCCTCTGGGGGTGCTCCCTCTCCTCCAGCCTTTCCACCAACACCCCCACCTGCATTATGCCCATTCCCCTGGGCTTCACCTCCCCTACCTGCTGTGAGATTGCCCACACCTACCTGAAGAAGAAGAGTCTGATGAAGAGTCTTACGGACTCAAAACGTTAACTCTGTTTCTCTCTCTGCAGATGCTGCCAAGCCTGCTGAGATTTTCCAGCATTTCCCATTTTTATTTCACACTTAACTGGTCCTGGATTCTTAAACTTAAACTCTGAGGACTGCTTGTAGACTCTGCAGTCCTGCCCACAGCAGCTTCAGGCACTGTTGGGACAAGAGGTCTGCCGGCCAATCAGGTTGTCCGGCAGCTCTATGAGGCAAGACTTCCTCCCAGCTGAGGGGTGGGAGTCATGGCTCCAGCCAATTAACACTGAACATTAAATGGCTGCAGGGCAGCTGGTATCGTCGGTGATGCTTTGGGCACCAACTCTTCAGGTGGGGGGAAGGGAAACCCCATCACCCTAAACATACTAGCACCAGATGCTTGAAAGCATCTCTGCATGTTTAGTGGGCTAGAAACAGAACCATGGGGGAATTTTAACTCTTAAGGGTGGATGGGTTATTGTTGAATGGGTAGGTTAAAATATCAAAAATAGAAATCCACCATCATCCTGCCTCCAATGCACCCACTTCCAATTTTAAGAGTGGTGGGTTTGGGTGCAGCCAAGTAACCTTACCGTGAGAAGCGGTTTGGTCATTCGAAGGCATTAATAAAGGTGCTTCCCTCCAATTTTGAACTGAATGCCCCCCAAGATAGGAAACTTGGCAGTAAAAGAGAGATGTGATTATGCAACACTTCATGCAGTTGGTTAAAGGGCAGATGTTCGATATTACAAAAAGCTCATTGCTCACAGCGGTTTTCCCAGTTTCCATTTATAAACATAAGAACATAAGAACTAGGAGCAGGAGTAGGCAATTCAGCCCCTCGAGCCTGCCCCGCCATTCAATATGATCATGGCTGATCTCATTTCGGCCTCAACTCCAATTTTCTGCCCTCTCCCCATAACCTTTCAACCCATTACTAATTAAAAATCTGTCTACTCCTCCTTAAAGTTATTCAGTGTCCCGGCATCCACTGCACTCTGAGGTAGTGAATTCCACAGATTCATGACCCTTTGAGAAAAGTAATTCCTCCTTATCTCTGATTTAAATTTACCATCCCTTAGCCTAAAACTATGGCTTCTCGTTCTAGAATGCCCCACAAGGGGAAACATCTGCTCCATGTCTCCTTTGTCTATCCCTTTCAGCATCTTAAATACCTCAATTAGATCTCCTCTCATCCTTCTAAACTCTAGTGAGTATAGGCTTAAACTGCTCAATCTCTCCTCATAAGACAAGCCCCGCATCTCTGGAATCAATCTAGTGAACCTCCTCTGAATTGCCTCCAATGCAACTACATCCTTCCTCGAGGGGACCAAAACTGTGTACAGTACTCCAGGTGCAGTCTCACCAATGCCTTGTACAGTTGCAACAACAATTCTTTATTTTTATACTCTATTCCTTTAGCAATAAATGCCAAAATTCCATTTGCCTTCCTTATTACCTGCTGTACCTGCTTACAAGCTTTCAGCAATTCATGCACAAGGACACCCAGACCCCTCTGCACTGAAGCATTCTGAAGTTTCTCTCCATTTAAATAATAAGTTGCCTTTTTATTCTTCTGACCAAAATGGATAACCTCACACATATCCACATTAAACTCCATCTGCCAACTTTTTGCCCATTCACCTAACCTGTCCATATCCATTTGCAAATTTCTTACTTCTTCATTGCAACTTACTTTCCCACCTATTTGATGTCATCTGAAAATTTAGCTATAGTACCTTCTATCCCTGAATCCAAGTCATTAATATAGATTGTAAATAGCTGGGGCCCAAGGACCAAACCCTGTGGTACCCCACTAGTTACAGCTTGCCATCCAGAAAAAGACCCATTTATCCCAACTCCCTCCTTTCTGTTGGTTGGCCAATCCTCTATCCAAGCTAATATATTACCCCTAACTCCATGTGATCTTATCTTGTGTATTAATCTTTTGTTCGGCAACTTATCAAAGGCCTTCTGGAAGTCCAGATATACTACATCTACAGGATCCCCATTATCCATTTTGCTTGTCACATTTTCAAAGAGCTCTAGCAAATTAGTCAAACACAATATACTCTTCATAAAACCATGCTGACTCTGATGGATTGCACTTTGACTTTCCAAATGCCCCATTACTACTTCCTTAATAATGGATTCCAACAATTTCCCAATGACAAATTTTAAACTAACTGGTCTATAGTTTCCTACTTTCTGCCTCCCTGCCTTTTTGAATAAGGGCGTTATATTAGTAGTTTTCCAATCCACTGGAACCTTTCCAGAATCCAGGGAATTTTGGAATATTATAGCCAATGCATCCACTATCTCCACTGCCACTTCCTTTAAGACCCTGGGATGTAGGCCATCAGGTCCTGGGAATTTATCACCCTTTAATCCCAATAGTTTGCTCAGTACTTTTTCTGTAGTGATAGTGATTGTTCTAAGTTCCTCCTTTTCTATATCCTCTGCACTACCTGTTACTATTGGGGTGGTGCTAGTGTCCTCCACCTTGAAAACTGAGGCAATATTAAGCATCTCTGCCATTTCTACATTCCCCACTATTAACTCCTCATCTTCCAAGGGACCAACATTCACTTTAGCTACTCTCTTTCCTTTTATATAGTTGTAGAAGCTTTTGCTATCAGTTTTTACATTTTGTGCTAGCTTCCTTTCATAATTTACCTTTGCTCTTTTTACTATTTTTTTTAATAACCCTTTAATCTTTAAAAGTTTCCCAATCTTCCAGCCTGCCACTGACCTTTGCAATTTGGTATGCCTTAGTTTTTGCCTTTATGTTATCTTTAACTTCCTTGCTTGGCCATGGATGCTTTTTCCCCCTCTTACCATCTTTCTTCCTCTTTGGAATATATTTTACTTGGGAGGAATTGAATATCTCCTTAAATATCTGTCATTGTTCGTCAACTGTCTTACCTTGTAGTTTTCCTGCCCAGTCCACTAGGGCCAAATCTTCCCTCATGCCTATGTAGTTAACTTTGTTTAACTCCAGAATGCTACTAGTGTGGGACTCAAGCTTTTCGCTCTCAAACTGAACTTGAAATTCTAGCATGCTATGATCACTCTTCCCTAGAGGATCCTTACTATGAGATCATTAATTAATCCCATCTCATTACACAAAACCAAATCTAGAATAGCCTGCACCCTGGTTGGTTCCACAACATATTGCTCTAAGAAACAATCTCTAATATACTCTATGAACTCTCCCTCGAGGCTACCCTTGCCAATTTGATTAGTCCAGTCTATATGCAAATTAAAATCACCCATGATTATTGCCGTGCCTTTCTTACATGCTCCCAGTATTTCCTGGTTTATACTGTGCCCTACTGCTGAACTACTGTTTGTGGACCTATAGATTACTCCCACCTCCTTCCCTTGCTATTTCTTATTTCTACCCAAACTGACTCTACGTCTTGCTCTCCAGTGCCTATATCATTCCTCACTATAGCACTGATCTCTTCCTTTACTAACAAAGCTACACCCCTCCTTTTCCTTCCTGCCTATCCTTCCAAAACAGTGAGTACCCTTGGATATTCAACTCCCAAACCTGTTCTCCCTGTAACCATGTCTCAGTAATCACCACCAAATCATACCTATTTATCTCCACTTGCGCTGTTAATTCATTAGTTTTATTCTGAATATGTGCTATGCGCATTCAGATTCAAAGCTTTTTAATTTTCCCTATTGTCAATTTTCCCTACTCTTATATGATTCTTTGGTGCAATATGGCATTCACACACTCTGTCCCTTCCTTTCACTTTTTGGTAGCAATCAGCCTTGTCACTAACCTGCACTCTTACCCTCTCCTTAAACTTTGATTTTTTATATTTCCATGCAACTGAACCCTCCCCCTAACTATTTAATTTAAAGCACTATCTACAACCCTAGTTATGCAATTCGCCAGGAGACTGGTCCCAGAATGATTTAAGTAGAACCCATCCGAAAGAAATAGCTCCCTCTTTCCCTGAACTGGTGCCAATGTTCATTGAATTCGAACCCATTTCTCCCACACCAATCTTTGAGACATGCATTTACCTCTTTAATCTTATTGACCCTGTGCCATTTAGCTCGTGGCTCAGGTAGTAATCTGGAGATTATTACCTTTTTGGTTCTGCTTTTTAATTTAGCCCCTAGTTGCTCATATTCCCTCAGCAGAACCTCTTTCCTCTCTCTACCTATATTGTTGGTACCCACGTGGACCACAACAACTGGATCTTTCCCCTCTCACTCCAAGCTCTTCTGCAGCCTCTCGATTCTGGCCACAGAGAACGGTATCTATTCCCCTAACTATACTATCCCCGATTGCAACTACATTTCTCTTTTCTCCCTCCACTTGAATGGCTCCCTGTACCATGGTGCTATGGTCAGTTTGCTCATCCTCCCTTCAGTCCCCGCTCTGGTCCATGCAGGGAGCAAGAAGCTTAAACCTGTTGGATAAGAGCAAGGGCTGAGGCTCCTGCAATGCTACTTTCTGGATCCCTCTACCTGCCTCACTCATAGTCACACCCTCCTGTCCCTGACTGCTGGCCAAATTTAAGGTAGTTAATCTAAAGGGTGTGACTGTCTCCTGAAACACAGCATCCAGGTAACTCTCCACCCCAACTCCACAACACCCCCCCACCCCCGCAACACCACCCCCCCGCCCCCCTCCCCACCCCCCACCAACTCCTTGTCATGGTGTCTGAAGCTCAGACTCCAGCTCATCAACTCTGAGGCAGAGATCCTCAAGCAACCAACATTTGCAACAGATGTGGTCACTAGGAACCACAATGAGGTCCACCAGCTCCCACATCATGCAGCTACAGCACACCACCTGGCCTTGCAACTCTATTTTATTTTATCAGTTTTTCAATTTGTTTTTAAATTTCCTACTGGTCTTTAGTTTATCAATCTGTAAAATATTTCTCCTATGTACCTTTAATATGAAAGCAAGTTAGAATAGAGATTCAAAATTCACTTTTTAAAATCAACTGGAATGCGCTTTCTCTGCTGAATTGAAGCTGAAATGTTAGGCCTCTGACCCTGGGCCCCTATAGTCACCTTTAACCTGAAATCAACTTAGAATTGGTAGTTCAAACTAGCAGTTACTTACCAACCAATGAACTTATGGTTTTCCTGTGATGTCACTCTTTGTTTTGCTAAGCATTCTTGTGGCTACAGGTGTATTAGTAAAGTTTGGAGGTGTTCATCCAGAGAGCATCAGAAGGGCTAGCACCATGACTGCTTTAGATTGGACCTCCGAATAGGAAGATAACCACCATTCACAACAGTAAAGTTGTACAGCCTACCAGAAAATGTTGACGTCATTTTGTGTTCAACATCTTTCAACTGGCATCATATGTACTCATTAGTGATCATCTGCATTCAAAAGTGATCATTAAGCCATCATTTGACATCCCAACTAATCAAATAGAAACTGACACCATTGGTGATCAACTAATATCTTGAAATCATATAGCGCTGATACAACTTCATTTGTGATTATTTAGCATCATTTAAATGCCTTCCAGCACGCAGAAGCATTAAACTGACATCAAAAGAGATTAAAGAGCTTGTCTGTGTGGAAAAATTTTAAGTTACAGCTATCACAACAAAATTTGACTAAGTTTCAGACATCAGTTGACATCGATAGTATGCCATGCATTTTTCTAAGCCCCAGTTGATGCAGCATGTTACACATGCATTGTGTAGATTGTTTAACATAGGGTCAGTGCTCAAGTCATTAGTGTAGACCTCACTTTTCCCATGTACCTGTGGTTTTAAGAAACTGCTTTCCAATGATGAAAGTTTTGTCTTATCTTGTCCATTCAGTTAAGAAGATATAATAACTTTCATAATGTTATTGAAATCTATTGTAAATTAGAGTAATGGTGGGGTCTGCGTCAATTGAGGTGTGTGTGTGTGTGTGTGTGTGTGTGTGTGTGTATGTGTTGGCCTGACAGCTTTGATGTAACAGAAGATAAGTTATGTTTGAAATGTTGTGAAGGTAAACATGGGAGAAATTTTAGGATGTAAGGTGTAAAGGGAACAATTGTGTTTTTAAATAAACCAGACTAGATTGAATTCAAAAGAGGGAGTGAAATAGTACACCTAGCTAGGGGAACTTAAGAAACAGTGGGGAGGTGTTTTCCCTAGTTGGGTTGGATCAGAAGGGGCAGGTGGGGGTGGTTGGAAAGTCAACCACTGCCCATGGTCAGGGCTGGACCGCGATATCACGCTGGTGGGCCAATTAAGGCCTGACCAGAGTGAGTCGCAGCACTGCCTGTGTGGGGTGGAGGAGGGCGATCGCTCAAGTCCGCACATTTGTGCAGGCATCCGCTGGAAAGGCTCCCTGAGGCACAGAGCTGCCTCAGGGAGCTGAGGGTTTAAAGCATTAAAAATGAATATTTTAAAAATGTTATAAAACATGTCACTACTTGTGACTCGATCACATGAGCAGGGACATGTTTTAAATAAATGTCAAAATTTTAATGTTATTTTTATTTGTTGTTGGAAAACTTATCCCGCCCATGGATGAAATTTCCTAAAAAATGCAAAGACGGTAAGGTTGGATAGGCAGCAAAAAATTTCTTTCTATTATAACGTTAATGGCTTTAATAAGCCATTCAATTATCGGCGGGCACACTGCCAACTCTGACATATGCCCACTGACCAAAATATTGCGGGAGTGCACAAGACATCAGGACGCTCGCCCGATCTCATTACACATCATTTTACAATTGGTTGGGGCGGGCAGATGAGCTAAGAATTCTGGCCAGTGTGTTTATTTTTCCCAAAGATTACTGGTAAAATTGATACCATGATAGATTTTATTATTAGAGAGGTAAAAGTCCAAAGACATAGTGAAACAATGGGAATTTGCATTCAAAGGGGAAAATATGTATAAAGGAGAGAAGGCTGTGTGTAAGGATTGGCATTCTAAGGTCTGAAACAAGTGTGAAAAGCCTCCAGCATCTAAGCCTCAAGATGCTGCCTGCAAGGAACTGAAGCTGAGAAAAACTCACTTTGAATTTGACTGTTCAGAGTATTGTGTGTTACTTTGCCTGCGTCTGTTAAAATCTATGAATTTTTCCGTCGGCGAGCTGGCGGCGGGGCCCGCTCACCTACGCGGGATGATGTCAGGGGAACCCCCGACATCATCCCGCCCCATTTAAATATTCAGGAAGGCAGGCGGACAGTGAAATCAGCTGTCCGCCCGCCGACATATCAATGGCCAATTGAGGCCATTGACAGGATAATTAAGCCAATTAAAGGCCCTGCATGTCCAACCTTAAGGCTGGCGGGCAGGCCAGGAGCCCCAGCGGGCTTCTGAAAAAACATGAAACCTCATCCACTGGCGGGATGAGGTTTCATGTCTGTTTAAAAAAACTTTAATAAACTTTATGTGATATTTATTAACTTGTCCCATCTCATGTGACATTGTCACATGAGGGGGACATGTTAATATTTTTTTAAATTTTCTATTTATTAGGTTTATGAAACTTTCAGCGCTCTCCCTGAGACAGCACTAGGTCTCAGGTTGCTGTGTGCTCTTTAGTGCGTATGCGCAAAAGAGCGCACCTTGACAGTTGGGGAATCCCTCCCCCCACCCCCGCCACAGGAAGTGCATAGCGCTTCCTGTTGGGTGGCCTGGCCGGCCCACTCAAAATGGCAGCGGGGCCTGTTTCGGCAGCGGTAATCGGCTGCAGGCCCACCACCAAGCCGGTGGGGCCCGCCCATCCATCAAGGGCAAAATTCTGCCCTGTGTGTCTCACTGTTGTCTTAACGGAGGTGCAATTGGAGTTTAGATTAATTAGGGGATTCGGAAGTTATCATAGTAGTAAGTTGTAGATCTATGCATATGCTTAAAATCATTTCTTCTATTAATAAAGGTTTAATTTAGTTTTGTTAGAAACCTGTAAGACTTGGTGGCTTTCTTTTTACTGAATTCAAAGCCGGTATCTCAAACTAAGTACAAATTGCAAAAATAGTTGTGGCAGCTGCTTCAAGTTTCCCTCTGGGATTTGGGCAGCTTGGCATTTACAACCCACCTGCCATAACACATCCAATCAGACCCCCCCACCCCCCACATCGCCAACACCCCACACCCCACACCCACTAAGATGTCTTGACCAATCACACCTCCAAGGCAAAAGCCCACTGGACCTCTGGCAAAGCCATTTCACGTCCATCCTTTTCAGAATCCTATGGGTTTCATTGAGTTTAACATACATATAAGACTGGGCATCTGTCAGGTGCTATGGGCCATCAGCAGCAACAGAATTGTACTCAAGACACAACCTGCAACGTCATGGCCCAGCATATTCCCCAATCTACCATTGCCACCAAGCCAGGGGATCAACCTGGTTCAATGAAGAGTGCAGGAGGGCATGCCAGGAGTAGCAGCAGGCATACCTAAAAATGAGGTGTCCACCAGGTGAACAGGTGAAGCTATATATAATACAGGGCTACTTGTGAGCCAAACAGTATAAGCAGCAAGTGATATGCAGAGCTAAGCGATTCCACAACCAATGGATCAGATCTAAGCTCTGCAGTACAATTAAACAACTCACTAGGGGAGGAGGCTCTACAAATGCACCCATTCTCAATGATGGGGGAGTCCAGCACATCAGTGCAAAAGATAAGGGTGAAGCATTTGCTACAATCTTCAGCCAGAAATGCTGAGTGGATGATCCATCTCAGCCTCCTCCAGAGGTCTCCAGCATCACAGATGCCAGTCTTCAGTCAATTCAATTCCTCCACGTCATATCAAGAAAAGGCTGAAGGCACTGGATAGTGCAAAGGCTATGGGCCTTGACAATATTCCTGCAATAGTACTTAGACTTGTGGTCCAGGACTTGCCGTGCTCCCCTAGCCAAGCTGTTCCAGTATGGCTACAGCACTGGCATCTACCCAGCTATGTGGAAAATTGCCCAGGTATGTCCTGCACACAAAAAGCAGGACAAATCCAACCTGGCCAATCACTGTCCCATCAGTCTACTCTCCATCATCAGTAAAATAATGGAAGGGGTCATCAACAGTGTTATCAAGTGGCACTTGCTTAGCAATAACCTATTCATTGACACCCAGTTTGGGTTCTGCCAGGGCCACTCAGCTCCTGACCTCATTATAGCCTTGGCTTAAACATAGACAAAACAGCTGAACTCCAGAGGTGAGGTGAGAGTGATTGCCCTTGATATCAATGCCACACTTGACTGAGTGTGGCATCAAGGATCCCTAACAAAACTGGAGTCAATGGGAATCAGGGGGAAAACTCTCTACTGGTTGGAGTTATACTTAGCACAAAGGAAGATGGTTGTGGTTGTTGGAGGTCAGTCATCTGAGCTCCAGGACATCACTGCAGGAGTTCCTCAGGGTAGTGTCCTCTGCCCAACCATCTTCAGCTGCTTCATCAATGACTTTCCTTCTATCATGAGGTCACAAGTGGGGATACTCACTGATGATTGCAAAAGGTTCAGCAAATTCGCGACTCCTCAGACACTGAAGCAGTCCATGTCCAAATGCAGCAAGACCTGGACAATGTTTAGGCTTGGGTTGACAAGTGGCAAGTAATATTTGCATCCACTAGTGCCAGGCAATGACCATCTTCAACAAGAGAGAATCTAACCATTGCCCCTTGATGTTCAATGGCATTACCATTACTGAATCCCCCATTATCAACATCCTGGGGGTTACCATTGACCAGAAACTGAACTGGACCAGCCATATAAATACTTTGGCTACAAGCGCAGGTCAGAGGCTAGGAATCGTGCAATGAGTAACTCACCTCCTGACTGCCCAAAGCCTGTCCATCATCTACAAGGCACAAGCCAGGAGTGTGAGGGAATACTCCCCACTTGCCTGGTTGAGTGCAGCTCCAACAACACTCAAGAAGTTTGACACCATCCCAGCCCAATTGATTTGCACCACATTCACAAACATTCACTCCCTCCACCACCGACACACAGTAGCAGCAGTGTGTACCATCTACAAGACACACTGCAGGAATTCACCAAGGCTCCTTAGGCTGCACCTTCTAAACCCATGACCACCACCATCTAGAAGGACAAGGGCAGCAGATAGAGGAAATATCACCACCATCTAGAAGTTCCCCTCCAAGTCACTCACCATCCTGATTTGGAAATATAACGCTGTTCCTTCACTGTCACTGGGTCAAAATCCTGGAACTCCCTCCCTAACAGCACTGTGGGT
The DNA here is from genome assembly GCF_017639515.1 of Carcharodon carcharias. Taxonomy (NCBI): domain Eukaryota; kingdom Metazoa; phylum Chordata; class Chondrichthyes; order Lamniformes; family Lamnidae; genus Carcharodon; species Carcharodon carcharias. The sequence goes on from NC_054468.1 coordinate 182,146,115, forward strand.
GTACCTACATCACATGGACTGCAGTGGTTCAAGAAAGCAGCTCACCACCGCCTTCTCAAGGACAACTAGGGATGAGCAATAAATGCTGGCCCAGCCAGTGAAGCCTACATCCTAAATGAATGAATAAAAAAAAGCTTTATAGGCATAATTAATGTGATTGGAAGAGACACGTATTCAACATTCTTTTTTATTTCAAAATTATCACAAAGGGTGGCAGTGGGGAATATCAAGCCAACTAATACCGCCACTCTTAAATAATGAAAATATGATATAATGTGTAAAGTTATTTTTCCATTCCTGTATGAGTGACCATACATGTACACAAAGTTTATAATGCCTTATTCCATGCCACACAGAAAAATGCACTGAGAATAAAATATTTATGCAGCTGGAGTGAACTTGCAAGTACCAGTTCACTGTTTTTAGTATTTTATGACAAGCAGTTTAATGCAACATTCAAAAATGCCCCTAAAAATTCCTGGAAAATTCAATCGCCAGAGTAAAGCCACCCCACCCCACCTGCCCCACCAAGAGGAAGTGACAGATTCTGGAAGGAACAGCTCCTCCAATCACTGCTCACCCTATCAGCAACAAATGTAGAGGGAATTGTAATTGGAGGAGAAGCCAGAACTGAGAAGGTAAATGGTGGAGGCAAGCCAAGGACCAAGGACTGGAACGGTAGCAGCGAGCACAACCCATTGGTGGTAAAGGGCCCTGGATTTTCCGGAATTTCCAGAATTTGCCTTGCTGTCCCGTGCCCCGTGCATGGGATTCCTGAGAAGCCATTTGTCCCATATTCCTCCAGGCTGCAACTCCAGATGACTGGTCTAGGTGTCCACTAGCTGCCTCCTGTGCATCTTTGGTATTTGTGCATGCACAGACCAGAGCAATCAGCCACCACAAGAAGCAGCCGGGAAAGGAGAACAAAGCAGGTAGCTGTGTGGGGTCGGGAGGTCAATGATGCAGGCCTGAATCGGTGGCAGGGGGTTGGGGTCCAGCTGGGGTCCTGAGTCCGGTGGCAGGTGGTAGGCCCAAGTTGGGGACGGTGTACTGTCAGGAGTCCAGTGTTTCAGCAGGCCTGGAAAGTAGAGGGGGGTGGTGGTCAAGCAAGTCTGGAGGTGCCTTCCCAGCAAGCCCAAGGTGGGGTCCGGCAAGCTCATAGAGGGGTGGAAAGGGCCTGCTGATTTAGTGAGGGGAGGGATTTTGGAAAGAGTGACTTCTGCATGAGCAGTGGGGGTGGGGTTTTGCAGAGCCGGGAGAAGGGCTTCTGAGTATGTCTATGAGGGAGGTGAGTTAGGCAAAGGAGCATGTGTGTTTGTGTGAGAGATGGAGAGAGAGAGAGTGGAGAGCAGAGGGAGCAGAGTGGACCATCGAGGGGGCAGGGAGGAGCTTTGAGGGAGTAGGGCGGAGCTTCGAGGGAGCAGTGTGAACTAGGTCAACAGGGTCGAGAGGAGGTAGACAGTAAGTGAAGTGTTTTGCATGTGGACAATTCTCTTGGACCCTGTCGACCAGGTTTGTCCAACCTTTTTGCATGGGGGGGGGTCATGTTCCATTTTCTTCTCACTCAAGGGGCTGATGAGCAGATTTCGGTAAGATTTATGAATTTCAAAAAGCATTTGCACATAAAGAAAAGAAACAACTTGTTGAGAAAAAGTAAGGTAATATCAATAAACTGATAATTTGAAAAACAAGAGTAACTAATAAAAATGACCATTAGAGTGTTAGAGGGTCAGAGTATGTGTGTCTGTTTGGCTCACTCCCAGTGTCAGGGTGCTCACTAACGCACCCTCACCCACTGTGAGAGTTGGTGAGAGTATATGTTGATGTCTGGGGATGAGGGTGACTGAGAATTTTGAGGCTGGGAGTGAAGTATTCACACACTCATTCACTCTCTCCCTCACACACACACACTCTCCCTCCATCTCTCTCACACACACACATTCTCTCTCCCTCTCTCATACACACACTCACTCTCTCCCTCTCTGTCTCTCACAGACACACTTACTCACTTGCACTCTCTCACACACTTGCACACACCCATTCTCTCCTCTCTCTCTCTTTTACACACACTCACTCTGTCCCTATCTCTCTTTCAAACACACACAAACACACATAGTCACTTTCTTCCTCTCTCTCTTTCATTCATGCATGCAATCATTCTATCCTCTCTCTCTCTTTTACAGACACATTCACTTTCTCCTTCTCTTCCACAAACCTCTCCCTAAATTCACTCTCTCCTCCATCCTCCCTGGCCCGACACCCTCTCTCTCTCCCTGGCCCAGCAGTACCTTCACTCCCCCTGGCCCCGCAGTACCTTCCCTCCCCAGGCATTGCAGTACCTTCTCTCCCCAGGCCCTGCAGCAAGTCTGTCTCTTCTTCCCCCTCACTCCACTGCACTGAAATCCTCTCTCTCCCCAGCTTACTAGTAAGCCTATCAGTAGCAAATGTGGGAGACAAACAGTCTCTGATTGGACAAGTGGCGACAACTGGTGGCGGTAAATGAGCTAGGGAGAGAGGATTTCATTGGGGGGGATGAAGAGAAAGAACTTGCTGTAGGGCCTGGGGAGAGGTGTTGCAGAGCCAGGGGAAGGAAGGAGATGTGGGGCCCAGGGAGAGAAAGTGCTGCAAGGCCAGGGGGCTCACTAGTGAGCCTTATGGCAGCAAACACAGGTGAATAGCGGCCTGTGATTGGAGGAGAAAATCCTTGCAGAATCTTCAACTTCACTTATCTGTCTTACCGGCATTTTGAACTAGATCCGGGGTCCACATAGAATGGATTCAGGGGCCATAATTGGGCCTGTGGGCCGTGGGTTGTACAGGCTTGCTGTAGCCACTGTGTACCTTGTTCTCCAGAATCCCCTTGTCCCACCGCTGCATCCCTCCACACCACCGATCAAAGGTCTCAGCAGAAACCCCTTTCCCCCCACCCCGCGCCCTTGCCAACAGTCTCGACAGCAATTCCACCGCACACTTCCCCTGCCCCATGCAGTCAAAGTGTCCCTCATATGTTACCCACAGGGTTGGTCACCCTCTGTGTGAAGGCCTGAAGTAGTGTCGGTGAGCGAGGACCGCAGAATGGAGCAGAGGCAGAGAGTGAGGCCCGAGAACCAGAGCAGGGGCCTTGAGTGAGGCCCAAGCACCAAAGTGGCAGTGGTGAGCGAGGCCTGAGGACAGGAGTAGCAGCAGTGAGAGAGGCCCAAGGACCAGCGCAGCCCTGAGAGAGGCTGCTGGGCTGGGTGGGAAGCAAGGCTGGCAGGAAGCAAGGTTGACTGGGAAGTGAGGCCAGGGGGATGGGTAGGCAAGGCTGGCAGGAGATGAGGCTGGGTGGTAACGGCTGCAAGGGGAGTTGGGGGAGAGAGGAGTTCTGTAAAGAGGCAGTGGTGGTCTGCAAAGTGGAAGACGGGCTTCAAGGCTAAAGAATGCTTTTGAGTGCTAATTAATGCTTTTGAGTACAAACAATCGCTTCTGAATGTTAATGATCACTTCCACAAATTTACCAAAGCTGTGATGGTTTCTGACCACTTCTGCGCACTTTGATAACTCCTGAAGTAATCAAGAGCAATCAAAAAGCATCATGATGACGTTAAAAGATGGCAATTAAGTGCTTTTGATGGCAAACAATGACTGTTTCTGTCATAAATTTTTTTCCAAGTTACAGCTTTTGATGTCAAATGATGTGGCCGAATGTTTTGAGTGTATTTGAATGCAAAACAATGTCAACATTTTCTGGTGGGGGAGGCTGCAGATGGACAACTGAGAGGGGAGTAACAGAGAGTGGGTTACCAACAGGATGGGGGTGTAACAGGCAGGGGGAGTAACAGAGGGCGGGTAGTAACAGAGAGGGGGGAGTAACAGAGATGGGAGACACTATCTACCTAAGTGTATAAACAGAAGCTCTACTTATTGCCCCTTGTGAAGAGCAGTGCTTCTGGAGGGTCAGATTCTGCAGCCTCCTAGCTGAAAAGCCTCTCCATGCTCGGCCTGGTGACCACATATTGGCAACACCCTTGCTTTCAATTTCTGTGCCTCTGTCTCCTTCCAGTATGCCACTGGAAATATCTGGAATGTTTCAGTGTTTCATGTAAATGCATAAGGCAACCGAAGGATGGATTGTTCACCAGGGCTGCAAATTATGTTTACTTCCCCTGCAATGACAATAGCCAGAATGAGCGAACACTCAGATTCGCATCTCTGGCTGGCTTCCCACAGGCACAGGCTGCCATTGAAGAGCACAAGATCAAAGAGGCGTATTCATCAACTGCAAGGATTTTCATTTCATCAATATGCAGTTTATGTGCTGCTGTGTGCTAGATTCTCTGGAAATTGCCACAATGCTCTCATCCTGTGGTAATCCCAGACTCCCAACTTCTTTTGACCTGTAATATTCCTGCTGCCGGCCACATGGATCACTAAATTGATGTTGTCAGCAGCAATATCTGTGATAGGCCACATCCAGCCCTCTCCTTCTCCATTGTGTTCTGTGTTCTGTTCTCCTGCAATGGGGAGAACAGATCCATGGGCATGGGTCATCTAATTGCTACTGTGCCTTTGGTGAGAGCGACTGTCAGGGAGAGACATCAAATTATGCAATGATCAGAGTGAGTGGAAGAAATGAATGGATAAATGGGAATGTGAGGAAGGACATACAAAGTGAACAAGGTGTACTCTTGGGCCTTAAGTGGACGTGTGGAGTGATGTGATGCATGATGGTTCCCTTCATGGGGGAATCTTAAAAATAAGTGAGGTGGAATTTCTTCTCTGAGACGGTCATTAACCTTTGGAATTCTCTACCACAGAGAGGAGTGGAGGCTGGGTCATTGAATATATTCAAGGCTGAGTTAGACAGATTTTGGATCTACAATTCAATTTGAGGATTATTGGGGGGCAGACAGGAAAGTGGAATTAAGACCACAACCAGCCATGATTTTATTGAATGGTGGAGCAGGCTCAAGGGGCCAAATGGCCTACTCGTGCTACTGCTTCTTATGTTCTTATGCTTGATAAGAAAGTCAGAGGAGGTGGGGAGGCTGTGCATTACAGGATGTAGATGTAGGTGAATCTGTAGCTGTATTCATTTATCTTCCCTGATCTGGTTAGGCAATTAAAGTACTTCCTGCACTGGATTGAGAAATAGGCCAAAATGTTCCAACTGCTGACCTCCTGCGTCACCTCCAATCATGCCTTTTCCAAGCCAGCAGCAGGTTTCTCCCTTCCTTCCACCAGTGAAGATGATCTCCTTTCAGCTTCTCACTGTGGCCAGCTATGCACCAGGTGATGTCCTGCCAAACCAGGGCACAGCCCTTGACTCTCCTGAATCTATCTTTAAACTTCACTGTAACTTTGATCAAATTCCTAACTCCTCCAAATACCATTTGCGTATTGCCCCTTTAGATTTCCTCCTGTAGACGGGCAGGATGAACATTGTCTCACATTGGAAACCTGGAAGTAAAATCTGAAATTGTTGAACTGAGATATTCTGACACTCTAAAACTTATTCAAGGTTTAACACCCACTATCACCTCCACTCAGAATCTGCCTCTGGGTTGTCATCGGGCCAGAGAATTTGTTATCAGCTCATGTGATCAGTACAAAAAAACAAGCTTTTCCTGCTGTTAGAATGACAAAGGTCAGGACATTTAGCCAGTGGGAGAGAACATTTGCCATCAGCTATCCTCTTCAAATGTGAATGTTGTTTAATTACTGACAGGGCAACCACTCCTGGCCTCTCTACCTGTTGAAAAATGTCACCACTGATTTTAAATAAATCTTTGTATAAAGATTACATACCACATCAGGAACATCCACTGCTTTATGCAGATTTTTGCGTATCTTCCGTGAAATGTGGTTCATACCGGTTGAACCAGTATTTAATGCATCAAAACACTTTAAAGAGGCACCACCATATGAGTTATATTCAACATTTTTATATACATAAAAACACAGGACTTAATGGTCTCAATCACATCAAAACATATCATTGAGCAATTTACACACATCACAGGTATCAACTTAGCTCAAGTGATAACACTCTCTTACTCTGACTTTTGGATGTGAGACATTGACCACAGGCCCTTGCTTATGGTTGAATGTAAAATATGCCATTGCACTATTTGAAAAAGAGCAGGGAGTTATCCTGGCCAATATATTCTCCCTTAAATAGTACAACCAAAAAAAATTATCTGATCAATCAATGCTGTTTATGGGAAACAAAAACAGAATTACCTGGAAAAACTCAGCAGGTCTGGCAGCATCGGCGGAGAAGAAAAGAGTTGACATTTTGAGTCCTCATGACCTTTCAACAGAACTGGATTTTTGTTTTGGATTTCCAGCATCCGCAGCTTTTTGTTTTTATCTCTCTGTTTATGGGTTATTGGCGTGTGTAAATTGGCTGCCACCATGCCTAATAGTGACTGCACTTCAATGTGATAAATGTTAAAATGGAAAAGCAAACTATTCTTTAATTGAAAATATTGCACTTGGCTTTATGGACCATTTTCTCTCCCTACCAAGAAGATTAACAAAACATTTTTTCCTGAAGACAGTAGCCCTTTTAAAGGATTTTTTTTGTGTGTTTTAAGCATAATTCAACAGATGATAAATGCTGCACCTATGGGTGTGGCAAAGTTGTAGACCTGCAAGATATATATGGGGAAGTGGTAAATTTAACAACATGATCTTAATTTTAATTATTTTATTCTGTTTCCTGACCAGCAGCTAAATTGACAGACTGGCCAGCTATCTGAATGAAAAAGCAGAGACTGCAGACTGTAGCCAGGGGCCCCTTGGGACCGGTCTGCAGTAATCATGAGGGTGGGGGGAGTAAGAGAAATGGCTTCTGGAAGAAGTGGAGCAGCCATAGCAGGAGGAGTGGAATGAGACATCAGGACTTTTGAGAGGAGAGAAGCCATTATGGGAGGCAGGAAGGTCAGATATCAGAGTTAAAGACGGGGCAGGCCTGGAATTGTAAAGGGCTGGGGAGAAAGAAAGGCCCTGATTAGCAGAGAGGTGGCTGATGGCTCAGGGGAAAGCAATCCTGTTCTTCCTGGACTCAAGGAGTCCCGCAAAAAGCACTTAGCTTCCTGAGTTGGCAGTTCCCGCTTCCCTTTCACCACAGAGTTCCTGAGCTCTTGAAAACCCGTCTGTCAGTGGTAAAGTTTAAATTTGGCTCCCAATTGTCCTGTGGGAGCCTGGTTTAAATATGTTAATTAAGTTTCAACCTGACACCCACCACTATAGAAATGGTAATCACCACATATGCAGTGGACAGGGATATGTGGGGTTAGTATTGAGGATAAGCGTGGATACTTTAAATACTTGAAGAGATATAGGGAAAGATCAGAAGAGTGGGACCACTTGGATAGGTCTAACAAAGACCAGCACAAACACAATGGATCAAATAGCCTCCTTCTGTGATGTGTCATTCCACAATTCATTCTACAAATGTCATTCCTTCCATTATTTACTTTTTTGACCTATTTAGATATCAAACTGTTACTTAATTACAAAATGTTTAGATAACATCAGCAGTATTTGATTGTTAATTGAAATGTCACGTTACATGACTAGCAGTAAAGATTCAAATCACAGAAAGCACGGCTAAAGTCAAAGATTTGCAAAGTGAAACAATATCATGGAACTCAAAGATAGCATCCTCAAATACAAGGAATGAACAGTTCTTTTTAGAGAATTTCACAGCAATATTGATCATAAAATTGAAACATCTTGCATTGTTTCAGCTAGGCCAGTTTAACATTTTATTGATTGTAAGTCACTGTGTGTAAGAGTCATGAGGGAAGTGGGAAAGATTTTTCAACTCTTGACAAAATAAATCAGCAATATGGAATAATTTAGGACTTTTACTTCACCGTCAAGATGTGGAGAGTAACCTTGACTTCATTGACGACAGTGTTGTAAAGTAAATATAATTCTTTTACAGATACAACAAATTAAAGGATTGTAGATGACCTGCAGTTAGTTGTCATCTTTTATGCACTGTACTGCCTCCCACCATTTACCCATGGGCTTTGGCTTTTGTATTTGCTTTGCACAGCCACAACCTGCTCAGTTTGGGTTTCACCGGTGCCATTCAGTTCCTGACCTCATTACGGTCTTGATCCAAACATTGCCAAAAGACCTGAGGTGGAATTTTTCATGCCCGTTGGTGATGGGCGTGTTTGGCGGTTTGAGCAGACAATATGGCGAGAAAGCCAAAACTCGTTTTTTACAACGTGAAACCAGTTTGCAATTGTCCACTCTGCCCGTCAATGGCGGACCGCATTTCCTGCTGCCGCATGCCAAGAATGTCATTGTAATACATCTGCACATCATTATAAGCCCAGCTCACCAGAATCATCCCCCACGCTGGATCATCTAAGTACTATGGCGTGATTGCACACCGACGTGTTTCACAACTGAACATAAGCAGCGTGCGCTTGGTGAGCTGCACTTCACTCGGGACTTCAAGGTTTGTTTGCCTTTGTTGTTTCAGGCTGCACTCGCAGTCATCAGCGCCAGGCTTCACAGGCAGAACAGCATCACTTTTAAGGGGGTTCACGGGCAGGACTTTACTTACGAGACCAGCCGTAAAGCGGAGGAGGCTTTTCAACAGCTGCAGGGCTAGGGCTTGCTTGGGAAAGGGGGAGAACTGGCATCAGGCAAGGGAAGAGGTTGCAGGACTAGGGCATTACTTGGGAAGGGGGTATCCCAGGATGTTTGTGGGACACATGTTGATCTGTGCAAGGGGCCTTAAGAGGGTAAGGGCAGAGGAAGCAGTCTCCAGAGGAGATGAGGCCAGATGAAAATATGAGGGTTTGTGTGAGAGAGTGAGCGGTCATGTCCCTTGGGCTGGCAGTAAGTTGATGTGTAATGGACTTGTGAGTGTGTGAGTTTAGAGCAATGAGACGGTTGCCTTACCCTGACAGCACAGATGAGATCATTCATCCTCTTTCTGCACTGGATGGCCAACCTTATCTGTGCAGCATTCGCATTGATCGCCACTGCCATTGCCGACCAAGCCAGAGTGGTGACACTGATGGGCCTCCTGCAGCCAGAGCAGGGTTAGAGGACATTGCGGCAGGCTCCAATGGTGTCCAGAAGACGTCCTAGGGATGTGTCACTGAATGAGGGGCTGCAGTCTTCTTGCCTTTCGGGGCCTTGTCTTCTGCGCAGCAGTCTTGGGCTGGAAGCACTGAGAGGTGTGCATGTGGCTGCACTTCAAATATGGTGCCCAAAGTGAGGAAGTATCGAGGTGATGGTGTGGTGGGTGAATTGGAGGTTGCCCACCAGCGAAATGGCATGTTTCACAGGAATGCATGATTAATGAGGTGGGATTAGGATGATGTGGTGTGAAAAGACACCATTGAGGCCAGCAGGTAAAATGTTCTTTTTCCCGCCTGCTACCACACTAAGCGAAAATCTGGGACAATTCTGTCCCTGAACTCAAGTGATGAGGTGCGAGCAACTGCTTTTGACATCAAGGCACCATTTGACTGGGTGTAGCATCAAGGAAACCGGATAAATTGAAGTCAATAAGAATTGGGAGGAAAACTCATCACTGGGTGGGGTCATATGGAGCACTAAGGAAGATGATTATGGATGTTAAAGGCCAATCATTTTAGTCTCAGGACATTTATGCAGGAGCTCCTCAGGATAGTGTCCTGGGCCCAGCTATCTTCAGTTGCTTCATCAATGACCTTCCCTCCATTATAAGGGCAGGACCGGAGATGTTCACTGCTGATTGCACAATGTTCAGTACCACTTGCAACTCCTCAGATATTGAGCAAGCCAAGCCCATATGCCTGGTCAAAATTCTGGCATGAGCTGATAAGTGGCAAATAACATTCGCACAACATAATTGCCAGACAATGACCATCTCCAACAAGAGAGAACCTAACCATTGCCCCTTGACATTCAATGGTATTACAATTGCTGAAAGTCCCACTATCAACATCCTGCAGGTTATAATTAACCAGGAAATGAACTGGACCAGCCATATAAAAACTGGCTACAAGAGGAGGTCAGAGGCTGGAAATTCTGCAGCGAGTAACTCACCTCCTGACTCCCCAAAGTCTGTCCACAATCTATAAGGCACAAGTCAAGAGTGTGATGGAATACTCTCCACTTGCCTGAATGAGTGCGTCTCCAAGAACACTGAAGAAGCTTGACACCATCCAGGACAAATAAGCCTTCTTGATTGGCACCCAACCCAACAACTTAAACTTTACTCCCTTCACCACTGACGCATAGTGGTAGCAGTGTAAACCACTTACAAAATACACTGCAGGAGCTCAGCAGAGCTCCTTCAACAACACCTTCCAAACCTGCAACATCTCAAGTGTTTCTCACATTTCTCATGTGACGGTGCAGACTCGATGGGCCGAAGGGCCTCTTCTGCACTGTGTGATTCTGAGATTCTGTGATCAATCACTTAGAAAGAGAGGCAGTAGACACATGGGAATGTCACCACCTGCAAGTTCTGCTCCAAACCATTTACGACCCTGACTTGGAACTATGGCCTGGATTTTCCTGTCCCGTCTGTGGTGGGCATTGGCTCAGGTGGGACCGAAAAATTTGTAGAGCAGCCTAAAGACTTTGGGTGGGTATCTTTGGTCCAGCCATTGGTGGGAGCAGAAAATCCTACCCTATATCAGTGATTCTTGACTGTTGCAGCATCAAAATACTGGGACTCCCTTCACAGCAGCATTGTGGGTGTACATGCAGCAGATGAACTGCAGCAGTTCAAGTAGGTGGCTCACTGCCACCTTCTCAAGGGCAATTAGGGATGGGCAATAAATGCTGGCCCTGTCAGCGATGCCCACATCTCTTGAATGAATGAAAAAATCCGCAAGATTTTTGACAGTGTATTTCACAGAATCACAGAATCTTTACAGTGCAGAAGGAGGCCATTTGGCTCGTCAAGTCTGCACTGGCTCCCTGAAAGAACATTCTACTTAGTCCCATTCATCCGCCTTATCCACATAACCTTGCACATCCTTTCTTTTCAGATAGCTATCCAATTCCCTTTTGAATACCTCGACCGAACCTCTCTCCACCACCTTCTCAGAAAGTTTGTTCCAGACTCCAACCACCCAATGGGTGAAAACATTTTTCCTCATATCACTTTTACTCCTTTTGACAATTATTTTGAATCTGTGCCCACTAGTTCTTGATTGGGAACAGTTCCTCACTATTTACCCTGTCTATACACCTCAAGATCTTGACTACCTCTATCATGTCTCCTCTCAGCCTTCTTTTCTCCATGGGAAAACAGTCCTAACCTCTCCAACCATCCTCATAGCTACAGTTCTTTATCTCTGGAATCATTCTAGTGAATCTCCTCTGCACTGTCTCCAATGTCTTCACATCCTTCCTCAAGTATGGTGCCCAGAACTGGACACAGTGCTCCAGATGAGGCCTAACCAGTGTCTTATACAAGTTCAACATGACCTCCTTACTCTTGTACTCAATGCCCCTATTAATAAAGCCTAAGATACTATAAACTTTAACTGCTATCTCAGCATGTCCTGCTATCTTCAATGACTTATGTACATATCCACGAAGTCCCTCTGTTCCTTCACCTCCTTTAGAGTTTCTACCTTTATTTTATACTGCCAGAATGAATCATCTCACACTTCTCTGCATTGAACTTCATCTGCCACTTGCCTGCCCAGTTGACTAACATGTCTATGTCCTTTCGAATTTCAAAACTATCCTCATCACAGTTGACAGCATTTCCAATCTTTGTATCATATGTAAATTTTGAAATCATGCCCTGAACACCACAGTCTAGGTTATTAATACTTATCAGGAAAAGCAAGGGTCCCAACACTGACCCCTACAAGACAAACCTTCCTCCAATCTGAAAAACATCCATTAACCATTATTCTTTGTTTCCTGTCACACAGCCAATTTCTTATCCGAATGCTTACTGTCCATTTTATTCCATGAGCTAGAATTTTGTTCATGTATGTTGTGTGGCACTGTATCAAATGCCTTTTGAAAATGTATTTACACCACATCAACAACATTGCTCCTATCAACCTTCTTTGTTACCTCCTCAAAAAACTCCAGCAAGTTAGTTAAACATGATTTTCCCTTAAAGAGTCCATGCTGGCTTTTCTTAAAAAGCAGGCCCTTGTCTAAGTGACTATTGATTTAGCCCCAAACTATAGCTTTCAGAAGCTTCCCTATCACTGAAGTCAAACTGACTGGTCTGTCATTGTTGGCTTTATCCTTGCACCCCTTTTTGAATAAGGGTGTAGCATTTGCAATTCTTCAGACCTCCGGCACCACCCCTGTGTCTAAGAAAGACTGATAGTGCTTCTGCAATTTCCACTCTCACTTCCCTCAGCACCCTTGTGTAATAATTGTAGTTTTAAGAAATGTAGGACTGTAGCTTTAAAAATAATCCTGTGTTGTAAGATCACATGATCTATGTAAACCAATGTGTTAACAGCATGGGGAACCTCTGCAGGAGAGTTTTTCTTTTAGTTATGGAGTTTGATGCACAGGTGTAGTTGTTGCTGCTGTCTTGCAAATAAAGTTAAATGTTTCCATTAAGAAAAGTTGCCTGAAGATCAACTCTATTACAAACTGGAGATGAGGATAAATCAGATTTGGTGCTATACATCGCCCAGCAATTGTGAGTATCTAAGTTTGTTAAAAATAAAAGAAGATATACTCATCCAAAATGCCACCATTTGGCAGAATCGGTCCCTTTGAGCCAGCCAATTAGTCTCATTATATAGAATGTCTTGGGTTCGTCTTTCAAGCAATCAAAATCATGGAGGAGCAAAAGAGGAGAGCGATTTTCCTGAGTATTTGTGAGAGCTAGACCTACAGCTCAATTTGAAGCTTGACAGCCCCCCAGCGTCCCAGGTTCAAAGACTTTCAGTGAATTAGTCGACCTCATTAAGGGACATTTTCAACCCAAGCCCTCGATCACAATGCAGAAGTTCAGGTTCAATTCACGGAATAGAACCCTGGGGGAGACAGTTGCTACCTCTGTGGCAAAATTAAAACAACTAACAGAATATTGTGATTTCAGTAAAACCCTGAATGACATGCTCAAAGATCATTTCGTATGCGGCATGCAGGAAGACACTATTCAGCGAAGATTGTTGGCTAAAGTGAATTTTGATTTTAAGTGTTAGAAATAGCGCTGGTGATGGAAAGCACTGTAAGGGATTCACAAGCAATTCAGGGACGCAAATTGGCACCGTTCCCCTAGTCCAGTGGGAACTGTCAGCCGAATGTGACATGAAATGGTGTGACTCCACCGCGAAGCAGGAAAAAGCTCCGGCTAACCGAAAAATGAGAGGAAACAGCTTAGCAACTGAATTGAAAAATAACTTTCATCGATGTGAAAACAATCAGTATTCTAGCAATTGACAATTTTAAAAAGTAGAATGTTATTTTTGTCACAGAAGTGGATGCATAATAAGACAGTGCAAAGCGAGATTTAAACAGGCCTCCAAACAACAAAGCCCAATGAAGTCTAAAGTGTAGAAGAGCCAGAAACAACCAATTCTGACACTTATTCATTATTCAGTACGAAAGTTGGGAAGACAGAGCCAATATTTGTTACAGTGCAAGTGAATGGTAAACCATTACAAATGGAAGTAGATGTAGGTGCTTCTAACATTGTCATAAGAGAACACACTTTCAGATATTTAAATAAAGGTGATCAACAGTTAAATTTGGAACAAACATCTGCCAAGTTGAAAATGTACACAGGTGAAGAAATCCAAGGAAAAGGTGTCACCAGAGCAACTGTTCATTATAGACACCAATCAGCACATTTACCATGATGGTGGTAGAAGGTGAAGGGCCAAGCCTTCTAGGGCATGATTGGCTGAAGGAGATTAAATTAAACTGGTCCAAAATCTTCCAGTTGCGAGCAGGTGGATTACCAGAGCTGCTAAACAAAAATGACACCATCTTCAAGGATGAACTGGGAAAAATCCAAGGCCTCCAGGCCAAGATTTATGTTGACCCAGAAGCAATCCCTCCCTTCTTGAAAGCAAGACCAGTGCCATATGCCCTGGGAGAGAGGGTTGGCGCAGAGTTGAACCCGTTAGAGAGGCTGGGCGTTGTACATGTAGTTCAGTTCTCAGAGTGGGCAGCATCCATAGTCCCTGCCCTTAAAACAGACCAGACTCTTCAGATCTGTGGGGAATATGATATAACAGTCAACAGAGCAGCCAAATTGGACAGCTATCCTATTCCCAAGATTAAAAACCCATATGCCAAATTAGCAGGAGGGGCATCGTTTACAAATCTTGACATGAGTCACACTTGACATGCATATCAGCAATTGGATCTGGACAACGCCTCCCAGGAACTCGTAACTATAAATACCCACAAAGGGTTATACCAATATACACGCCAGCCCTTCGGTGTTTCCTCAGCCTGTGCCATTTTTCAGGGGACAATGGAAAGCTTACTGCAGGGACTACCTCAGATTGTGGTCTTCCTGGATGATGTACTAATAACTGGATTCACAGAAAAGGAACACTTGGCTAACCTGGAGGAAATCCTGAAATGATTTTTAGAAGCAGGTGTGCACCCGAAGTAGGAGAAATGTACTTTTCAAGCAAATGAAGTCATTTACTTGGGCCACCGGGTAGATGCCCAAAGGCTACATCTGGTTGAAGGGAAGGTTAAAACAATAAGAGAGGCACCTGCAGCTGCAACCAAGAACACCTCTGAACTTAAATCGTTTTTAGGGATGATAAATTATTATGGGTGATTTCTACCAGATTTAGCCACAGTTTAGCCCCTCTACGTTCACTACTAATAGAAAAGCATTGGTTTTAGGAGGCCCCCCAAAAAGAAGCCTTCATGAATGTAAATCAACTCTTACTCTCTTCAAATTTGTTGGTGCATTATGACCAGACGAAGCAATTGGTGCTAACATGTGATGCATCCTCCTGTGGATTGGGAGCGGTACTATCTCTCAAAATGGACGAAGGCACAGGGAGGCCAATAGGATATGTATCCAGGACACTTACCACAGCTGAAAAAGGATATTCTCAGATTGAAAAGGAAGGTCTGTTAATTTTTGTGGTCTAAAATATTCCACCAATACATGCACGGGTGACATTTCACGATAGGATTGGACCACAAACGACTTTTGGTTCTGTTTAGTGAGGAAAAGGCCATACCAATAGCCTCTGTAAGAATACAAAGATGAACCCTAATTTTGGCGGCATATGAATACATTTTTTTTCATAGCCCAGAGATTCATAAAGCAAATGCCGATGTCCCAGGTCATTTTCCTTTTCAGGAAAATGATAAGCATGTCCCAATCCCATAGAAACTCGTGTTAGTGTTGAATTTTCTAGATTCCTCACCAGTCTATGCTAGATGAATTGAAACTGGATGAATTGTGATCCAGTCCTGTCTCAAGTGAGAGGCCAAATGTTACACGGTTGGTCCCAGGAACCAGTTTCTGATTAATTGAAGCCATTTTTCAACTGAAGACAGGAGATGAGCACTCAAGAAGATATTCTATTATGGGGTGCATGGGTAGTAGTTCTTGCACAAGGAAGGGAACCACTTTTAGTAGAGTTACACAGTGCCAATCCAGGGATTTCCTGAATGAAGGTGATAGCGCAAAGTTATCTTTGGTGGTTGGGGATGGATGTGATATTGAAAATGTGATCAAATACTATGTGCAATATCAACAGTTACAAAAGTTGCTGGTGGCAGCCCCACTACCCCCATCGGAATGGCCTGATAGATCCTGGGTGCGTGGTTGCACATTGGTTACATAGATCCTTTCCTCGGAACGATGCTTCTACTGATTATAGATGTTCATTCTAGGTGGTCAGATGTTTACGACATAAAGTCGCCAACGTCCGGTGCTACTATAGAAAAAGTATGCCAGAGCTTCGCTACCCACAGATTGCCAGAGGTAATCATCTCAGATGATGGTACTACATTAACGAGCACTGACTATTTATTAGCCTCAACAGTATCAACCACCTGAAGACTGCACCTACCATCTGTCATCAAATAGACTGGGGAAAGGGCAGTATAAACTTTTAAGAGGGGAATGAAAAAGTTAACAGGTGATTCATTGGAGATCAAACTTGCTCATTTTCTATTTCACTGCAGAACAAACCCCTACACTATCACAGGAGCAACACCTGCAGAATTACTAATGAGATGCCATTTTCATACAAAATTAAGCTTAATACTTCCCAATTTGGGGGGGAAGGTGGAGAAAAGTCAAAGGAACCAAAAAAGCGACTCATTATTTGCATAGTCGTGAGCAACAATTTACTGTTGGAGAAGCAGTATATGTAAAGAATTTTGGCAGAGCACTGAAGTGTTTACCTGGTAAAGTGCGTTCTGTGACTGGACCATTGTCATACCACATGGAAGTGGAGGGCTGGATCACCCATAAGCATGTGGATAATTTAAGATAAAGGAAGATACTCCAACAAAATGATGTTTCACATGTAACCATTACTGAACCAATGGCTCCTGTTGAAGTTGCTCAACCAAGGACAGACATGCCCGATGTCACTGTCAGAGTGGAAGACACTGAACTGCAAGTGCCTAATGAGGTACCTGATGTTAACGCGTTTCCAGGGAATGTGTTTCTTAAAAAAGAATCTGAATTTGTGGAGCTGCAACATTCCACACAGATCAGGAAACCACCTGAAAGACTGAACTTGGAATTTCATGATAAAAGCAAAAATTCCTTACCTATTACCAAGATGGGGCACGAGTTTAAGAGGATAGGAGATCAGTCTTACATCAGGAGGATTAAGGATGAGCAGCAACAATCCATCTTGCAGTGCCATCCACATTATGCAAACAAATATGAAAAGTATAGATCCATCTTACTTACACAAAGCTTGGGACAAACTTGGAGAGGATGCTGTTTGTGTAACTGGGTTACATCGCAGCCTAAAGCAAAAATCAATAAGGCTTTGCCCTTAGTTTATAATCCCTCCTTTGTGCAGTTTTAACAGTGAGGGCATACATCACCATCATGAATGACAAATTTACTTGTATAGTTGCTAGTCTAGCAAATAGAACATTTTGATTCCTAAAGAGCCCTGAGAGTGCACTGCACCCTAATTAATCTGTATTAGAGTTGAAGAATTTATGCCAATATCTATACAAAATACCTGTCTAACACTTACCTCTGTACAGGTAGCACAAAATAAAACTGGTAGCTATTTTAAAAGTTTTGTATCTAGCATAAATTTGTCATCTTATGCCTGCAAAGGGTGTCACATCCAAAAGATGCTGCCTTTGACTTTAGTTTCTAGCTCTTGATACTCTCTTAGTAAGGCTATATGCCTGTTATCTCTTACGTCTTATGTGCTAACATGAATCTCGACAACTGGTGCTTCCCCCTCCCTTTCCAGGTTCCTTTCCAGCTGCTTGGAAGTAACTCTTATTTGGCACTGAACAGCCAACTGAGACTCTAAACCGCAGCTGCAGAGGAGACCCTCTATCCCTCCAATCATCAAATCTCCTAAAACTACAACCTTTGTACAAGGTATTCTGATCCTCCCCGTGAATTGTCTCCACTCCATTAAACCTTAGTTAGCATTCTGGCCATCCTCCCTGCAATCTTCATCATCATCCCCACAGGTAAGAAGCACATCATACCGATTAAATAAGACCAGTTTCTGCACTTCCTCCTCTGTTTCCCCCTACCCTGCTGACTTCATTTACACACTTCTTTTTTCTAAAGCAAAATGCCTTGGATGCTGAAAATCTGAAATAAGAAAAAAAAATTGCTGGAAATACTCAGCAGGTCAGACACAATCTTTTGAAAGAAGCAAGGTTAACATTTCAGGTCAATTACCTTTCATTAGATAGAAATGTAAGAATTTTTAAGCCAATAGAATGGGGAAGGGGCAGGAAGAACAAAAGGGAAGGTCTGTGATAGGGTGGAGGCCAGGAGAGATTTACTAACAAAAGATTTCATGATCAAAAATCCAAACAGAGTGGTAATGAGTATAGTAAAGAGATAAAGGTTGTGTCCAAATGAGGCATGCATGACTACATAGCAGCCAACTGAATGCAACATAAAGGGATGAAGAAAGAAACATGCCAGTAAAAAAACCCCAAAAATACATAGAACAAGATGGAGACAGGGGTTATGATCTAAAGTTGTTGAAGTCAATATTGAGTCCAGAAGGCTGTAGAATGCCAAGAAAAAAGAAGAGTTGTTGTTCCTCGAGCTTGCGTTGAGCTTCATTGGAACATTGTAGCAGGCCTTGGACAGAAAGGTCAGTGTGGGAGTAAGGTGTAGAATTAACATGACAAACGACATGAAGCTCGCGGTCATGCATGCAGACTGAATAGAGGTGTTCAACAAAGTGGTCACCCAGTCTATGTTTGGTCTTTTCAATGGAGAGGAAACCACATATTGAGAAAAAGATATAATTGCCTTGGAAGCAATGCAGAGAAGGTTCACTTGACTGATTGCTGGGATGAAGGCTTGTGTAATGAGAAAAGGCCAGGCAGGTTGAATCTGTATCCAGTGGAATTTAGAAGAATGAGAGGTGATCTTATTGAAAAATATAAGGTCCTGAGGAGATTTGACAGGGTGGATGCTGAAAGGATGTGAGAGAGACTAGAACTAGGGGACACAGATTAAAATAAGGGGTCTCCCATTTAATAAGGATATGGGGAGAATTTATTTCTCTCAGAGGATCTTTGGTCTGTGAAATTCTCTTCCCCAGAGAGCAGTAGGGTTTTTGAATATTTTTAGGGCCGAGTAAGATAGATTCTTGACTGACAAGGGAGTGAAAAAGAATAGGGAGTGCACAGGAAAGTAGAGGCCACAATCAGATCAGCCATGATCTTATCAAATGGTGGAACAGGTGTGAGGGGCCGAATGGCCTACTTCTGCTCCTAATTCACGCATTTGCATGTTTGTATGTATGTTGACAGTGAATACAGTATACTAACTTGAAAGAAGTACAAGTAAATCACTGTTTCACTTGGAAGGAATGTTTGGGGCTTTGGATGGCAAGAAGAGAGGAGGTGAAAGGACAGGTATTACATCTCCTGCACTCGCATGGAAAGGTGCCATAGAGAAGGGAGGTTTATTAGGGGTGACTAAGGAGTGGACCAAGGTTTCATAGAGGGAATTGTCTCTGTGGAAAGCTGAAAAGGAAAGGCAGGTGAAGATGTGTTTGGTGGTAGCATCACACGGGAGCTGGTGAAAATGGTGGAGGATGAGGGAAACCCTATCATGATCCTGGGACAAAAGGGAAAGCATGGGATCAGAAACACATGAAATAGATCAGACATTGTGGAGGGCCCTGTCAACAACTTTCAGTGGGAATCCTCGGTTGAGGAAAAAGGAAATCATATCAGAAGCTTTATTTTTGTGTAACTATATCTTTGTCTGTGGTGTGAATGCGTCTGAATTAAACAATTCACGTAATCCTCCAGTCTCTAATGTGTTGGAGTGGCTTATCACTGTCATAGAATCATCCAGCTGGGTACCTAAAAACAAGATTTCCAACTGAGAAATTTATGAACTACCATGATAGGTGGTGGAATTTAAATCTGATTAATAAATCTGGAATTGAAAGCTAGTTTCAGTAATGGTGACCATGGAACTATCAATGACTGTTGTAGAAACCCATCTGGTTCACTAATGCCCTTTAGGGAGCAAAATCTGTCATCCTTACCTGGTGTGGCCCACATGTGACTCCAGACCCACAGCCAAGTGGTTGACACTAAACTGTCCTCTGAAATGGCACTCAGTTCAAGGGGAACTTGGGGTGAGCAAAAAATGCTGTCCTTGCCAGCTTTGCCCACATCCATGAAAGAATAAAAATAAATTGAGAACCAAAGGGTACAGATTTAAGATGTTTGGCAAAAGAAGAATTGGCAACATGAGGAAAAACTTTTGCACACAACAAGTGGTTAGGATCTGGGACACAATGCCTGAGAGTGTGATGGAGGCAGGTTCAATCGAGGCTTTCAAAAGAGAATTGGATCATTATCTGAAAAGGGTAAATTTGTAGGGCTACAGTAAAAAGGCAAGGAGAGAGGCACTCAGTGAATTTCTCCTTCAGGTGGCCAGCCCAGACTCAAAGGGCCAAATGCCCTTCTTGTGTGCTGTAACCATTTTATGATTCCATGATTCTATGGAGCAAATTTAAATAAAGTGTGAATGGTTGGTGATCAGCAGTGCTTGCAAGCTTCAGCTGAACCTTAGCATTCAAATCATGCTGGACACACAGAGGAAAATAAATATTGTGCTAACTCAATCTGCAGTATGTAATGAGTCATTATAATTCCAACAATTCTTAGTACTTCAGCTAGGGAATACTGCGTGGGCATTATTCCCGAGTATAATACTACAGGAAAGTGCAGCCGTTGCTCATCTGTAGCCCTGAGACTTGTCTCTGAAAGAAATAAATTGAATAAAGGTCTGAGCAATAAATAAATAGCCATTCAATTGCATCTAAGGCACTGCCAGAAAAAAAGATTGTCTGAAGAATTTTATGTAAACTGCCAACTGAAATTCAGCTGAAATTAATTCAAGAATCCTTATTAGCAAGTCCAATATTACAAAATAGTGGAAGCTATATGGTATGATACAATTGGTTGGAGAAGTAGTTTGTTTTTAATCTCGTAGTTCATCAATAATTTTTTCTCGTCAGTCAATGCAGGGAACCATTATATTTGAATCGTGTAAGCTCTGCATTTGAATTGTATTGTTATACTCAGCAAGCTTTGTCTATATTAAAACCTGGGAGTATAGGAATTTCACAATGGCTGATCATAAATCAGTAAAAGCAGCAGCACAGGTTAACAAACCCATAAAAAGTGCTCAAGGGGAGTTAGAATTTATTTCTGGAACAATAGAATTTCAAAGCAGAGAAGTTATGTTAACTTAATTGGAACCTTTGTTAGATTACGCTTGGCATATTGTGCACAGTTCTGGTCGCAGGCTAGTTGTAGAATAGGAAGCAGAGTAGGAGTTCAGGATAGTACTTAGACTAGCAAAAGATAGGAAGTGACATTTTACAAGGATTGGTTCTAGGACCACATTGTTCACAATTTACACGAACAATTTGGGCTCAAGAATCAGAAAAACAATTTCAGGTAATCAAAATCTTGGTGGAAGGGATGGATTTTTAACAGGCAGAAAAAGCAGGGACCTTAAGCTCTGGAATTCCTTCCCTAAACTTCTCTGCATCTCTAGCTCTCTCTCCTCCTTTAATAGTCTTATAGTCATTTGGTAGTACAGAACATGATTATGGCTGAAAAAAGAGATAAGCCTAAGCTTTTCATCTTGTACTCACCAGGGCACTTGCAAGAATACCAATATAAGGGGGAAAACAACAATTTATATTTTATGTGAAGATAGTGCTGATTGGTTTGCAAGCGTCATTGCCATGGAAAATGCAACACTGATGGTGACTGACAGTTAACTGCCAAACATTGAGATAAAAACAAAAAAACTGCGGATGCTGGAAATCCAAAACAAAAACAGAATTACCTGGAAAAACTCAGCAGGTCTGGCAGCATCGGCGGAGAAGAAAAGAGTTGACGTTTCGAGTCCTCATGAACATTGTTTGAAATTTAAACTAGGCAGCTTGACCCTGATTGGTCAAGCCATTGCCCTGAGGAATGAGTCAGTGAATGGCTGTCACTTTTTTTTTAGCTGAAACAGACACAATATATATACATGTTCTTTCTGTCTGCAAAGAGCAGGACCCTGTGTATTAATATATGTAGTTTCCATTACATGCAAATGCACCACATTGTGAGCCCAACCGACAATCCTAAATTGAGGATTATTTAGCAAATGTTATCCATTCGCGGAATCACATCTAATGTTGGACAATGTATTTTGAGTTTTGCAAGTACGGACTGGTTGGCTAGGGGTCTGTATCCTGCCCATTGTGAACAGTGGTTGGAACATGCTGTTTGATATGATCCACCAGTCTTTGGGATGTATGGCCTACATTCCTAACATCACATTGGCACTGAAATTCATATACCACGTTACTCATTTGTCTTTTTGGCTTGATAGCAGCATCCTGTTGGTGGCGATTACCACTCATGTTGCTACTGTATAGTAGTAGCACGAAACAGCTAGCTTTGATTGTTGTTCAAATTTTTGAGATACCCTGCCCTTCTACGCTAAGCGGAAAATCCTGCCCTATAGATTCCTTAAGTGGAACACTGGTGAATAGGTGGCAATGTCAAATGAGCACATGGTCACAGTATTGCTATCAATATGCAAATACTGTGTGACCTTCGCAAATGTGAAGGAGTCATTCACCGTGTATGTGGGAAACTTGGTCAAAACTGGTTGCAACAATTTGCCCAACTATTTTACCAATTCATGGGCTGGAATTTTACAACCCTGTCACAGCGGTAACGGGGCCGTAAATGGAACGAGTCATTCTAAACTCCGTAGTCTTCTGCAGGGCTGTAAAATTCCATTGTTGTAAAATCCCACCCCTGTTGTGCAGATAAGATGGGCCGTAGAGAGACATCACTTTTGTGTGTCTTGGGCAGCCCGTACATATGCGGATGCAGGGAGCCGTGAGTACAAACCCTGTCATATATATCACACAGTAGCCTATCGCTCCTCCAACAAGTCCAGCAAGCATTTTTTTTAGCTTACTATCGAGCAAGGCTTTCAGTCATATTGAGCGGCAGGTCCAATGGATACAAATTTGGACCTGTCAATAAGAATGGCATGCATTTTGTTGATATAGTCACACTTGTCAAGGATGACTATTCCCATCCCTTTGTCAGGTTTACTGATGTGTATGTCTGGGTTGGTTTTAAGGCCTCAAAATGCTATAATACATTTGTGATGCATATGAAAATCAGACAGGTTGTTCAGAATCCTGCAATTTGCATGCATTAGATCAGCTAGCTGCGCTTTTAAGGATTCAGTGTCTTCAGTGGACGCCGGTTTGTGGCCTGATAGTTGGGAGCAGAGGAGTTCAAACTTCTTCCTTAAGTGGAACATTGGTGAATAGGTTGCAATGTCAAATGAGCACATGGACACAGTATTGCTATCGATATGCAAGCACCGTATGACCTTTGCAAATGTGAAGGAGTCCTTCATGTGAGAAACTTGGTTAAAACTAGTTGTAACAATTTGCCCAACTATTTGGCCAATTCATGGGCCGTACAGGAATTGTCACTTTATACCAGGTTTCCCTAATGTATGGATGCTTCCATCCTCCCCACCCCACAACTCTTCCTGTTTGATTTGGGATAAAGGCACACCAAAATTGAAATCATGAGCAAGAACAAACTCCTTGGGCTGAATCGTCTGTGCCCACTGGTGTCGGGGGTGTTCGGCAGTGTGAGCGGACAATATGGTGAGAGGGCCAAAAGTCAGTTTTGCGACATCCTGAAGCCATTTTGCAATCGTCTGCTCAGCCTCTGGGTTGCGTTTCTGGCCATCGTACGTTGGGACCTCATTGTAGTACATCTGCATATCATTATATTACCAGCCCACCAGAACCATTGGATCCCAGGGTCGGCTGGAAAACACACCGATGTGTTTCACAACAGCATATATAAGGCGTGCATTTGGCGGGCTGCACTTTGAGGGGAACTCAGAGGTGAGTGCACATTAACGTTGCGGAGTGCTTACCCGGGTCACTTGTTGAGCTTCAAGGTTGAGGTGCATTGGATGTGTGGGGGCAAGGGCTGCCCTGCAGTTCAGGTGAATTAGGGGCGGGGGCAAGGTCCTGTGGTTGAAGGTAGTGCACAAACATTTGTGGGGTGGGGAGGATGGAAGCAGCCATGCATTAGAGAAACCTGGTATAAAGTGACAATTCCTGTGCAGCTGAGGGAGTTCAGATGCAGCCATATTGATATGCATGGAGTCGGGTCTCTAGCTTATCTGCCCACGCAAGCAACGCAGAGGCATGCAAGTTCCACCAAGTGCTCCAGTGCTTTTCATCTCTCAAGAACAGACTGCAAAGTAATGAGCAATTTGGTGGACTGCAGAACAGTTGGATGTCTGCGCATGTTGTACAGAGAGTGGAGACAACAGAGAAGAGAGCGACGGAGGCACCTGGCTGCATAGAGGAGCAACACACTCAGGAAAAAGGGGTGGATGGGGCTCCTGCATGCGCTGCTGAAGAGCCACAGCGAGCCATCACTGGTTGGTGCCTAGGTAGACCCAGGGTCTTTAGGTGCTGCCTTTCATTCCTGCAGATGAATGAGAACCAGTATCATTAAATGTCTAGGGAACTGGTCGCACCTGCCAGCTGCTGAAGGATTTTGACATCAAAGGGACATGGAGGGCATCCACTGCTAGTGGTCGAGAAAGTGACCATGGCACTGAATTTTTACACCAGTGGCTTCTTTCAGGTCTCCTCAGGTGATCTCTGTGGGATATCACAAGCCTTCACCCACAAATGCATCCATCAGGTCACAGATGCCTTGTGAGGGTATACAACTTTGTATGTTTCTCCTGGGTTGGTGACAGCCAGGATGCAAGGGCGATTGGATTTGCACAGATCTCGGGTTTCCCACAGGTGCAGGGTGCAATCGTTTGCACTGATGTGGCAGTCACATCTCAATCGCAACAACTGGTCAACTATGTCAACTGCAAGGCTTTCCATTCACTGAATATGCAGCTGGTGTGCGACAACCATTAACACATCCTGCAGATCTTCATTTGGTTTCCAGAGTGTGCACACAACTCCTACATTCGCAGTTGGTGACAGAATCCTGATGTGTTCCAGGGTCCACAGAGGCTGCAGGGATGGCTCCTCGGGGACAAGGGCTACCCACAGAGGACATGGCTGATGACGCCCATGCGGTGGCCTCAGACTGCAGCAGAGCGAAGGTATAACGAGGCTCATACTGCAACTCGCACCTTGGTGGAGCAAACCATCAGGAGGCTGTAAATGAGGTCCAGTGCCTGGACCGGTCTGGTGGAGCCCGGGAATATAGTCCACAGAGGATGTCACGCATCATCGTTGTCTGCTGTGCCCTTTACAACCTGGCGCTGCAGTGGGGAGAGGAGCAGGCTGAGAAGGAGATGTAGGAGCTGGAGGTCTCCTCCGATGAGGAGGATGTCGATGCGGATGAGGGCGAAGAGGTCCTGAAAGGCAATGATGATGGTGATGAGACCCTCACACTGGCCAGACAAGGCAGGATTGCTCAAAAGGCCCTGAAAGCTGTTAGATTTGTGGAGGATGAAGATGACATGCAGTAAGGAGATACCATAGATCCTCACATTGCATCTGTGAATGTTTGACTCTAGTCTGGCTTATGGCAGCACCCATACCCTCTGTGATAATGCTCCTGTAATGGAGAAACAGTGGAGACCCTAGTAGTCACTCAATTGCAGGAGAATGATGACAACATGCAGTGAGGACACTCCATAGATGTTCACATTGCCTCTGAAAATGTCTGACTCCTGTCAGGCTGAGGGAGCTCGTTAGTGCTCTGTGATCAGGGTCATATCATAGAGGTGCAGCTATGAAACTTCAGTAGCAACTGATCCTTTGTCCATCTAAAGCATCTGAACCTTTCAGGAGCACAGGGTCACTGGCCACTGATGCTGAAGAGATGGAAGCCAGCCCCACCTTAAAGGTGTAAGGCCACACAGAGAGATTGACAGAACTCGGCGATGCTTGCCTATGACACTCTGGCAGCAATGACAAGCACCATCGAGGTGCAGGCATCACTAATATGTCCAAAGCGTGTGAGGCCTGACCATCACTTTGCTCTGAAGGTTACACACTGCACAGGGAAGGGGCCCTGGACTGAGACACCTGCCTTTATCTTGTGCAGGAACCAAGGTTTCAAATCTGACTGACATGAACACTGCTCATCAGAACAAGGAGTTATAGGGAGTTTATTTACAATAGTCAACATTAAGAACAAGTGATTAACACCCATCTGTGGAGAGAAAGACAGAGTTAACGGTTCGAGTCTGCATGGCTCTTCTTCAGATCTGAAGAAGAGTCAAAAGGGCTTGAAACATTAACCCTGCCTTTCTCTCCACAGATGCTGTCAGACCTGCTGAGTTTTTCCAGCAATTTTTGTTTTTGTTTCAGATTTACGGCATCCGCAGTATTTTGATTTTATATTTGATTAACACCCATGCCCAGGCTGTGCAATTACATCTTCTTAACCTTTTTAACTCTGCCGCCACATCTTGATGCTCCCCCAAAATCCACAGTGGAGGTGGAGACAGCCTGCTGACTGTGACACCCTGCCTGTAATGATTTTCGTGGGTGTCTTCTGGAGGGCTGAGACCTGGAGGGCTCCAGCCTGCTTTCATATTCCTGCAGTGTGGTTGTGAGGAGGCACCCTCCTTGGCCTGTGGAGCTGGAGCTGCTGAGGTCACAGGAAAAGGGCATTCAGATGGACCGGACACTGCAAGAGTCACCTGGGTGGATGGCCCTGGGGTGTGCACCTGCTGATCCTCCTACCTATGGATGCCCATGGACCCTGGCTGACTCCTTAAGGTGAAGGGGTAGCTGGAGTGAGATCGGGCTGCCCCACACCCCTCTTGCCTCTCGTGTACAGTGTTGAAGACCAACTGTGGCATCAGCGATGGATTTCAGCAAGTGCATTGTAGCTGCCATCCTACCAGTGTTGACCTTGTTGCGTTGGCATGCTGACACTATCATCTCAGCCTGAAGGTAGATGGATTCCTCCATCATTACTTGCAATCTGAGGAGTACAGCGGACATCCCTTCCTGATGTTTCCAAGCTTGCATTTGCAGTTCCAGCAACTGTGACATGACCAAGTCCAGGGGCTCATCAGCTGACTCAGACTTAGCAAATTTCTGGCCTCCAGCAATCCTCTGAGTGCTGGACACCTCGGTAGTCCATTTCACTGTCTGCTGTGGATCAGAAAGTGCAATGTTCTCACCAGACCGTGAACCCGAGGCTACTCTAAAGCTAGGTCCCACTGAGGTGTGTGTCTCTGCACTGATGAAGGGTGTGAGTGAGCACTGTGATGGGTCTTCAGGTAGCATTTCAGCTGATTCCTCTTCTTAGCTCCTCACAGGGCTTGATTGGAGGCTCTGGGTCATGGACTCTGTCGGCTGTTTCCCAGATGTGCCTGTAAAAGCAAGGGGAGATAATTAGTGCATGGCAGTGGCCTATGAAACAGGACACATCACTC
This sequence comes from Carcharodon carcharias, assembly GCF_017639515.1. Taxonomy (NCBI): domain Eukaryota; kingdom Metazoa; phylum Chordata; class Chondrichthyes; order Lamniformes; family Lamnidae; genus Carcharodon; species Carcharodon carcharias. Next base: position 182,173,245 of record NC_054468.1, read on the forward strand.
ACAGCATGCTTGTCTGATGGATGTTGCACTGCTGGATCCTCATTTGGTAGAGCACCGCCAACCTCACCGTCAGAAGAGGAAGGGTCCAGATTCTCACCGGCCAGATGTTTGGCCCTGTTTTCAAAGTCCATGAGGACATTGATTTCAGGCCTTCCTCCACCAGTCTGTGACCTCTCCCTCTTGTTGTGTGCCAGCTTGTCCTGCATGAATAGAGATGGAGAAAATGTCAGCAGGATGTCTGCCAGACCAGATGATATGTATGCCTGGCATGTGCGTGTGGTGAATGGTCCCACAGGCGGGATGAGGACAATGAATGTGTGTGTGAGAGAGTGAATGGTGATGTACCTTGAACTGACAGTGAGTGAGGGCCCTGTGGATGTGTGATGGGTTTGTGAGTGTGTGAGCTGAGAGTGATGAGAAGAGTAATTTACCCTGGTGAAACAGAGGAGATCATTCATCCTCTTGTGGCACTGGTGGCTGTCATCTTTTGCAGAGCATTGGCGCTGGCCACTGCTGCCAATGCATATCAAACCAGAATAATGAGATTGCTGCACATCCTGTGTCCAGAGCTGGGGCAGAAGACATTCTCTAGAGGGCCTCCACTGCATCCAAAAGGCATTCGAGGGATGCATCATTGAACCTGGGGGCTGCATTCTTCTTGCCTTTTGGCGTCATATCTTCCGTGCAAAGTTATGGGCTTGAAGAACCAAGAGGTATGTGCGCGGCTGCACTTTAAATATGGCGCCCAGCGTGATGAAGTGGCAGGGTCATGGCATGGCATGTGAATGAGAGCCCGCCCACCATGGAAATGACATATTTCCAGGGAATGCATAATGAATGCAGCGAGTTTGGAATAGTACGGCGTGAAAAGCTGCCAATGTGGCCACCGTGTAAAATGTTGTTTTACCCACCGGCTACTGCACTTGGTGCAAACTTGAGACAATTCCACCCCTTGCTTTCTGGGAGTACATGGTAAGACAGATTAATTATGTGTTCAGTGGCATAATTAATTGCATTGCCAAACCGCTTCCACTTAAATGACTTTATGATGTGGACGTGTTTCAAATGGGTATTGTTTATGCTGCGGTCATCTATTGAAGCAATATAGTGGCATAAACAGAACAAATTGAAAAATGAAAGAAATTTGCACTTCTCACACCAAGTGCGGTGTAGGGCATGACATAAATTAGTAACCCTACTACCAATCTGTTCATGTGATCCTTAAAACTGACCTCTTTGACCATGCAATTGGTCACCTCTCCTCATATTTTCTCTTTTGGCCTAATGACAAATTTTGTTTGCTATTGCCCCTGTAAAGTGCCTCAGGACAATTAACTTCATTAAAGACATTATATAAATGCAGGTTGATGTTGTAGAGACAGAGTTCCAGAGAATACAGTAGAGATTGCAGGTGGTTTTAACAACTAATTATGGAATAGAGGAATGGTAGATTGCATAAAAGATCAGAATGGTAAGCCTGGAGAAGATGGTAGGGGCTGAAAGGTAGACAAACGTTGCTAAATGTGGGGCATTGTTGTGGGTTGATTTGTAAATGACAAGGATTTTAAAATCAATGGGCAGGATTTTCCGCATCTGCCCGCCACCGGGATCATCCAGTCCTGCCTACAATTGGGCCAGAAAATCCTGGTCAATGGGCGGTATTTTCTGCATCCGCCCGCCGCCAGGATTTTCCAGTCTCGCCGCAGGTCAATTTACTTTTGGCTGGGGCGCTGCCTCGCCCTCGGTGGGTCCCACCCTGTCTGGGCCGGAAAATCCCTACAATATATCTGAGACTTGGAGTAGAAGGAGGTCAGTGAAGATGGAAACAAAGGAGCAAATAGGCCATGAGTGATTAAGCTAATGGAAGTTAGAGGTGACAGAGGTGAGGATAGGGATTTTGCCGGCAACAGGAGTAAGGGAAGGCAAAGACCAAGATAAACATGGTTGTGCAAATAGAACTAAGAATGTTGATATGTAAGTTATGGTGCTTCAAGCTCATCTCTGTAACAGAATACCAAATTTACATTCAGTCACATTTGGTCAGACAAACATTTGAGATAGTCAGCAGTCAGAGTGAGGGATTTTTTGTGAGGGCTAACACAATGGCATTGGCCTTTTCTATGTTCAATTATAGAAAGTCTTGGTTCATCCACAATAAAGTCAGTTAGGCAGCATGTCTGCAAAGGTGATCAAGGGAAATAAAGAGATAGGGTTGAGTGTTGTAAGTACACATAAGAAGCTGACCCCATGCTTTCAAATAGGTGGCACACAGATGAAGAAGAGGATTGGTTCAAGGAGATTGTTGTGGAACAATCGAACTAAATGTGTCAATGTGGGAGGAGAATCCATTGTTAGAGATGCACTAGTTGCATTGGTACAGGTGGGAGAGAAAACACAAAAGAGCAGAAAACACAGAAGAGATCAAAGATAAAAATGAACTGAGAAAATATGCTTTATTATTAGTGTAGATTATGTCTTATTCTGTAGAATAAGTTTTTTAATTTATAGTAATTCTGGTTTGGGGCTGGATGCTGTCACATTCATGCAAAATGGATTTCCAAAGTATAAACTCGAAAGGGATACTTTACTTTAAAACTTAATAGAGTTGAGATGTTAGGTGACTTTTCTTTCCTGCCAATACATATGGATCAACAAGACCCCCGGAGCTAATCTTCATGTCAGGACAGGTCTTGACAATGTCATTAAAATGCAAATGGCCTTTTTGGACATTTTTTTGAGAAGTCATTAAAATGCGAAAAAAAAGTCCTCCTGTGGTTAATGGCTACCATTCTCCAAATAATTAAAGAAACTGGTTTCACAATACTGTTTGAAAACTTCTCAGTTCCAGAGTTGAAATCCAGAGAATGGGTGTGAAATAACCCTATTTTTATCACGACGGTATGTGAATGGGTGATACTTGAACACTATTGTTTGACAATGGCCTAGCCACTAGAAACCATTTGTGAGGGGATGTAATGGAAAAGGTGGTCTAGTTACCTAACAGAACCTAGATTATTGATAAGGAGATTTAATAAGGCATATTTTTGGAACAGTGGGGGAAACATCTAAACCTGTGAAGGAACAATACCATGCCTAGCAACCATCAATAGGCAGAGTGTTGACCTCTCTATCTGAGGAACTGGACTAGGGTTTTGCTACCAGGCTTTGATATTGCACCTCGACTGGAGTGGAGTAAGAGAAATCTTCTATGACAAATGTCACTATGATGTGTGCGTGTGTGATTTGAATCTTTAATTTCATTGGCTAGTCAAATATATGTTGAACTGCTTTCAAAGGACTTTTAAAAGGAAAGAAAAATCACTGGCTTAAGATGGCTACCAGATTACCCAGTATTACAAGTTGGCCAGTTTCTGAAGTTTCTAATGTGAATTACAATTAAGACATACCAAGACAATGTCCTATGGAATTTCACTCCTGCTGATGTCAAGGACTAATTCAAAGGCTGAACTGAAATGGTACTCACTATTTGCATTTCTAAAGAGCTACCTTTCAAGCAGGGAGAAGTCCACATGGACAATGGCTATAAAGAAGGTGTTCTTCCTATCTCATCAAGATGGAGGATGGAACATTCAGGGATTAATGGCTGTGTTCACCAAGGCCATAAAACAATAGCGAAGGTCTGTCTAGGCATGAGCTAATCAATTACCTTCTGCAATCACTATGGAGTGAGAGGTCATGTGACCAGAATAGCCATTTTTAAATGTCTTCTATTACAATATGCAGGCTGCTAAAAAGAAAGGCTGGAATAAATCTACCAAAGGAGCAGTAATAACAACTCTTTCTCTCCTTGCTCTCATGTTCAAGACCCAATCTCTATTGCAGTTTGAAGTCCATCACAGAGATAGAGAATTTTTAAGCAAAAGGGGCATCAGGTGCAAAAATCACCGACTTTTGGGAAAAAAATGGATTACATTTAGAAAAGGGACTGTCTCCTGAAATTACAGTTTACATCAGCTCAACTCCACTGGAATTTCAAGGCCACTGTGGAAAAATTCTGCCTCAGCTATGAATACCAGTGAAGGCCTCATAAACAGCGAACTCTCTATTTCTTGCCCTTCATCATCGAATTTTAATTTGGTCAAAAAGTAACCACCTACTTTATAACTTGTTATTCTGCATGCTTGTGTGCTTGTTTCTGTGTGTTTGTTGCAAAGGTTGGGACGTGGGTTTACCTTTTTAAATATTTTTATATCTTTACATGGGTAACCCCTTTGTGTTTTAAATTCAAGAAATTTGTTAGACTGGTTTCTTTGCAATCAGCACGTAAATAGTTAAGCACAGGTATTGAATTAATACGTTTGTCCTTATAAATTACAATTTATAATTCAATCAAGGTGTGGGAAAGAAAGGGCAAGTCCTGGCACATGTCCTCACCTGATGCAACACGAACAATAACCAACAGCGAAGTTGTCTTCCTAAAACCTCCAGACTCTTTTCTGCAGTGGACCAAAAAAGGATTATAGGCCTGTGTCGTTTCAAGATTTCACCCTGGGGAAAAGCAAATGTGACAAAGAACTCTTGAACTCTTAAGAAGTAAATACATGCTATTTTTTGTAATCACAATCTTTTCTTGAGTGCGTGCGAAACGGGATGTGTCTGCATATATATTCGGGTGTTGAGTAATAAATGTTTATCTTTCTTTTAAAACTTACGAGGAAACCTGTCATTTGTCTGGTCTGGACAGTTACAGCACTCAGTAGTTAAAACACATTTTTGAAAAACATGTAGTCTTTGTTCAGCTGAGAGAGGGAGTAAGGGGGAACATCCCTATCATTCCCCCCACGGTCCATAACAATGCACATCCAGGACACACAAGGATATTTCTCATCTGTTTGGGGAACACTGCAAATAATTTTTCAATCCATGCAGCAGTTAGAAGAAAATAATTTGTGCAGTGCACTTCCCTCCTCCCATTAAATTCTCCTGAGTTTATGGCAGAACTCCCAACTAATGCACAAATTGATGCACTCAGATCATCACACCCCTTTATCACAAATGATCAAGACTGAAAATGGAGATGTTTACAAGACAATGCAGGCCTCTTAAGAATATTACATGCTCAGGACAACATTAAATGACAACAGTTCCAACATTCTGTATCAGTCATTTGCCAAAAAGAGTCTATGAACAGTTAATGGAGATTTAATGCAGTGCTTTTTTGAACAGTGAAACTAATGGGAGCTTTACTGAGATTATCGAGACTCAAAACTATTGCACTCATTTGTTAGAGAGGTTTGCACTCTGTCTGAACTTAGTCCCAAGTACATGCCCAGAAGTAACATGCCACAGCAGTGTTCAAATACCCTGTGCTATTCAAGTTACTCAGCATGGATAGCTTTCTGACACAGGGCGGAATTTTCCGAGCCCGCTGGTGGTGGGCGTAATAGGTGGTGTCCGCAGAAAATATGGCGGGACCCACCTCCTGATGGCGTGAAGGCAGGTTGAGATTTTTCACTCAGCCTGCCAATGGCGGGCCGGGTTTCCCGCCATCAGTCGGCAGGGAGCTAATTGTAATACATTAGCATATAATTAAAAGGCCATCCTGCTAGGGTCTTGGAACCCGTCCTTCCATGTCAGTGGGAAAGCAAGCCGACGTGTTTCACATCAGCACGCAGGCGACCTGCACTCAGCGGCCTTCGCTTTGGGGGAACTGAGGGGAGTGAGCAGCAGCGTTCTCCACAGCTCGCCTGTTGTTTACAGGCCTCAGGGGCACCAGGATATGGGGGCAACTGATGACTGGCCCTGGAGGCGAAAGCATTGTAGAGGCACCAAAGGGCTACCAAGTGCTCCATACATTACCCCACCCCACACCTCCCCAAAATCTCAGCAAAGATTCCAAGTCTACCACCACTTTATTGGACCATGGAGCAGTTGGACTGCACACTTTGTACAATCTCCTCAGCAATGCTGGCCATGTAGCAGTCACTGCTGGAGGCGCTCAGAGCCCCTTCCAATCTCAGCATCCTGGTTTGGACCAGTGTCCCCCATGTCACAGCTTGAAGGGCAACCATGCAATGCACTCATCTCTGGGCATCCGAGGGGTGACCAGCATTCTCCAGGAAGCATTAAGGGACAGTCACACAGGGCCAGGAAAGGTGCTGAGTACAGCCATGATAACCACGTCTCTCTCTCTTTCATGCTGCAGGAGGGCCACAGCAGGATCATGAATCCTGGTGCCCTAGCTGTATGTCTGATGGCCTACAGAGACCGTAGAAGATGGAGGAGAGAGTGACTGAGGCACTTGGCCATGCAAAGGCAGGAGCAGCAACCTTATGAAGAAGGGGCAGCTGAGGCTCCTGCACACGGTCCCCAGGAGCGACAGGGAGCCGTGGCTGGTCGACGCCTAGCGACACCCAGGGTCTATAGACACTGCCTGCCATTCCTGCAGATGACTGAGAACCAGTGTCGCTGATGACTGCGCATATCTAGGGACCTGGTGACTCACATCTGCCACTTTCCAAAGGACTTGGCACCAAGGGGACATGAAGGGCATTCCCTACCAGTGGCTGTGAAAGTGACTGTGGTGCTCAATTTCTATTCCAGTGGCTCCTTTCAGGGCTCCACAGGTGACCTCTGTGGGATTTCACAATCCGTCACCCACAAATGCATCCATGAGGTCATGGATACCATCTTCCCCATGGCACACAACCTTGTGCATTTCACCCAGGACCAGGACAGCCAGGATGCAAGGGCCATTGTATTCTCCCTGATCTTGGGGTTCCCACAGATGCAGGGTGCGGTTGACTGTACTCATGTGGTGCTCAGGTCTCCATTGCTACACTCAGTGGGCTTCATCCACCACAAGGGCTTCCACTCACTGAATGTGCAGCTGGTGTGTAACCACCAGAAATGCATCCTGCAGGTATGCGCATGGTTTCCAGGAAGTGTGCACGAAGCCTACATCCTGAGTCACTCACAGATCCCTGCAGTCTTCCAGAGTCCACAGAAGCTGCAGGATTGGCTCCTTGGGGACAAGGGTCACCTGCAGTTGCCGTGGCTGATGACACTCGTGAGGCAGCCTCAAACTGCAGCAGATCGACACTATAATGAGGCTCATGCAGCAGCTCGCAACTTGGTGGAACAGACCATTGAGATGCTGAAGATATGGTTACAGTGTCTGGACCGGTCTGGTGGAGCCTGCAATACAGTCCACAGATGGTATCACGCCTCGTTGTCGTCTGCTGTGCCCTTTACAACCTGGCATTCCAATGGGGTGAGGACTGGCTGAGGAGGAGCTGGAAGACTGCATGTCTCCTCAGAGGAGGAGGATGCTGATGGGGGTGAGGATTAGGGGTCCTTGGTGTTGATGACGACGTGGATGAGGCTCTCACACTAGCTAGATGAGGCAGGGGCACTCGGGAGGCCCCCATAGCTGCCAGATTTGTGGAGGATGATGACGACATGCAGTGAGGTGTCCCCATGGATCCTCACATCACAGTTGAGAATATTTGACTCCAGTTTGGCTTATCACAGAACCAATACCCTCTGTGAGAATGCTCCTGTCATGGAGATGCAATGGAGGCCCTAATAGTCACTTGATTGCAAGAGGATGATGACAACATGCAGTGAGACCATTCCATAGATCTTCACATAGCCTCTGAGATTGTCTGACTCCTGTCTGGCTGAGGGCAGCTCGCTTGCGCTCCATGATCAGAGACACAGTCGCGAAACTTTAAATACATTTGATGCTGTGTCTGCCTTCAGCACCTCAGCCCTTCAGGTGCTAGTGCGCAGTATCGTTGGTGTGATCCAGTATCAGATGCTGGTGTGATGGGGGCCAGCCCCACATTAAAGATGCTGAGAGCACACAGAGAGAATAAGAGAACTCTGTGGAGCCTTCCCACTTCATTCTGGCAGCAATGACCAGCACTGCCGAGGTGCAGGCATCAGTACTGTTTCCAGGGAGTGTGAGGCTGGACCATCACTGTGGTCTGAAGGCTGCACAGAGCACAGGGAAGAGGCCCCGGACTGAGCCACCTGCCTTTTATCTTGTGCAGAAAGGTTTCACATCTGAATGACAAGAACACTGCTCATCGGAGCAAGGAGCCATAGGCAGGAAAACATCCTTGGGAGTTTATTGACAAGAGTGAACATTACGTACAAGTGATTAACACTCTTGCCCAGGCTATGCAATTAATTGTCCCAATTGCTCTCACCTGTGGCTTGTGGTTGCAGTTGAGATTTGGCTGCTGGCTGTTACTGTGATACTGGAGCTCTTGCTGCTAGTGAGGAGCTGCTATTATTGAGCTGTTGTTGTGGTACTGGTGTCTTTTTCCCTATCCTACACTCAGAGGGGGAAGACTGCCACAAGCTTGCTGCCTGAAAGGAGGAGGAGGAGGAAGAGAGGGAAAGGTCAGAATGAGAACATTCTTTGCAGCGTCTGTATTCCATTCTGCTGCCACACCTGTTGCTACTGTTATTGCTGCTGGTGTTTGGAGATCTGCAGGGGCCTTTGACCTTATTAGAAGCTTGGGACTGTGCTGCTGCTGATTGTCCATCTGCAAGAGGCGGGGGGTGGGGGGGGGTGGGGTGGAGTGCATAACTCGAGGCCTGAGGCTCATGGCCTACTTCGTTGAGGGAAGAAGGAAAGGAATGGACCAGGAGGGAGAAGATTTCGAGTGGTGCTACGAGAGGTGTGTACACAAGAAGGGAGCTCTGTATTGGACTTGTGTTTTGACAGGGAGGGAAAAGAAGAGAAACACCTGAGGGGTGTGGCAATGTTTGCAAACTGGAAAGACCTTTGTCCGTTCACCCCACCCCAAGTGCGGGTTATTTGAGGCTGCCCAGTGAAGAAGCCATTAGAGTGAGAGACTGTGTGCTGGCAATCCCAGTTGGCCTGGGATACTCTACTCCCCCTGGTCTGCAGAAAACCAAGAGTAAAGACATCACCTCATTCTTCTCCCCCCCCTGCCCCCCTGCCGCCTCCCCCCCCCCCCCCCCCCCCCCCCCCCCCCCACCGCTCTTCATCTGTGGCACTAGTCTTGGATCCGGAGGGCATCAGGGCCATTGTCAAATCTGACTATACTGCCCTGTTCTCTCTGGATCCATCTAATGAGGATGCTCGCAGAGTTTTGTGGGAGGACCTGGAAAGCTTGACTCCCCTATAAGCCTGGGGAAGCTGACCGGTGCTCTCGACAGTCTCTCTACAGACAAATCCCTGATGCTGGGCGGGCTGACCATGGAATTCTTCAGGGTGTTCTAGGGCTTTCTGGGGGGCGACTACGTGGGGGTCCTGGGGGAGAATATCGCAACCAGGGAGATGCCCCTTTCATGGTACAGGGCGATCATTGCCCTGCTGCCGAAGAAGGGAGAACTCTGTCTACTTAAAAACTGATGCCTGGTCTCCCTTCTCAGCATGGATTATAAAATCTTTGCCAGGGCCATGCCTTTCCGCCTTGGCACGGTGCTGGACCACATGATCCACCCTGACCAATCCTACACCTTGCTGGGCCCTACCATCTTTGATAATATCCCTCTGGTCCAGGACATGATCCATTTTTCCCAGAGGACGGGTCTGTTGAACGCCATCCTGTCTCTTGACCAGGAGAATGTGTTTGACAGGGTGGATCACGAATACTTATTCAGGACCCTGAGAGCATTTGGGTTCGGGACCCATTTTGGTGCCCAGATCCGACTTCTGTATACTGCTGCAGAGTGTCTAGTCAAGGTTAACGGGTCCCTGACTGCACCTCTTCACTTTGGGATAGGAGTGCGTCAGGGCTGCCCCCTGTCTGGCCAGTTGTATTCAATCTGTGTGGAGCCTTTCCTGCGCCTCTTGCGGAGGAGATTGTCGGGATTGGTTCTGCGTGGGCTGGACATCGGGATGGCACTCTCGGCTTACGCTGATGACATGCTCCTCATGTTTAGCGACCCAGCTGATCTGCGGAGGATGCGCAGGTGCCAAGAGGTCTACTCTGCCACATCTTCTGTCGGGATCAACCGGGGCAAATGTTCTGGACTCCTGGTCAGTCAGTGTCAGATGGATCCCCCTACCCGAGGAGCTCAGGCCTTTCACCTGGAGCAGGACCAGTTTCCTCTACCTGGGGATCCTCCTCTGCTCTGCTGAGGAATCCTGGCCAGTGAACTGGCAGGAGCTGGAGACCAAAGTCACTACTCGCCTGCAACGCTGGACATGACTGCTCCGAGTGCTGTCTTACCGGGGTCGAGTTCTGGTCATAAACCAGCTGATTGCCACCATGTTGTGGTACCGGCTGGTCACTTTGACCCCTCCCCTGGACTTTGTCACGAAAATCCAGAGAATGCTCAATGACTTCTTCTAGGACAAAAAGCTGCGCTGGGTCACTGCTGAGGTTCTGAGTCTTCCGCTTAGGGAGGGCGGTCAGACAATGGTGTGCCTACGCACCCATGTGGCGACATTCCACCTTCAGGCCCTGAAGCGATACCTTTACATTGAGCCCCCTATGAGATGGTGTGCCCTGACGATATATTTCTTCCGCCAGATGCACAGCCTGAATTATGAGACATGCAGCTCCTGCTTATAGACCTGAGGGGCCTTCTTGGCTCCTTGCAGATGTTGCCTGTCTTTTACCAGGACCTGATCAAAGCCTGGAACATAGTCGCCTCGCGTTGCAGCTCTCCGCTGTCAGGCATAGCGGCTATGGTCAGAGAGCTGCTACTCAGGAGTCCGCCCCTCCATCCTTTTCAGTGGCTGGTGGAGAGAAGGGCTGTGGCTGCCAGGGTGACCAGGATCAGGGACGTGCTGGGTGGTGGAGGAGCGGGCTGGATGCTTCCGCAGGAGTTGGCACGGCTGGGTGTCCCTGGAGAAGGAGCCTTCCATGCTCGGTAGGCACCAGAAGGATTGGGGTGTTTATTGACCCCCTTAATCACATTTTGGTTTGAAATTTGTAAATTTCCTTTAAATTTTGTCTTTGGTATTGCAGTCTCCCTAATTTAGGGTCTGCATTTATTTTTGTCCCTGATTTTGTTAATTTAGTTTATTTGGTTGACTCCAAAAGAGTTAATTCTCCTTAACTTTCCTAATCCTGCCGCTACATCTTGGTGCTCCTCGGACATCCACAGCAGAGGTGGAGGTGGTCTGCTGACTTTGATGCCCTGTCTGTGATGACTTTGGCAGGCGTCCTCTCGAGGGCCGAGACGTTGTGGTCCCCAGCCTCCTTTCACGTTCCTGCTGTGTGGCAGTGGCACCCTCCTTGGCCTGTGAAGCTGGATCTGCGGAACCCACAGGAAGAGGGGATTCAGATGAGCCGGGCACTCCCAGTGACACCTGGGTGGATGGCCCCGAAGTGTGCAACTGCTGATTCTCCTCCCTATGGGTGCCCGATGACCCCTGGCCAACTCCGTGAGCAGAAGGGGTAGATGTAGTGAGATCGAGGTGCCCAGCACCCGCCTCACGTACACTCTGTTGGAGACCAACTATGGCATCAGTGATGGAGTTAAATCCACGCAGCAGTGCAGGAGTGATGTCCTGGACCAAGGTCTCCATGGTGGCCGCCATCCTGCTAGTGCTGACTTCTGTGTTGCAATGCTGGCACTATCACCTCAGCCTGAAGACAGACAGACTCCTCCAACGTGCCTTGTAATCTGAGGAGTGCGGCAGCCATCCCTCCCTGATGTTCCCGAGCTTGCCTTTGCAGTTCCAATAACTGTGACATGACCGAGTCCAGAGGCTTAACGTCTGACTCAGACTCAGCAATGTTTTGGCCTCCAGCAGTCGTCCGCATGCTGGGGACTTGGGAAGTCCCTGCCTCCGCCTTCTATGGATCAGAAAGTGCGATGTGCTCACCAGATTGTGATCCTAAGGCTACTCTAAAGCTAGGTCCCACCGAGGTGTGTGTCTCTGCATTGTTGGAGGGTGTGGGTGAGCGCTGTGATGGGACTTCAGGGAGGGTGCCTTCAGATTCTTCTTCACAGGTTTCTTCGGAGCTTGCTTGGAGGCCCTGGGTCGTGGACTCCATCGGCTGCTTCCAAGTTGTGCCAACGAGAGCAAGAGGAGATAATTAGTGCTTGGCAGTGGCCTGTGAAACAGGACACATCACTCTCTGCATGGTTGTCTGCTGGATGTCAGACTGCTGGATCATCACTTGGTAGAGCAGCGCCGACCTCACCATCAGCACAGGACCGGTCCAGGTCATCGCCGGCCAGCTGGATGGCTCTGTTTTCAAATTCTGTCAGAACTTTGAATTCCAGTATCCCTTCACCTGTCTGTGACCTTTCCCTCCTGTTGTGAGCCGGTTTGTCCTGCATGGATAGAGATGGAGAGAATGTATCAGGATGCCTACTGGGCCAGATGATAAGTGTGCCTGGCCTGTGTGGGTGGTGAGTGGTCTCATGGATGGGATGAGGCCAATGATGGTGTGTGCGAGAGAGTGAATGGTGATGTCCCTTGCACTGGCAGTGAGTGAGGGCCCTGTGGATGTGTGATGGGTTTGTGAGTATGAGAGTTGGGAGTGATGAAAAGAGCGACTTACCCTGGAGGAACAGAGGAGATCATTCATCCTTTTGTGGCACTAGGGGCTGTCCTCTCCTGAAGGGCATTGGCACTGACCAAAGGTGCCACCGCCTCCCAGGCCATGTTGGTGACATTGCCACCCATCCTGCGGCTAGAAGGAGGAGTGGAGCACATCCTGACGTGCCTCCATGGCATCCAGCAGTTGCTCGAGGGACCCGTCGTTGAAGCAGGGGGCTGCAGTATTTTTGCTTTTGCTGGCCACGTCTGCCAGGTAGCAGTGGTGATGAGCTGGTGCCAATGAGCATTTTGCCTTTTAAAGGTGGTGGCAGGCGTAATGCAACAACGGGGTGATAGCGAATGGGCGAATGAGAACCCGCCCGCCATGGAAACGGCGTGTTTCGCTAGAGTGAATATATAATGAGGCGGGCTCGGAAAGATACGGTGTGAAAACCCAGCATTTTCATCGGCGGGTAGGACTCCATTTTACCCGCCCGTTACCGCACTTAGTGCAATTTTGGGAAAATTCAGCCCATAATACTTAAACCTGACCCAATGATGTCGTTTGACTAAGGAGTGACTTCACAAGCTTTGTTATACTTTTCATTATGTAGAAGCCTTGTTGAACATTCTTGAGCTAATGTACACTTCAGATATCAGTTCAGACATTGAAATCATTGCATTGATATCCAATTACTTAACAAAAATATAGGGCAGGAGTTTCAGGTCATCGGGCGGGTGTGGGAGCAGCCGGGAAACGGTTTGCTGCCCACATTCGGCCCCTCACTGTGATTTCATGCTGGCGGGCTAACTAATGACCAGCCAGCATGTCACGCATGCTAAAAGCCCCAGTGCTGCCGGGTTGGGAGAGGGAGCAGAAGGAGAGTGAGTGCTGACATCTACGGAGGCCCAGGGGAGTGTGCAGTGAAAGCTCCCTGAAGGCAGAGAGCTGACTCAGGGAGCTGAAGAATTTTAAAATCAAAAATAGAGATTTGGTAAATTCCAGAAAAAATGTCCCCACATAGAACCCATGTTCATAATAAAAATTCTGTCAAAACATTTTTTTTAATTACTCTCGGAAACCTCATCCCGCCCGTGGATGAGGTTTCCTCATAAATTCCAAAAGGCCGATTGGCCGATTCGCCAGCCCAACCATAGGGCAGTGAAAAGTCGCTCTTAATACATTAATGGCCTTAATAAGGCCTATTAATAGTCGCGGGCAGGCTGCTGACTCTCTCGTGTGCCCGCCAGCTTAAATATCACGCAAGTGTGCGATGACGTTGGAACACTCACCTGATGTCATCGTGTGCTATTTTATGCCCAATTGGGTCAGGCGTGCACCTGCCTGCCTGCAGGGCATAAAAATCTACTCTCAACTATCAGTTTAGGTACCTCTTAGATTGTACATCTGAAAAACATTTCTAGGTCTAACCTCAGAAAAAGAGGCAATTCATATCATATTAAATCTTTTTTGCTCTTGAGAGGTATGGATAATGATCATAAAATTCAGGCTTGACTTGTTGGAGAGGCCAGAGCACATGACTGGCATATTTGTCAAATATATTTGTTGCCTTCTTTTATCAGTGGGGTTAACATTTTGCCACCCAAGAGATTCTGCAGTCTATTCTTTTAAAAAGCTCAGTTTGTTGCAGACAGAATACAAAGCAACATTGGTGTACTGCCAATTCCAACTTTTCTCTGTGGATATTTATGTTTGATGCACCCAAATATTCATGTGTTTGTATGTATGAGTATGGGCATTTTCATCACAATTAGGACTGACAATCTGCTGGAATTGAAACACTTATGCATTCAACAAATTACCTTCCCAGGTCAGAAACAATTCAGATCAAGTACAGTTCAGAGCTCCTTCTAAATTACCCTGTGAATAGCCCTGCATGCTCCAAACTATATCAACTGGTTTTTCCATTTTTTTAAAATTGCCTATCATTGAGCTGTTTCTCCTGGATCTTCCACTAAAGTTACAGTGGGTAATTGGGAGAATTCTCATGGAAATTCATGATTTAAAACAAAGAGTTATAATTAACCTTAATAATTGCTTTCACCTCCTATTTTTTACATTATTTTCATTATTTAAACAGCAAATGCCGAGTGCTAATTTTGTAAATCTTCATCAATTCGTGGCCATAAGCTCAATTTATTATGTGAACTGGATAGATTACTCTACTGAAGTGTGGAGATCTATTACATGAGATGTCCGCTTACTTTATCTCCAGCAATATTTTCCACCATCATTTCCAATGGTTCACACAGATGTCCCTAAGACCCGGAAATTGGTCAGGACACATTTGGGGCACATAACCATCAATGCAAGGTCATTCCAACTTCAGCTTCAGGTCCATTTAACCTAATCTGGGTGAGCTGCTGGTACCTCTCCACCAGCTACATATTGTTGCTTATATTGAAATGCTCATGGTGATTACTAACTTACTTACTAACATCTGGGGACTCGTGCCAAAATTGGAAGAGCTGTCTCACAGACTAGTCAAGCAACAGCATGACATAGTCAGTCTCATGGAATCGTACCTTACAGATAATGTACCAGATACCACCATCTGTGGGTATGTCCTGTCCCACTGGCAGGACAGACCCAGCAGAGGTGGCAGCACAGTGGTATACAGTCAGGAGGGAATTGCCCTAGGAGTCCTGAACATTGACTCCGGACCCCAAGAAGTCCCATGGCAAGGAAACCTCCTGCTGATTACCACATACTGCCCTCCCTCAGCTGATGAAGCAGTGCTCCTCCATGTTGAATGCCACTTGGAGGAAGCACTGAGGGTAGCAAGGGCGCAGAATTTACTCTGGGTGGGGGACTTCAATGTCCATCACCAAGATTGGCTTGGTAGCACCACTACTGACCGAGCTGGCTGAATCCTAAAGGACATAGCTGTTAGACTGGGTCTGCGGCAGGTGGTAAGGAAACCAACAAGAGGGAAAAACATACTTGACCTCATCCTCATCAACCTGCCTGCTGCAGATGTATCTGTCAATGACAATGAGTATCGGTAGGAGTGACAACCGCATAGTTGTTGTGGGACGAAGTCCCACCTTCACATTGAGGATACCCTCCATTGTGTTGTGTGGCTATTCCACTGTGCTAAATGGGATAGATTTCAAACAGATTTAGCAACTTGAGGCTGGACATCCATGAGGTGCAGTGGGCCATCAGCAGCAGCAGAATTGTACTCAAACATAATCTGTAACCTCATGGCCTGGCATATCCCCCCACTCTACCATTACTATCAAGCCAGGAGACCAACCCTGGTTTAATGAAGAGTGCAGGAGGGCATGCCAGAAGCAGCACCAGGCATACCTAAAAATGAGGTGCCAACCTGGTGAAGCTATAACACAGGACTACTTGTATGCCAAACAGCATAAGCAGCAAGTGATAGAGCTAAGCAATCCCACAACCAATGGATCAGATCTAAGCTCTGCAGTCTTGCCACATCCAGTCGCGATTGGTGGTGGACAATTAAACAACTCACTAGAGGAGGAGGCTCCATAAATATCCCTATCCTCAATGATGGAGGAGCCCAGCACATCAGTGCAAAAGATAAGGCTGAAACATTTGCTACAATCTGCAAACACGCTTTCCCGTGCTACAAACAGCATCAATAATCAGGTAACTATTATTCCATGGGTTTTGAAGAAACAAAGAACAAACTTTACTATAGACGTTCAGAAAGATAAAGCAATTTATAGTATGTATCTTATACTCTAACATTCAGGGTAAGTATGAGGTACTTGTGAATTAGCAGATGAACTGTGTTCGAACACACCACACTAAAGAATAAATGATAGATGCAACAAAGACAGAGTCCATACATTTCTCAAGAACCCACCCAGATGCCAGTAAACACCAAGTGAAACTCTGTCTCACAAGAATTCCCAGCTTCACCTTTGAAGATCTCTCCTTGAAATGCTCTCCAAAAGTCGGTCCCACTTGGACAGCTTTAACAATGATCCACCTCACAAGGTTTCAGTCTCACTTCCAAGATTCCTTCTTCCTGGATTCCTGAGTACACTCAAGCATTAGCTCACAAGCACACTTCCAGATCTATGGTTGTGCCAAGAAGAACACCATTCCTCCAAAAGGGTAACTTTGCCCTGGTGGCTCTCCGTACTTAAAGCCTGCTCCCCCTAGCTGTTTCTTTAACTTAACTAAACTGGGACCTGTTTCTGTCCCTTTTGCCTTTGTGATACTTGTTGGCTGGCAGACTGACTCAAACTCACTGCCTCAGGATGGTGTGGTCACTGACTCTTGAACTGATCTGGCGACCTGTCAAAACGCTCCCAAAGGTTCCCACCCTTGTTACTAGGTAAAAACCAATGGAACAATTGGAACATCCTGTACCTTAAATGTTTCAATCTCCACAGAGTTGTTTTCTTTTTATTCATTCATGGGATGTGGGCTTCGCTGGCTGGACCAGCATTTATTGCCCATCCCTAATTCCCTTGAGAAACATAGAAACCAGGAGCAGGAGTAGGCCATTCGGCCGTTCGAGCCTGCTCCGCCATTCATTATGATCATGGCTGATCATCCAACTCAATAGCCTCTCCCGCTTTCTCCCCATACCCTTTGATCCCTTTCACCCTTAGAGCTATATCTAACTCCCTCTTAAAAACATACAATGTTTTGGTTTCAACTACTTTCTGTGATAATGAATTACACAGGCTCACCACTCTCTGGGTGAAGTAATTTCTCGTCTCAGTCCTAAATAGTCTACCCCATATCTTCAGACTGAGACCCCTGGTTCTGGACTCACCCATCATTGGGGACATCCTTCCTGCATCTACTCTGTCTAGTCTTGTTAGAATTTTGTAGGTTTTTTTGAGATTCCCCCTCATTCCTCTGAACTCCAGCGAATATAATCCTAATCGACTCAATCTCTCCTCATATGTCAGTCCCGCCATCCCAGGAATCAGTTGGGTAAACCTTCGCTGCACTCCCTCTATAACAAGAACATCCTTCCACAGATAAAGAGACCAAACTGCACACAATATTCCAGGTGTGGTCTCACCAAGACCCTGTACAATTGCAGAAGGACATCCCTGTTCCTGTACTTGAATCCTCTGGCTATGAAGGTCAACATACCATTAGCCTTCTTTATCGCCTGCTGCACCTGCATGCTTACCTTCAGCAACAGGTGTACAAGGACATCCAGGTCTCGTTGCACATTCCCCTCTCTCAATTTATAGCCATCCCAAAAATAGTCTGCCTTCCTGTTTTTGCTACCAAAGTGGATAATCTCACATTTATCCACATTATTCTGCATCTGCCATGCATTTGCCCACTCACTCAGCTTGTCCAAATCACACTGAAGCATCTCTGCATCCTCCTCACAGCTCACCCTCCCATCCAGCTTTGTGTCATCTGCAAATTTGGAGATATTACATCAAATTCCCTCATCTAAATCATAAATATATATTGTGAATAACTGGAGTCCCAGCACCAATCCCTGCGGTACCCGACTAGTCACTGCCTGCCATTCGGAAAAAGACCCGTTTATTCCTACTCTTTGTTTCCTATCTGTCAACTAGTTTTCTATCCATCTCAATACACTACCCCCAAACCCACGCGCTTTAATTTTACACGCCAATCTCTTATGTGGGACTTTGCCGAAAGCCTTCTGAAAGTCCAAATAAACCACATCCACTGGCTCCCCCTCATCAACTCTACTAGTTACATCCTCGAAAAATTCCAGTAGATTTGTCAAGCATGATTTTTCTTTCATAAATCCATGCTGACTCTGTCTGATTCTGCCACTATTTTCCACGTGCTCAGCTATTAAATCTTTTATAATGGACTCTAGAATTTTCCCCACTACCGACGTCAAGCTGACTGGTCTATAATTCCCTGTTTTCTCTCTTTTTAAATCATGGGGTTACATTAGCTACCCTCCAATCTGTAGGAACTGTTCCAGTTTCTATAGAATCTCAGAAGATGACCACCAATGCAGCCACTATTTCTAGGGCAACTTCCTTAAGTACTCTGGGATGTAGATTATCAGGCCCTGGGGATTTATCGGCCTTCAATCCCATTAATTTCCCCAACACCATTTCCCTAACTAATACTGATTTCTTTCAGTTCCTCCCTCTCACTAAACCCTGTATTCTCCAACATTTCTGGTATGTTATTAGTGTCTTCCTTTGTGAAGACAGAACCAAAGTATGTATTTAGTTGGTCAGCCATTTCTTTTTTCCCCATTATAAATTCCCCTGTTTCTGACTGTGAGGGGCCTACATTTGTCTTCACCAATCTTTTTCTCTTCACATACCTACAGAAACTTTTACAGTCAGTTTTTATGTTCCCTGCAAGAGAAGGTGGTGGTGAGCTGCTTTCTTAAACCGCAGCAGTCCATGTGGGGTAGGTGCACCCACAGTGCTGTTAGCAAGAGAGTTCCAGGATTTTGACCCATCGACAGTGAAGGAACAGCAATATATTTCCAAGCCAGGATGGTGAGTGACTTGGAGGGGAACTTCCAGGTGGTGGTATTCCCATCTATCTGCTGCCCTTGTCCTTCTAGATGGTAGTAGTCATGGGTTTGGAAGATGCTGCCTCAGGAGACTTGGTGAATTCCTTCAGTGCATCTTGTAGTTGATACACACTGCTGCTACTGTGCAGCGGTGGTGGAAGGAGTGAATGTTTGTGGATGTGGTGGCAGTCAAGCGGGCTGCTTTATCCTGGATGATGTCAAGCAGTGAGTGTGAATTTTAGCACCCAGGGCACAAAGATCGATGCATTTCATGACAAAGTTTACATGCTGACATGTCCTGGGAAACATCAGTGAGGGCTTCCAGTTCTAGGTTCCAGCATAAATCAGTTTGCTAGAAATTCCAATGCTATTGCAACCCTCAATAGTGACAAACATCTCAACATTCTCCTCTATTGAGATCAGGGTATCTGGACTAATGCGTTTCCTGCTGGAAATTCCCTTCTGGCTTTATTTGGGGAGGACAGAAGAAGAAATGGATGGAGTCCAGAATGATGACCCTGCTCCAGAAATGTCTGTCACACATCCAGGGTATCCTGAAGATGTGCTCCTACCTGCAAGTGACTGGCAAGCCTAAGGGAAGCTTTGTCATAAAGTTATGGCACATTCTACAAGCAGAACTGCAGGCTGCTTCTACCACGTTTGTCAGTGACTGTTAAAGTCAGTACTGCTCTTAACTCTTAAGTGATGTCATTCCACGCTCTCACTGGTGAGATTTGTAACTCAAGCCAAACAGCAGATGTATCAAGTAATTATGAATAAATTGAAGCTTGCAATTTCACCACCCTCCCCAACAACAACCAGCAGCAAAGTGACCAGGCACTTACATTTTATTAAACAATGGGGTTTCCCAAAGTGCAATGAGTCATAAATTGCACAACATGACCAAGCAAACATTCTTCATCAATATTCAATAGGCATTTCAACAGGAAAGGATACCTCAATTTCAGTGTGCAGCTCTGTGTAACCAATAATACATCAACCGACAGCTCACTTCCCCAGAGGAGGCAAAGAGGAAATGAAATTAGAATAATCCATTTTTGTCTGAATATGCTCCTGTGAAGCACATTGAGATATTTTTATACACTAAATGTGCAATATATATGCAAGCTGTTGCTAAAGACTGCTGGGAAGTGGAGTTCCCCGTCATCTTTAATGGAAAGAGTGGTTTGCAGATTCCAATGGCATGGTCTGCTGACTGGTTATGAAGGTAGGGTATAACTGTAGGAAGGAAAGCTGAATGTCACAATGAACCAGTGGTTGATATCTACCTCCTACTTCCCATCTCCAATATCCACTATGGCCTTCACCCTCAGAGAGCTTCTTCTTGTTGGGGGTTTAGTGATCTTTATTTAAATTAATTCATGTGATGTGGGCGTTGCTGGCTAAGCCAGCATTTATTAACCATCCCTAATTGCCCTTAAGAAGATGGTGGTGAGCTGTCTTCTTGAACCGCTGCAGTCTGTATGGCGTAGGTAAACCCACAGTGCTGTTAGGAAGAGAGTTCCAGGATTTTGACCCAGCAACAGTGAAGGGGCGGTGCTACATTTCCAAGTCAAGATGGTGTGTGGCTTGGAGAGGAACTTCCAGGTGGTGGTGTTCCCATGAATCTGCCCTTGTCCTTCTAGAGAGTAGTGGCTGTGGGTTTGGAAGGTGCTTTCTAAGGAGCCTTGCTGAGTTCCTGCAATGCATCTTGTAGTTGGTACACACTGCTGCTACTGTGTGTTGGTGGTGGATGGAGTGAACGCTTGTGGAAGGGGTGCCAATCAAGTGGGCTACTTTGTCCTTAATGGTGTCGAGTTTCTTGAGTGTTGTAGGAACTGCACACACCGAGGCAAGTGGAGAGTATTCCATCAAATTCTTGTGCCTTGTAGATGGTGTACAGGAGCTGAGGGGTCAGGAGGTGAGTTACGTGCCACAGAATTGCCAACATCTCACCTGCTCTTGTGGCGACAGTACTAATATAGCTAGTCCAGTTCATTTTCTGGTTAATGGTAGTGTCCAGGATGTTGATAATGGGGACGCAGCGATGGCAATGCCATTGAATGTCAAGGGGTGATGGTTAGATTCTCTCTTGTCGGAGATGGTCATTGCCTCGCACTTGTATGGTGTGAATGTTACTTGCTACTTGTCAGCCCAAGCCTGAATATGTCCAGGTCTTGCTACATTTGGACATGGACTGCTTCAGTATCTGTGGAGTCGCTAATGGTGCTGAACATTGTGCAATCATCAGTGAACATCCCCACTTCTGACCTTATGATGGAAGGAAAGTAATTTATGAAGCAGCTGAAGATATTTGGGTCTAGGGCACTATCCTGAGGACCTCCTGCAGTGATGTCTGCCACCTGTCAGGATTTTTTTCTCTGCTATTATGCACATAATTGAAAAAGATTGCTAAAAGTGAACAGTGCTTTTGGTTACCAAGCCTTGCATTAAAATCAGCTGCCAGCGTTCAGGCTATAATGCCTATGATGACACTTGTATATGTTGTAATATGCTTTTAAGGGATTGTGGCATGACATCACTAGAAGGAGGTGTGTCATGCAAACCAGTTTTAGTTTCACTTTAGCTTTCAGCAGAGCACACACAGACAGCTCTGCTGCTGATACTCATATATATCTGTTGCACCTAATCTCAATAAATGAACTCATAACGTGTTTACCCCATCCCTTATGAATAATTGGCGCTTTATTTCATTATAAAAACACAACATGGTGTGCAGCAGGGGTCCCTTCTAAATGACATAGTGCTCAGCCAAGTAGTAAGATTAAATACAAGTATGACATGGTGAACAGTCTTAAATCATGCTACATGACATGAGATGACCTTTGACATTTTGGCCAGCCTGCATTGAAACCGGAGGAGCAAGGAGTGTTGAAACTGCAGCCTGGTGACTGCACAGAAAAACTTTGAATGCACAGTGCCAGGATAGAGTTCAAATAAAGGGTTGGTAAGCAGACAGATCCCTCGTGCTGAGATTGCAGCACGTAGCCTGTCAGCTCAGTGAGTGGGACAGTGCTTCAAGAGGACCAGCACTGGGTTAGCTCAGCTGGGGAAAGCAAGTGACCAGGCTATGGGCTGGATTGATGGTGAGCAAGGGAGAGTCAAACAAAAGAAAAAATACCAATCAGGCCAGAGATATTTGCAATTATAACTGGCGGAGCTTTGGAAAAGCACACAAAAGCGGCTACAGCAACATTCACCCCGATTACTATTGCGAAGGAAGGTCAAAGGGATATTCTCAAAATATCCAATGAAATCCCTAGTTTTAATTGGGATGCAGCTGACCTATCCAAATTCAAACTGTCTAAACAACGTACAGAGCTCTGGTTTCTTGATTCAGGTCTGTCTGAACCAGACAAACAAGCCATAAAAATTCACCTAGCAATTGGGAATGAAGGACTACACAGGCTGAACACATCAGGATTAACAGCAACTAATCAATCCCCAAAAGATATGGACTACATTGGAAGGCCAGTTCAAAGTCAGGTTAAACTTCCTATCCATTGACTGGAGTTCATGTCATTTCAACAACAGCCTGCAGAATCCATAGATCATTTTGACAGCTGATGCAGAGAAAAGGGTATGTATTGTGATTTTTCAAATTCAGAACTAGTAGACGGAATTGTTGAGTTGGTGATTGCATACACTCCCATGGAAGCATTCTAGAAAGACCTGCTAGACAAAGCCAAAATACATAGCATCGAAGAACTGATCACAGGTTGCAAAGCTTACAGGACCTAAGAACCACCCCAATTGTTGAGGCACTCCTAGAACACCTAAACCTAGCAACACAAGTGGAAGATGAGGCCTTCTGCATGCACCAAGGAAATGCCCGGCTTTCCAGCAATTCTGCAAAGGATATGACAGAAAGGGCGATTGGCAGCAGGAGTGAATTAGAGCAAAGGTTGATGCAGCTAGAAAGAGCCATGCATTGATCCAAACACATCATACACGAGTGGCATCAAGCAATAGAAATGACCATCCGGTATCCTGTCAGAAACATATGTGAGCTGACTGACAAAACAGAAAATGACGATGATGTGCATGATGAGACTAAGAGCGGTGAACACATGTTTCACACCATAAATCTCATGGGGCAGACCTTTTAGGCTGGCGGGCATGGTCGCCAGGCTAGGGATCAATCGGGGAACGTACCGCTGACCGCAATCGGCTGGCCAATTAACAGCCAGCGAGCGTGAAACACACACTGAGAAGCTCAGTGCTGCTGGGATGGGGGTGGGAAGAGGGTGGGCGCTGACATCATCGTGGACGCGGGGGACCGCTGGCAGAGATCTTCCTGAAGGCAGAGAGCTGTCTCAGGGAGCTGAAGTCCTGAAAAGCATTAAATAAAGTTTTTAAAATCAGGAAAAAAAGCTCAAGCATCACAATCAGTCACCTGTACAAATACATGATAAAAATGCTGTCCATAGATTTTTATTTTTCTTTCATTTAATAACGGAAACCTCATTTAATAACGGAAACCTCATCCCTCCCTTGGATGAGATTTCCTGCAAAATGCAAAGCCCGCCTGGCCAATTCGCCCGTCCGCCAACAGTAAGTTTGGATGGACCATGTAAAACCAGAGGCAATTGCACAATTGCACCTTTAATTACCTTAATTGGCCTCTTAATTGTCGGCGGACGCGCTTCCGACTTTTGCGCGCTCCCACCAACCGAAATATTGCACGATTTCACATCCAATCTGGTCAGGCGTGCACCTGCACGCTGCGCAAAAATTCTGCCCATGGAAAATATAGGTGCTATCTCACCATCCAAAGTGTTTGTCAAGATTTGAATTACCTGTTCTAAGAAAGTTGGTAACTGCTCGTTATTGGCCAGGATTGACACAGGGGAAAGTCTGAACATATTACCCCTGTGAATTCCAAAAGACATGTATCCACAGGCATGGAAGTCCATGACAAAACCTATTACTGTGCTACTTTCACCGCACAATGGTTCACTAATTCCATGTTCTGTTTCTATAGCCTTGGAGTGTAAGTACAATCAATTCTCCAGGGTGTCACAAATGTTCTACTTCATGGAGACTAATGGCCCTGTGATCATAGGTCTTACCAGCATGCCGTGACCTTGCATTAGTCGCCATCCATGGAATTAGTCAGACACCACACAGCCGATTAACCTCTGAAACTACTCCTATCACGTCAGTTCATGACCTAACATTGAAATATCCAGAATGGTTTGACAAAATTGGCAGTTTGAAGGGAGCTGCAACATTACCCTTGCAGGAGAATGCAATTGATCTGGTACATTTTGCTCAATGTAAATACCAGCAAGAAGAAATGCTGAAAGATTCCACACTACAGAAGCTGTTGAAAACCATTATTGAAGGATGGCCTGATTCAATTCAGCATGTCTATGAACACGTGAGATTATTTTGGCCTTACTGGGATGAGCTAGGAGTCTCCCAGGGAGTCATTTTTAAAGGCAAGCAGGTCACCATACCAGAATGTTTGCAACCTGATATCCTTCAACAACTTTATCACTCTCACATGGGCATAGATTGGACGAGAAGACTTGCAAGGGAGACAGCCTATTAGCTGGGTATGAACAATGACATTGATGTTATCATCAAGAAGTGCGAGGCATGCTAAGAGCATTTGCCAAGTTAGCGCGAAGAACCATTGATTTCACATGAAGTTCCTACCCATCCTTGGTCCAATGTCATATCCGATTTGTTTCACATCCATGGCGCTGTCATTGCCGACTACTTTACCAGGTACCCCATTATTCAATAATTGCATAATACATCAAGAACAACTGTCGTGCACAATCTAAGTGCTATTTTCAGTTCATTTGGTGCATCTAGGGAGATCATTATGGATAACGATTCATAATTTATTGGTAAGCCATTTCAGGATATGTGTGAGAAGTGGAATATCGATCACACTACTTCTTCTCCTCATTACCCTAGATTTAATGGCCTGGCTGAATGAATGATTAGGGTGAAATCCTTAATTCTCAAAAGTTGACAGACCAAGTAAGATTTCCACATTGCAATGTTATATTTGAGAGCTACACCTTTAAGTGCAACTATTCCATCACCAGTAGAGTTCATGTTTTATAGACCATTGTGTACTAATTTATCCACTCTTATCCATTCTACTCTCAGAAACTAAACAGCAACTTATAAAACTGCAAGGGGAGATGACCAATAGGCACAATAAAATTGGGGGTACAGGGTTGTCATGTTTACCATTGGGACAAGTTCGCATCCAAGACCCCACAGAAGGTATATGGCAACCAGCTGAGGTGACAAGGATTTGTTCGCAAATATGGTCCTATGAAGTCATTACACATGAAGGCGCAATGGTGAGGCATAACTGAGGACAAATCAGATTCATTCCAGCTCATCAACCACTGTTACATCTCAGAGTAGATCCCAAATACAACCAGGAACAACATTCAAGAATGTCAATCCCACAAATCACTGTGAGCAATTGAAGACGCCTCCAGACTTGGTTACCATTACAAGACCTGGGCATATCAGCAGATTACCTCAACACTTTAGAGACTCAGAGATTAATCAGTTCTATACATTTATGTTATAATAACTAAACATGAATATGTATTGTAAATAACTATTCTTCTTTGGAAGGAGGGAAAGTATCTTTAAAAAGAAAGGAGGATGCTGTAATGTGCATTTAAGGGATTGTAGCATGACATTGCTAGGAGGAAGTGTGTCATATGATCCAGTTTTAGTTTCACTTTTGCTTTTAGCAGAGCACACACACACAACTCTGCTGCTGACATCCTCAAGCTTTCTGTCTTTGTATAACTGTTCTTATGTGCCTAGTCTCAATAAATGAACCCACAACATATTTACTGAATCCCTTATGAGTGACTGGTGGCTTTATATAATTATAAAAACACAACAGTATACAGTGATTGGATTCATTTTGGTGCTTTTAATGAGGTGATCAAATGTAAGGAGGAACATTTTCAAGATGTGTTTAATAGTTACCTTGCTGCTCTCTTCACATTAATGATAAGCAATTCAAGCACTTAAAACACAGTGTTAAGGGAAACCACCCGAGGTAACAAACATGTTTAATACTGGAAGAAGTGATTGGTTCCTGTGCCTGAATGGTAAGGCCATTAAACTTTCTTTTAGTTGGTGCTGTTTGCTGAGGAGGACTTCTTGCACTATCCCTGAACAGTTTGCCTTGGGGACCAAGTAGTTTGCACACTTCTGCCTGATAACTTCCAGCTAGACTTCCATTGCACGTTAGTAAACCTTGGGCCTCACGGAACTCCTCAGAGGAAAAGATTGACATCTATTATAAATTAATTTATTGTATACCTCCAATACTGACCTTGGACAGTGCGGAAGTTCTGTTCCCTCCTGCCACCACTTCCCCATCTTCACTGCAAAGGGTGCTCTCCCAAGCACAGAATCATAAGGCTCAGAGCGAGCCATTCAACATGTCCATTCCGTGCTAGTTCATTTGAAGAACTATCTATTAATCCCACTGGACAAAGTTTCTCCAAAAATATTCTATCAAAACACTTCATCATTTGGATGCCTCTATTAAAATTTCCCCTTGTTCTCTAAGGAGAAAAACTCCAGTTTTTCTAGTGTTTCCAAGTAACTCATATCCCTTATTATTAGTATCATTTTAGTGAATGTCCTCTGCATCGCCTTCAAGACCTTGCCACTCTTTCTAAAGGGTATTGATCAGGATTAAACTCAATACTCCAGCTGGGGCTTAACCAATGATTAGTAAAGGCTTAGCATAACTTTCTTGCTTTCATACTCGATGCCTCTATTGATAAAGCCCAGCCCCCGTGGACAGGTTTAATAGTGCTATCTCTTTATTACAATGTAACGTCTACTGTCTTCAAACCTAGGATAGATTTTTTTATCATTTATTCTTTTCTGGAGTGTGGGCTTCGCTGGCTAGGCCAGCATTTATTACCCATTACCAATAGCCCCTATGAAGGTGGTGGTGAGCTGCAAATCAGTTTCACACTAGCCTCTGGTGCCAGTCCAGAACACATCTGGACCAACGTGGCATGTAAGGTCTGCACTTACCTCAAGACAGCCTTAGGCAGCTCACAGAGATCTGAATTGAAGATAGAGGCCTCCTGCAACTGGGTCATGGAGCACCACATGCAGCACTGGGTGGGGGGCTCTTCAACCATGTGGATCTTCTCCATGCATCAGTTTCCAGAGGTGGGAATTCTCAGTGCAGCAACTGCACCAAAGGATCAGACCGTCATCCAAGGACTCCATCAATTTATTGGACCTTCGTCCAAAGGATCAGATCGTGCAGCTGCAGATGGAAAGCAGCAGGAGGTATTGTTGGATGGCAAGGGTCTGTTACGGGGGTGGAGTTGAAAGAAGGGTAGGAGAGGAATGAAGAGGTTGTGGGGGTTCAGGCCTAGAGGGGTGCATGGGCAGCTGGGGGTGTTGGGGAAAGAGGCTATCAGTGTGGTCTTTTCAGGTATCAGATGGAACAGAGCAGGAGGGGTGAGGGCTGTGGAGGGTTGTGTGTTGGGGGTGGCCTTCTGCAGGTGTTAAGGGCCATGGTGGGGGGGGTGTTGAATTCTGAAGGAAGATGAGGGGGGAGGGCAGTGGTGTTGAGGTGTGAAGGGCAATTAGGGGGGCTGCCAAGTTCTGAAGGGCCATGGCAGGTGTTGAATTGTGAATCGTGAAGTACCCAAGATGCGGAGGGGGTGGGGGGGGGGGGTGCAGTTGCGGGGGTGCGGGGTGCAGGTGTCAAGTTCTGAGTGACCATGAGAAATTTTGAGTTGTGAAGAAGCATGGAGTAGCCTTAAGGTCTGAAGAGCCATGGGAGGTGTTGAGATGTGAAGGGCCATGGGGGGGTCTTGAGATATGAAGTGGATCACAGCGAGGCGTTGGTGGACTTGAGGGTGAACTCTTGGGGTGAAAACTGAGGGCAGCTGTTGTAGGGGGGAATGGTGAGGGTTGAAGGGGGCAGAGGGAGCCATTGGGGTGGGAGGTTGAGGATGCAATGATGTCACCGAGGATTGTTAGTAGGGACATGGAGATGGATGTGAATTCTGGGGGTGGGCAGGATGAGGGAGGGCAAGTCAATGGTAACAGGGATGGGGTTCTCAGGGAGAAAGGGGGCTTCAATGCTTTCTGGATATTGCCAAACGTGATGGGAGAGCTTTTAAGGGTAATGGTGGGGAGGTCAAAAGTTATGCTGGGGAGGCGGGGAGGAGTCAATGGTTAGGGGGTAAGGATGTGGGTGACTGGGGGAAGAGAGAAGATGTTGGAGCATAGGTAAAATATTACTATCACCATTGCTAGGCTGGTCACAACTATGCTGAGCCTCGTGGTAGAGATCTCGAGATGCTGCATGGGAGGTGGGTCATTGGGATGCAGGTCATCTCTACTGGACAACTGAAAGGAAACCCCAGCACGTCATATTTGTAAGGCTAGGGCCCTGGGACATAAAAACTTTGAAGGATGAAGGCACAGCGTGCATGGGCGAGTGCTCTCACATGGCTTGCAAAGGCCCTGGCATATACTATTGCTTTCGTGCAGATGCCTCATTCCGGGGGATGGGGTGTCCATAGGAAGATGAAGTGGGGTTTTGGTGGGGTGGGGTGGAATATTAAGCCTTAATCACTACAGCTAAAACAAGACAGCAGTCATTATTAAAAGTGAAAGTGATTATAAGTACAAAAGTTTTCTGATTGTGATATTCAATTGTTCATCTGTGCAACCAGTTGTGATTTTAATATCTCTTAATTTTCCTTTCCCTGTTACTTCTTCTAAGTGCTCCCCCAACATCCATAGCAGTTTGTCCTGTTGCCTAGGATGACACGAGGCCTGGAGATCCCCAGCTTACATTGGCTGTTCTGCTGTGGGCCAGCTGCTCCCTGTGCAGTGACGGAGGACGAGACTGAAAGGGTCACAGGCAATGGGGATTCAGTCGGGGCACAGAGCCTCTGTGATTCCTGAGTGGAGGTCCCAGTGGTATCCAACTGCTGCTTCTCCTCCCTTTGTGCGCCTGAAGGCCCCTGTTTGACTCCTTGAAGGGAAGGGGGACCTGGAGGGAGGTCGAGGTGCCCCGCTTCCCTCTCGCTTAGTCACTGCAAAAGCTTCCCCATGGCTGCCGCGGTGGAGTGCAGGTTTGTGTACATCTACAGCGGAATCTTCTGGACTGGGATCTCCATGGAGTCTACCATCCTCCCCATGGAGACCTTGTTGAGGTCCTCCGACTCTCTACATCATATTCCCCTGCCTCTTGCTGACTTTCCAGCATCAGTTGGAAGGCCAATTCCAGAAGTCCATCATTGGACTCGGACTTCACAAATGCCTCTTCCCAGCACTCCTCCAAGTGCCGATGAGCTCAGCTGACCCCGCCTTCTCCAGCTTCAGACATGTGGCAGTGCTGTGACGGCCAGAGTGTGAGACCCTTCCTACTCTAGAACTAATACCCACCGAGGTGTGTGTCCTGGTGGAAGGTGCAGGCAAATGTTGTGACAACTCTACAATTGCTCATGGCTCTGATATGTGAGCGCATGGAGGTCTCCATGGGGAGGATGGCGGATGCCATGGAGACCCTGGTCCAGCAGAAGGCCCAGTTTTTGATAAGGAAAAATACAAAGTATTAAGTCCACCCTGGTTGCACGGGTGTAGAACCATTTTAAATAATTATTGCCCCTTTATAAATATATTAATCTTTGCACCTGGCAGAGTTCTCCTGGTACTTTGTGCTGCTGCTTGTATTATTGCCTTTGTGCACCACCCACTCACCCCTCCACACCCAGGAGCCGACCCAGGTTGGGTCGATGACCCTCTGAACCATGACTGCGCATGGTGGAATCACTCTGTGCCAAGGCCCTTGCGAGCCATGTGCAAGAAGCCTCCCAGCCACACTATTCCCTTAACCTTCACTGACTTTCTGAGTATAGAGAGAGAGACCCTTCCCCTGTCAGGGTAGCTTATCAGTTTTCCCCTTCAGTTGTCCAGCTGAGCTGACCTTCAGCTCCACCCCAACAATGACCCTCCTCCCAAGCAGCATTTCTTGAGGATGGGAACTAAGTGCTGTGTCTTCGAATGAAGATGGTTTGTGTGAGCTTTCAAGTCATTTTCAACATCTTCTACCCTCCTCCTGTAACCCACACCCACCACCCCCCCATCGCCATTACCATCACCCTCACATCTATGACCCTTGAACTCCCACCGCCATCGCCCTTCAGCCTATCACTGTAACCCTTTGCATGCCTTCCATCCCCGAGAACCCCACACCTGTCACGGTCCCCATGCCAATCCTGATCCTGCCCACCTCTAAATACATGTACACCTCCATTTCCCCTCCAAGCCCCCAAGCCGACTTTTCATCCACCACAGACCGACACTCACCCTCACATCCCCAATGCATCCCACTGATCCCCCTAACAATTACAGTGCCCTCAGTTTGCCCCCCAAAATTCCATCATTAACACCAATGACCCCACCTTCTGAACCACACCACACACCCCCCTCCCCCACTCGCTGTCCCATCGTTTCCCTCCCTCGCTGTCCCCTGCTTCACATGGCCCCTGCACTGCTCCTGGCTCCTTCACCCCCGCTGCCTGCCCCTGCAAGGCTCTATGATTGCATCTACTCCCACCTCTGGCCCTCCCACCTCCCCTCTTGTTCCAGCACCCACCCTCACCCCCGCCGGTCAGTGTGCACCCTCCTCCCTGTGGACCAGACTGCATCTTACTGCTAAGTCCTTACCATCTCAACGCCACGTTGGTCTGCTCATGTTTTGAACTGGTGTAAACTTCCACTGGTAGTGCGGATGATATGCCGGAGGGGGAAAATTCCAGTCAGCTGCTCATTTTATTTCTATTAATGAGATGCTAATCAGATTCCTGACGGCCTTCAGCAGGAATGGCGAGATGCCATTATCCTGCCATGGCGGTCGGGATCGCAAATTCCCTCCGTCTTTTCTCACATTTAAGAAAATGTTTTTTTCATCGCCTTGAATTCTCTGCCCCTGCCCACCTTGAACCCTGTCACTGGCAGGGGCAGAAAATTCTGGCCTCCACCAACACAACATTGCCCTTCGACACCTCTACCTCATCCCCATCTCTCTTGAAACCTTTAACTATCCCTTTATCATATTCAAATTCAGCTATTCTAGTGCTATCTTTTCTGGCCTCCCATCTTTAACTCTCCAAATATTCCAGATTGTCCAAAACTGTATTGACACATACCCTGGGCTGGATTTTTACAGTGGGGTGGGAATTGGAAAGTTGGGACCATTTCTGGTTCCCAACAGTAACTGGTCTCGGGTCCCATGGGGAGGTGCCCCTTAATTGCTATGGTGATGAGTCTGGTGGCCAATTAGTGGATATGGGGGTGAGAACAGAGGTGGGGCAACCCACGTTCAGGCCGGTTTTAAACTTCCCCAGTTATGGTGCTTGCCGTTTGAGTGCCGATACTGCAGAATGGGAGATCTCAGAAGATTTAATTTCCACAATCTCCCAGCAGAGCCAAAGGTCAGAAGACAGCCCCTCAATTTTTAGATGTGGACCAAGAGATCCTGCTGGAGGCTATGAGGAGAAGGAGGAATAACCCCATCCCAGAGGATGACAGGAGGAAGCCACCTGCCCAGACAAAGCAGGCATGAGTGGACATCACTGACAGAGTCAGCAGAGGATGTGTGGTCAGGGGAACTTGGATACAATGAAGAAAAAGGCTCAATGATGCCCTGGCAAGGAGAGTGTAACCCCCACCCCTCAGGCTGGCTCCAGGACCCTCCAGAAAATACACCTGATAAGTCTCAGAACACATGCTGCTCCTGATCTTGGGAGAAGTATGTGCTCAGGGCATTTACTGACCCCCTCAGAATTGTCCACAGCCATGTTGCTTATGAAGGCATGCTCGCACTGAATTATGCAGTTTCTGTTGAATTGAAGCAGATGTCATTGTCCATAGAGGAGCACAGCTACCTCTCATTCGTCTTTGCAGGAGAAATGGGCTGATAATACCCAAGAGAGGGCCCAAACAGTTGGAGGTGTCCCCTATATTTCACATTGCCACACCCATGGAGGGGGTGCCATGGAAACAGCCAAGATTGCAAACCATGACGACGTTTGTCATGACAAGCTGGGCATTCATGGTGGAGATGGCAATAAGTGAGGGCAATGTGTTCATAAAGGGAAGCCTTCACTCCATCCCATCTGACAGCATTCCAAACACTCAGTTGCATTAGGAAGCCTCAACACTGTAGAGGAGTCTGTTCTTCAAGACTAACTCTCATGTTCTCTTTACTATTTCACCTATAGGTGCAGACGTCAACCTGTGGAGAGCTCCGAATAAAGCATAGTCCCACCTAACGGGCTGGTTATTACGGGGGAGGGGGGTGGGAGTGGCGGATGACTCACCCCCCCGGAAGCAAAGTCGGCTCTACGCCAGCTCACCCCACAGCTGTAAATACACTGCGGGCAGGCTAAATTGCCCACCAGTGGAACTTGTGCCTCTCACTGGGGAGGAAGTCCCATCCTCAGGAGTTACCAGCCAATCCAATTGGCCGGCAGCTCCAAGAGTCCCGGTAGCATCAAAAGCTCAGTAGTGGGTGTTGCCAGGACCGGAACCAGTCCCAAGATGCAGACCCAATGGATCCTGGAGTGAGGTAATTCTGGGGAACTGGGTGGGGAGGGTTCGGACAGCTTGGACGGAGGTTGGGGGTACTGGGTTTTGGTGAGCAGGTGGGGTGGAAGAAAGGGCTGGTAGTATCTTAGTGGGGCTTCCCTCTGATGGGCAAAGGACACTCCATGCACAATAGTACTCACTCTTTCTTCCTGCCCTTTTAAAAACTTCTTGAAAAAGGCCTGCCAAATGCCCATGACAACTGTACTATGGCATGGGCAGCATATTATTGGTGTCAATTGGCTTGTTAACAAGCTCAATTGATCCTTGCTCATTTATTTAAATATAGCAGGTGACCTGCGGTTTTGGCACCTGCCCATCTACTGTGTTATGCCAGTGAGCTCGGGGCTAGGCAGCAAGGTGATGGGGTGGGCACCCTCTGTTTTACATGCCAAGCCTCCTGCTGAAAACATGCCCGGCCGGGGTGTGTAAAATCCAGTCCAACAAGTACACCGTCCACCAGCACAGATACATTCATCTTATTGCATCATTGCATGCATTTTTATAGGATTGGTAAAAGATGAAGGAGTCATGACACATGCCAGGAAAGTGGACACACACATGGAGGATGCTCATTTTGTGGTTGCAGACCAACTGAATATTGAGAGAGTAGCATTACTTCCTGTTGATGAATCTGAGTGACCAGTCACTAGATGCCTTGGTGGCCAAATGGGTGCAATCGACGATGGCCTGCACATGCAGGAATCCAGCGATGGAGGCAACATCCATTGTCCTCTGTGCATGCGAGGCCCCAACTGTCTAGAATTTAATGCACTGTCAAATAAGGTATCAGTGACTGAGATACAGAGGAATGTATCTGTTTGCCAGATGCCACCAAGCTCTGAAGCTGATCCTTGTAAGGAGCCAAAGATGGAGAAGTACAGTGACTTTGACGGCTATAGGCCAGGCATGCATGGTGATCAGTGCTGCAAGGTACAAGGTCTTCAGCAATGAGGGCACAGAGGTCTGCGATCATCTACCTAGAGAGACACAGCCTCCTGCAGCACTAGTTCTCGGACATATCCAAGTAACTCCATTTTTGCTATACTGAGTGTATGGCCTTTGTTTCCTTCCTGCCATTTGTTCCTCTCCCTTGCCCCTCTAGATGCCCTGGGCTCTGCCCTTCCTGCGGATGGTGTTACTCCTCATCACCAGTGGACCCAAAATTCAAGAGTTGTGTTCCCATTGCCAGCTGCTGCCTTCCCTGTGCTCAGGTGACCCCTTCCCCCCAGTTGTGCTTGGCAGCCTTGCCCTCTGACCTTATGCTCCTGCAAGGAGGGTAACGACCTCCAGTGCTGCCTGAGCATTTACTGCCCACTATAGATTAAAGGGTTAATGGTTATGTTAATGAAGCAATGATGTTAATGGTGATGTAAGCATGACATCAGGGTCAGATGGCCAAGAGGCTCCAATAGAATAGACTGTGTCCATGATGTATTTACTCTGATGTCTTGTAAATAGTGTAAATAAGTAGTTTCTAGAAAATCCATTTACTGACTATGTCAGGTAAAACCTCTGAAACACCCTCTCTATCCATCAGCTAAGCTGGCCTGATGACATCTGTCTCCCAATGGGTGAGCTCCTCTCTGCGCCATTAACCCTTTCATGGGCCCAGTTCATTCCATGGGGCAGCCATGGCTGACTGTTCACTGTGTGCCTGTCTCCATTGAACTGCTCTGCTCCAGAAAGCACATGCAGCCTGAGTGCCCATGCAAAAATCGCAACAGCCCCCATTGCTGTGCTCTTAATAGGCTCTTTAATCAACGTCATCGGCTTTCATCATGGATCGGACGGGATCATGGGGCCACCCTTGTGAAATTGGTCAGCTCCGGGAAACTGGCATGCTGGCCGCACTGATATTTTTGACCCGCACCCTCCTCTGCTCCCACTTCCACCAGAACTTGAATACTCAACCCCACCTCACACAAAGCTCTCTTCATTATTTCATACAGTGTCAGTGAGGAGTATGTATTTACAAACTGCAGCATCGTAGCAGCTCTTTAGAATTATCTTTAGCCCATCAAAGAGTAATGTGGTGAACTTCTACATATCTGAAGTAACTTATCTGCTGGCTATCATGGCATGACCACCTGGAATGGCAGCAATATATCCTGGATAATCATTTGGCTGCACAGTGCTATATAGGTTGACGTCAGTACCACAGCTGTGACCTCCAGCTCCACTTTAAACTATTTGTGTGATCCAACAGTTTGGGTATGTGGTTAATGTTGTACAGGATGGTGGTTAAGCTTCACTGAGCAATGCTTTCATTTTAATAATTCTCCCACAGCGACATACTAGTACAGTTTGGTTGTTTATGCTTAAAAAATTCTTGATGCATTTGGGGTGGTAACTATGTGCAGCTTGATCAATACATCTGAAGACGATTTTTCAGAAAAATAAGCATTTTGATCAATAAATAGGCCAGCACTGTGAATAAGTTTACATAGCTGAAATGATACAGGACCAATTACTGGTTAGTTATACTAGTGTTTAATATTCAGTTTTTAACAAATTGGAAAATGAAATCAAAAGTTTTTTAAACATGCCTGTTAGCGACCTTACGCCCACACAAAGCTTTATTTTAAGAGTCTCCTCAAAAGGACACAATTATCGGAAACTTCTTCTGATGATTAGCTCACCCTGGGACTGGGGGTGTGGCTGATTTTGTGGGTGCATCTGACTCTCAGCATGATGTTTTCTAAACCAGTGCAAAAGATTGCGGAAGCACAATTTGTGCTGGTTGTAATTTGTCTTTAAACTTCCGCAATATTTTGTTCTAGTTTGCCTGATGTCAGGTGAAAAAATTAATGCTGACAAAAACAGTGCAGCTAAGCAGAAACTCTCAGTCATAATCTTTATGAGCAGTGGCTTTAATAGGCCATTTCACTGCCAAGGGATGAAAGATACGCTAATGGTAAAGAAAGGATGGTAAGCTCATGGCCAGAAGTTTTGGTTCATCGGGCGGGCCGGACCCGAAAGAGCAGTAAATGACGTTGGACAAGCATCCTGACGTCATCGCGCACTCGCATAATATATCAGTCAGCGGTCACACACAAGAGTTGGCAGTGTGCCCATCAACAATTAAAAGGCCTATTAAGGCCAGTAACAATGTAATTGAGATATATTTTTCGCTGCCGCCCAGCCATACGGTTGGTGGGCAGGCGAAAAGTCATTTGGCCTTTGCATTTTTTGCGAAACCTCATCCATGGGTACGATGAGGTTTTGATCCGTCATTAAAAAAAAATCTTTCACACTGGCAGAGTCACATTAGGGAACATGTTTTTTAACATCTTAAAATGCTTTATTTTTATTTTTTTATATCTTCATCACCCTGAGGCAGCTCCGTGCCTCAGAGACCTTTTCCTGCGTGTACCTGCAGGACATTGCACGCTTGCCCTCCTCCATCCCCTTCACCCCACACAGGCAGCACTGCAGCATGAATTTCACGCTGGGCAGACTTTAATTGGCCCGCCAGCGTGAAATCGCAGTCCGGCCCCAATCGCAAGTAGCAGGCGGCTTCCTGACCATTCCCACCCACCCCCGCCAAGCCCGCCCGATGAGGGCAAAATTCGGCCCAATGCTTTTAGACATCAGTGCTGCCCTTCCTGACGATCTGTTGCCACCACCATGGTCCATGAGGTGTCATTCAGGAATGGAGCTGGTGTATCTGGCGGCAGCTGAGAAAATGTTTCTCCACAGCTGCCAGATAAAGGCAAGCCATCACCATCCGGAAACAGAAAAAATGCTGATGATTCTGTTCTGTATTTCTATTTTTTTTGTTTTATTTTAGATTTACATTTGCAGTTTATTTGATCCGTCCGGTTAATTGCACATTTAATGCCTTACTTAGCCAGGCAAATACAAATATAACAAGTGATCATTACAATTACATAGCGTGCACATCATCCACCTTAAACCAGCTTATATTTCAGCTCTTTCCTGGACTCGAACTCAAGTTCTGTCGAAGGGTCATGAGGACTCGAAACG
This sequence comes from Carcharodon carcharias, assembly GCF_017639515.1. NCBI lineage: Eukaryota > Metazoa > Chordata > Chondrichthyes > Lamniformes > Lamnidae > Carcharodon > Carcharodon carcharias. The sequence continues at coordinate 182,209,842 of NC_054468.1, forward strand.
TCAACTCTTTTCTTCTCCGCCGATGCTGCCAGACCTGCTGAGTTTTTCCAGGTAATTCTGTTTTTGTTTTTTTCATCCTATATTTAACCTTTACATAAATTCAGTGTTACTGCACTTGGACTTGTTGGGTGGGATGTTCCCCTCTGCAGACTAAGTGTGGTGGTGGGTGGGAAAAGCTGCTTTTTTCCCCACTGGCCGCAATGGCGTGTTCTCACACCCAGTTGTCCGCCTCTTGCTTTATTAAATATACATCAGCTGGAAACATGCTGTTTCACCAGTGAGGGGCCTGTGATTCACCCTCCCTACCGTGGGCCTCAACAGATCCTCACTCCAGGCGCCATATTTAAACAGCACCAGCACACAGGTCTCTCAATGTCCCCAGCCCAGGACTGTTCCAGGTGAGAGATGGCCCCTAAAAGCAGGAAGAGTGCAGCCCCCACGTTTGGTGACACCTCACTGGTGTCACCTTCTAGACACTGTCAAGGCCCGCTGTGACCTTCTCTAACCTGGGGATGGCCGAGGTCCAACACAGTCACCAACCTGGCTTCGGGAGAAGTGTTTGTAGTGGTGGGTGAGCCTCAGCCATCAGGGGAATAGCAATACAATGCCGCAAATGGATAAATGATTTCATCTGCACAGCCAGGGTAAGTCAACCTTGTCATCCCCCTCAGCTCACAATCTCACAAGCCCCTCACATATTCGCAGGATGACAGTCCACAAGGATCTCCCACACCACCAGCACAAGGGACATTACAGCTCACTCCCTCACACACACCCTGACATTTCCATCTGGGTTCACATCCTGTGCAGTTCATATCTTCATCCCATACACGGCACTACTCAGCACCTAGACAAGGCAAGCGTCTTTATCATCTGCCTTGGCATATTTCCTGCTCACACTCTCTCCCCCTGTCTTCATGCAGGCCAAGCTTGCCCAGAGTAAGAGGGAGAGGTCCCAGGCCGGTGGTGGGATGCCAGAGATCAGGGTGAGGAGCATGCAGTACACCTGGCTGGAGAGGACCGGGACCGTGCCTGTGGCGATGGTGATGTCGGTGGCACACATCCAGGTGAGGATTCTGCACTAGTTGATCCTTCAGACAGCGAGGTTGGGAGTGTAATGTTGTGTACTGGAGTCTGTTGCCATGCACTAATTATCTCTACTCTCTTTCATAGGCACCACAGCCAAGCACCCCAGGGACACCGGGAACCAGCTCCTCATCTCCAGCTCTAAAAACACCTCGGATGAGGATCTTGAGGACCCACACGTAGAAGACCCATCACAGGGCTCATCCATGCCCTCCACCAGCACAGAGACACACACCATGGTGGGACCTAGACCTAGAGCAGGTTTGGTGTCACTATCTGGTGAGCACAGATTCTGGTCCACAGCAGGTTGAGGCAGGGACATCCAAGGTCTCCAACACTCAGACGACTGCTGGATGCCAGAATTCTCCTGAGTATCAGTCAGATGACAAGCCTGTGGACTGGGTCTTAATGCAGATGTTGGACCTGCAGCAACAGACACAGGAAAATCAGGCAGCGTTGTTAGCTGTATTCCACAGATCGCAAGGTACTATGGAGGAGTCCATCCGCGTTCACTCTGAGGTAAGAGCGCTGGTATGCCAGATTACCGAGGTTAACGCTGGTAGGATGGCAGCTGCCATGGAAACCTTGGTCCAGGACATAGGGCCTGGAGGGTCCACCTGCCTCACAACAGGAGACACAATGCAGGCCAGAACCCTCCAAGTCTTGGCCACCCAGAGGATTCCCACCAAAGTCATCACTGACAACAAGGCATACATGCTGCCTCCATCTCCGCTGTAGGTGTTGGGGATGCACCAAGACATAACAGTAGGGTTAGGAAAATCAAGAAATATTAGGAGCACAACAGTGGCACGGGTCTTCACCACATGTATATACTTTCCACCATTGTAAATAGATTTGCACCCATTCCACATGTTCGCTTGTGTATGCCTCCAAGGTGTGCTGAGTGGTGTTGTGCTCGATCAGATGTCATACCATGTTCCCTCTCCCCACTTATCGCAGATTTTGCATCATGTGCCTCTGGTCGATATTCTATGTAGCCATCTCATCACAGTGTGTCCCCCTTCTCAGCCCATTATCAACATCAGTGCTGCCTCACCCTCAATGTAAAGTGTGCTTATGCAAGGCATCTTATCGACAGACATTGCAGGTTCAAGAGATGTTCCTTTTTGGCTGTGTAACATAGAGGCTTATCTGCATTGTGGAAAGGTGAAGGTGTGTGGAAGGAGAGATGTAGGTGCGCATGGAGTAGGGTAAGCTTTCCTTGAACTCCATGCTCTCTGTCATCTCTGAGGGTTTGCAATCTATAAGCCCATACTCAGAGTCATGTATCTCCTGCCAGCCTTGAGCACACCATTGAAACCATTGAGCACAGTCTCGATGCTCACATGTTAGCTTGATGGGAAGGCAATGCTCAGAGCAGAAGTGGGCTAGGAACTAGGGTGTAATGCAGCTGATGTCTGCTCTTTATTATCAACAAAGCAGAACCTTGAGGGCTCCATGGTGTGTCTGCATTTTGGGGTTTGCACAGGCCAGGGCTGACCACTACGGGAAGCTCATGGTGTGGAAAAGGAGGCTTTTTCATGCCCATCAGGCAAACGTGTGAAGATGTCATTATGAGATGTTCTATGTCCATTGAAAGCTCAGGCTAACTGGAGCCCTGCATCCCTAACTGAGAGTGCAGAATCTCAATGTAATGGGGCTTAAGGTAATGCTGAGGACTGAGTGCTTTGAACAAGCATTAACACCTGTTGAACGTCCTCACCTGCCTTGGCCCAAGTCTAAACTCACAGTATCACCATCGAAGTGACACATAAGGCGTTTTTCCATTGCTGGAGATGAATCTCCTTGAGGCACTTTGTCAGACTGAAGGTACACTGGTATAAGTCCATTGAGGACTGCAGTGCAACTCCTGCCTCTTGTAGGCTGCCTTAGCGATTGGGATGCTGGAGAGTTGCTTGAAGAGGCATCACCTTCTGTTGTGTGATGCCGGAACGACTTCCTGTAGCTGGAACCTCACCTCGACGAGGACACATGCCCCCAATGCTTAATCATCCTGCAAAGGATGAGGACATGGTGAGCAGTAAGTGTAAATACTCAATCTCAGAATGAAGAGAATGGTTGAGAAGGCTAGCCACGCTGTTGGTGATATGGGCCCATTATAGAGCACACTGGTCCAATAGGAAAAACACTGCTACTCATCATTATCCTCCTGGAATCTGGTGGCTATGAGTGCCTCAAGTGCACACCTGCCTCGTCTGGCCCATTCTATGGGCTCAGGCCCTGCGGCCTCAGCTTCCTCGACCTCATCGTCCTCATACCTGATGATGTCCTCCTCATCGGAGAAGACGTGCAGCTCCTCCATCTCGGCATCTGGCAAGTCCTCCCCCCTTTACAGTACTGGGCTGTGCAGGACGCAGCAAGCTACGGTGATCCATGAAACCCTCTGGGGAATGTACTGGAGTGCTCCGCCTGATCTGTGGAGGCATTAGAATCGTATCTTCAAGATGCCAATGGTCCACTCTATCAGCGTTCATGTAGCTGAATGAGCATCGTTGTAACTGCCCTCAACTGGAGTTTGTGGCCATTGGACGGTCGTCATCAGCCATTTCTTTTGTGAGTAGCCTTTGTCACTGAGGAGCCAACCCTGGATGTTGTGCAGTCCCTCAAAGATGTCTGGGATCTGCGATTTGCTCAAGCTGTGGGAGTCATGGCAGCTTCCCGGATATCTCCCACAAGTTTGCATGTTGTGTTCCTGGTGGTCGCAGGCCACATTGCAGCTGCACATTGAGTGAATGGAACCCTTTCCTGTTGATGTATTGCATTGCCTGTTGCCAGTGCCTTATAGCCACATGAGTGCAGTCGATAGCACCCTGCACCTGTGGAAATCCAGAAATAGCAGCAAAGCTCTGTGCTCTGGCTGCCTGGCTAGCTTGATCTCTAACGAAGTGAACGTAATTGTGGGCCTTGGCAAAGAGGGCGACCATCACCTCCTGTATACACTTGTGGGTGGAAGCTTGAGAGATCCCCAGAGTAGCCCTGGAAAGAGTCCCTCACGTAGAAGTTAAGAGCCGTAGTGACTTTCACATCCACTGGCAAAGATGTCCTCCCAGTCCCCATGGCGTCAACACATGGAGAATGAGGAGACGTGAGCAACTAGATTCCTGGACATGTGGAGGCGTCGACGACACTGTCTCTCGCTCATCTGCAGAAAAGACATGCATCTTCTGTACACCCTCGATCTTGAGAGGCGCCTACGCACAGCGTTTCCATGAGCCTCATCCTCTGGGTCCGGAGGGGGCCCTGCTGCCCCTTGCTCATCCTTCCTTTGGCATGTCTGGCGCTGCCATAAGGACTCTTCTCCATCTTTCGTCCTGCTTGCATGCAATAATGCAGACAACATTAAATGCACCCTCCATCTTCCTGAAGGTTTCCTCTCTGCAGGAACATTGAAAGAAAGACATGACTGAGCATCAACCTCCAAAGTTTCTCTTTCTGTCCTTGCGACTGTGGGTTCAAGGCCATGGATATAGTCCAGACACCTATTAGCCAATACAATCCCGGCCAGCACAATGACTACTCTCAGTGTAGGGTAGTCTACAGTATGCTTCTCCAAACCCCCCCAAGGCCCTATTTCAATAGACCTACTGCTATGAGATGGATTTGGTCAGGCCCTTGGATGTCCTGCATTTATTTGAGGTGATAAATTACTCATTCAGTGGACTCTGACTACATCCTTTGGAATGCACATGAGGACACATGCTCTGTGAAGGGATGAGATTCTATTTTTGGGGCTTGGGAGTTCCCATCTCTGAACCTGGCAGCTGCAATGTTCTGAGGTGGCGTTTCCAAGAGGCCTCTCCTGTTTGTCCAGGTGCCCACTTGATTTTTGAGTCATTATTGCACTGGGGAATTACCACAATTGGTAAAATGGATTATTGCAGGGAGATCGATGATCGGGACTCATTGGAATTAACCTCGCATGAGCGCACTATTACATTGAAGGCTCCAGATTGCCTCTAAAGTTATTGAAATGCTCCTAACCTGTCTCAGCTGTGCATTCTCTATCATGTGGTAATACAGATTCCAGATGGCTGTGTCTTTAATCGGCCCCCTAGTGCAGTGATCCACTCCTCCCTGAAGGCAAAACAGTCCTCCCCATCAGCAATTTTTCTTAGTTTCACTTTCTGCACCATTGCTTGAGATTCCAAGATGGTGGCCCTCAGGTTTTATTTCCAGACCAGCTTCGACCCTCCCTGTGTGACTGTGGAAATCCCTCCCATCATCCTGGAGGAGAATTACGTTTAGGCTTCCCTGCTTCTTATTACTCTCAGTCCTCCCCCTGTAATCCTTGATCCATTGTAATTGTGGTTGATATCCCTGTGTCATTTGAGGTGGATGTGCCTATGTCCCAAATAGACTTTACACCCCCCCCCCACCCCCCCACATCTTGAGGCCAACCGAACCAACACAAAGAGGGAACCCCCACCGCCATGAGACCAACAAGTGCTCACCCCTATACTACCTGTTCTCCATCTACAGGGTGCAGATTCCTCCCCTTACAGTGATTATACCATCTTTGGTCGAGTACTATGCTAGAAACCCCCCCGGACCACCGTGCATGAGGCGATGACCACACCCTGCATACACTATTCTGTGCATGACTGACAGTGAACTGACATGCCCTCCCCCTCCCTGGACTTCCACAAGGACTGTCTTTGGAAGATCAGCAACATAAGCTGAGGCGCTTCCTCACTCTGCAATTATCCCACTCTGGCCCTGACTTAATTATATCCTTCTGTAAGTGTTGCAATCCCAGCTCATATTGCTACTGGATAAGTCAGGTCCCAGAGTGAAACCTGGCTTGATAGATCCTACCTTTTTTTTAGAAACTGTGGAGGAAAATTACCGAACAATTTCACAGGATGAATGAACTGATGAACATTTAATGCAAATAATAAAACATTTATTAAACAAGAAAAATGAATGGTATTACACCAGACAAAAAGGTTGGAAAGATCTGAATACAACATGATTCAATTTTCCAATATTTTTACCCATAGACACAAAACACAGTGAAGACTTACCACTACCTTGACATCAAGACTTCTTGCTTGAACTGGCACAGTTGCAAACTGTTTTCTTCCAGTGAATTTCTGAGCATTCACTCAATGCTTTTCACCTGAGACACCCAAAACCGCACTCTAAACTCACTATTACTTCAACTGCAGAACAAACATATGAGGTCCTGAAACACAGCCCCCCATCAGCCTTGTAGCATTTCTTACCAGGTAACTCCTGTCTTAGAACTCCCTGACATACACAATCTGAACTCCTTTTCTGTCTATCCCTGTGTCTCTGTATATCACTGGATTCCTGTCACTAGGCAACAGCACAGTTTTTTCTACTGCATTTTTTTCCCCAAAATCACTAAACCAGTAACCTCTTTATAACCCATTTTTTCATTTCAAGGGTTGTAAAATCTCATTAAAAATGCATGGATACAAACAAAATCCAAAAAAACTGACCTTTTTGCAAGGGAGTCCTCCAGACTCCCCAACACCAAGTTCACAAAAGAACTAAATGAAACTGAAAACATGTTCCATCTTTCTTAACACACAAATATAAATTAAACGTAAAGTTATACATTGTTCCTAACATAAGAGATTCTTTCCCAATTCTGTCCCTTACTTGCTTATGTCCTTTTGTAAGAGATTGTCTCCCAATTCTGGCCCAGAGGATGCTTCTCCACCCCCACCCACCTCAGTCATGTGTCTGAATGCAAACTTCCCCAGTCTTCCCCCTTCCACCAGTCAAGCCCTTGTCCTCCAGCTCCCTTCCTTTGCCTCTGACTTGTCTTCCCCCCACCCCGAGTCAAGCCTTTGCCCTCCAGCCCCTTCCCTTGCTTTTGTCTTGTCTTTGCCACACCCACCCTCTCCCAACCTCCCATCCCCAATCAAGCCCTTGCCCTGCAGCACATTACAACCTGCCCCCCGCCTTACTGCTGGACTGGTGTATAGACCCTTGCTTTTGTAACCCCCTTTGAAAGCGAAGTGGTGCTGCCTGCGAAGCTGGCGTGGAGCCTGAAGTACCACAAGCATTGTGCAATGCAAGGTAGGCAAACAAACCTCAAAGGCATGAGTGAAGTACAAGTCATTAGGTGTGCGTCACTGGTATGCGGTTGTGAATCACACCAGTCTAATTAGATGCCGTTGTAGCCTTTGGCCCAGCGTGGGGTCATGATTCCAGACAGCTGCCTTGATAATGAGCATTCATGATATTCAAATATATTCAAATAGCGTTCCCAACATGGCGCAGCGGGAAAAGCGTTCCTTCATTGAGGGCCGGAGTGGATGATCACAATCTGTTTGTACACGGGGTGTAACTGACTTCTTCCCTCCTATAATATTTTCCCCACCCTCCCACCCTTACACCCATCACGGATGGGACTGGAAAATCCCAGCCCTTGTGTACTTATCATACTATATTCAAATGAATGTTTTCTCTCCTTTTCTTTAGTTCCAAAAAGCCCAAAACGGTATTTACAGAAGTCCTAATTATGAAACTTATCATCATAGTAATTTGCTGTTTCTTTCTGCTGCAATTGTTTTTATGAATGATGCATAATTTAAATTATTGTTATGGTTCAATGTTTTATGGCATTCTGTTTTCACTATGTTATGAGTTTCTCAGTAAAACTGATCACTGAGTATGAAATCAGGGGCATGAATGGTCATCTATCTGCAATGCGTCCAAAATGTTGGTCACTGTATAGAATTGACAATTTGCCACAAGATCTTAAACCAAAGAGGGATGAGTAACCTGAACTCCTGACGCAGCATAATGAAAGGTGCTTTGGAGATTTTCCATGGGTAAATTTCCATGTTTATGATCGATTATACAATGACTCCCAGCCAGCCTTTAAAAAAAATATATAAAAATAGTCACTTGCAAAGTAGATATTCAGTGGAGAATCTCTGCAAATTTATTAACAGTAGTTGTGTAAATTAACTCACAATTGTCTTCAGTTTGTGCATTGCTATTCATATATTTTATATAACAATATGTGATGGGGGACCATGTCTTGTTTCAGTGTTCCAAACACTACGTGCTTACATATTTTGAGTTTATGTTATTTTAATGCAGGAACTGTCATGTTTGTTCTGTATAGGGAGAAGGGAAGGAATCAGTCGAGAAAGGGGCAAGCTGATAATACTGGTTACCTGAGTTTAGACTAACACGAAACTGATCAGAGCTACTATTGGCACAATGCAATAGTAGTTAGTTTTTTCAAGTATTCAGACAGGCAAAATGCAATGCATGTTGAATTAAAACGTACAGTACGGATCTGAAAGAACTAATACTAACTTGAATGCTACGTGTACGATATACACTAGTAAAATGTGATACATTATTTTTGGTAAAAGTGCACTTCCTGTCACAAGACCAGACACTTCTCTGAAACATACGCTGTCAAATTGTACAGCTACTGCAAAAGAGCTCTTCTGACCAAATGAGCAATCTGCAAAAATGTCATACTACCTAGAAAAGAAAGCCGCGATAATAGTTTATTCCCTAAAGTTCTACATGTTCACTTCCCTCAGAAACTATTTGTGTCCAACATTTTTATAATGGCCCTTATCCACTTAACATTAATGATTTTTTTTCCAAGGACAACAAATCTATGTAATTCCTTAGCTTCCTCATTCCCCCTACAATCTTTAGGCTGTTAAAATACAAACATAGTCATACTTGCCAATTTACTTAATTTAGCTCCATTCTTTTCTGCCGTGTGGGTCTTTGATCCACACTTTGGTTTCCTAAATAATACAAAATCATCTCTAAACTATTTCTAATAAATTCCTCCTGCATAACCCTTTGTGAATCACATGACATGATCATGTAATGCTTCAGGAATATCATCCTTTAACAAAAATGATGTAACTATTTGTTTGTCCTTTCTTTTTTCCTCCTCCGTTGCTTCCATGGATCATGTAATTCTACAGCTTAGATAGCAGGCGTCCAACCTGCTCCTGGACCTTCAGTAATGCCACTCACAGGTTTCACAACAATGACTGGGTGACAATAACTTTCCCAATGGAGATATGTTTCTTCTCAGCTTTGTATCTTTGCACAGTAACATGCCTGACATTAGGGACTCAAACTCAGGGGAAGTCAAGCCTGGAGCTGAAAATGATAGGAGAGGGTTTTAAGGAGCTTTATAAGGTTGATACTTTTGTGAAAACATTTGGCCCTTGCATGTGCTATTTTAATAGGGCTGAGCTTTCTGCTTTTAAACATTTATGTTTTTGGCAGCAAATGACACCTCAACTTGTGACTAAAACCCATGCAGCTCATGCAATACCAATGCTAACAGTTCTGACAGTGACATAATTCAGTTTCCCACCTTATTCCTACTGAAAACTTGACCTCAAGCCATTCGTTATCCTGGTCACGACTTAATTAACATTTTGCATTTTATTAGTTGTTTTGAGATCTGCAGGGCTACTGATGAAACAAATTTAATAAATTAAAAGCAGCAGAAATGAGCCAATCTCTTTGTAATGCATACCACACAAGACAGTCAGACGATGATAAGCTTTTCTCTCTTGACTATTTAATGCATTCATATTAAACTATCTGTTCCTGTTCAACTTCCTGCAACTGAATCAGTCAAATTGCCCCCAGATTCCTACTTATATCCATTTTTAATTTCAAGTCTCTTCAGTTCACATTCAGATGAGGTAATGCCAGGATGACGTAGCTGAATTAAATCCACAGCTTTTATGAGCATTAATTTAGCATTTGCATGCGCCTCACGATTCATAAATTACCTGCTCAATGCACATGGTGACTTTTGAGTGCTGAAACCTATAAGTGACAAACAGCAATAATTAAGGGTAAGGGATGTGAGTTTCCATATCAAAATCAGGCTGGAATAAAATGTTCCGAGTAATTTAGACCTTTTCGGTAGTTGCAGACATGCAACACAGATATCATCAGGCATTTGCAGCTCACCTCAAAAGATTCCAAAACATCCCCCCAGCTCCATTGCAACATAATGTTTTCAATGTTTTGGTGGGAAAAATAATTTTATATTTAAGTGAATCTTCTAAAGGACAGCAAATCGAAAACAATAGCAAAGAGAATGTGGTTTAATTATTTTCCTTATTAGTTTTCAGTTTTGACTAAAATTGGTTATAAAAATATTGTTTTGCCATTTGACCAATATCATACAGCTGATAGATGAGGCATTTTCAGCATTTAAACATATATTTAGATGGTGGGCACAAAATTTGGACCTGTAATGCTGCCGGTGATGGCGCTATTGAAGCCAGGGACCCTTCAGCACTGCACCTCAGCCACTTCTGGTGGGGCTGGTGGCACCTCATGCTGGCAAGGGCACATGTTTAGGTGCTCCTTCTGTGCGCTGAAAACCCCTGAACTTGTGTTGTTAAGACAGGACTCAGCACTACTGACAGAATTGATGCTCTATCTGCAAACTTGGACTACGCAGGTCCATTCGATGAATTCACTTGTCACTCAACAAAGGACATGCATTCAGCTCCAGGCGGTCCCAGCAATAGTGTAATTTAAAGGATTAGGAGCCCAACTTGAAAGTAAGGCAATTAGGAACAACTTCTGCTATTGAGAAGTCTCCGGAAGTACTCTGGAGCATTTTTAGAGGTGTTGTGGTGAATTACTGGATTTGGTAGCAAGTATTGTTACATCCACACAGAAGGACAGGGAATTTGATGGCCTGTCCATAGGCTCAGCACCAATGGAGTTGCGTGCTGGACGGTATATGGCAGTTTATGGGTCAGAAGCATGGCAGAGAGATGAAGATGAGGCTGTGGAGAGGACAAGTTCTGCATGATGCTCTCTCCCAAGTTTAGCTGGACTCCTCCATGCTCCTTGACAGTGACAGGAGGCTGTCTGGCATCCTGATGTGTGTCCTCGACAATATTCTCCTGTGTGTCATCTCATTAAGATTCTCTCTGCAGGAGAATTTATCTCTGACCTCAGCATCCAGTGAGCTGGCACATGGACTATCCTCCCCACTGGCATGGCTGCAGCCCACTCATGCCTGGTGACTCACCACATGCTGATTCCGCCTCTATACCTGCATGTACAGTTTCATTATCTGAGCTGGTGTCTGTGAGAGTCAGGTCACATAACAAGACCTTTTCTTCAGGGCTGTGCTGTTTTTCTCTCTCCTCCTCCTGGCTGTGTTGTGGCTGGGCAGGCTGCATTTCTTCAGTTACCAAAAGCAGAAAAATAGAAAGGTGTGAGGGAAAAGGGGATGGAAAGGAAAGCAAGAGGTCCAAGGTCACAACATCTGCAGCTTGTTTATCATGCCAGATAAACAGGATAAGGGTGAGCTAGGAGGTAAGAAGAGGCAAAAAGCAGGAGCATACTGTCATCCTCATTGTTCTCAGTGACATCAGATGTCATGGCCTTCATCCCATGCAGATATTGATACCATGATCTTGAGACCCAACTCCTCCTTAAGGTGCATTCTTGTCCCCAACTTCTTCAGCTCTGCTCTCTCCATTTGTGTAGAACCTTGTCCTTCAAGACAGGTGACGGAATGTTAAAGATTATATTGCATTGTTTGGATGATGTGCCTGCCATAGTTTGAATAGTTGGAGACATATAGAAGAAGCAGGGGTTGGGTGTGAGGCTGGCATCATTGAATGTGTTTGAGAGTGCGTTGAAGTATCTGGATGTTAGGCATAAGTCCTGATTGTCAAGGATTGCTGATGGGTGAGTTCTGGGCATAGGAGATGTCATGTGAAGATCCAATGACTGACCTTGACAACTCATGTGAGGTCATTGGACTTCTTGTGGCACTGCTGCCGGTCCTTGGGACCTGATGCCAGGAATTGACATACCGGGTCACCTGCTCCAAAACTCTTTTGAGGATGGCCCTTGAGGGCCAATTAGTCCCCATATAGAGCCATGGCAGAATCTCCTCCTGTTCACCTCTATGACTAAGGCCTATAGTGCCCCATCCATGTGCCTTAGAGCCTCTCTTTGCTCTGGTTTTCCATTTTTCTTCTTCAGAATTGCAGCAACCACATTCAACTACAGCTTTCTGTGATTTCATGCAGCTTCCATTTAAGAAGAGCAGACTGCCTTTAAGAGGAGCAGACTGTCTACACCATCTGCTCTCTGCGAACCCTGCTTGACCCTCTGCTAAGTGTGTAGACAGCTAGCATCACTCCGACCAGTGCTACAATCAGGTACCTGGCACCAAATTTGTGTGTTGCGAAAGTCCATGGCAACAGACTCAGGAAGTTCACAAATCACTATCCTGTGCCCAAGATACACTGTGGACAAATTTTTAGCTCCAGATGCTTCGAACACTTAAACTAACTGTGTGAAAGTTAAACATTTTAATGCATAAACAGCACACTGATAAGATAGCTAGGAATCATGGGACAATAGCTAAGGATCATGGAATGCCCAAGTTAAAACCACCCAGAATACAGAACAACAGGTTTAGCAAGGTAATACTGAAAGTTGTATATATGGCACGTTTAAAGTACTTAGATAAGATAAAAGTGACTGCAAGATGACAGGTGTGTTGAGAATGTTATTGAGAATACGTAGAGCTTGGGTATGTCAGCATTAAATCTGCGGTGTACGCACAGACCTTGAATTAAAGGGCTTGTGTACACAGAAACCCTGGGCTAAAAGTGCTTTGTGTAAACACAAAACCTGAGCTGAAGGTGACCTGTGGCCACACACAAGTTTAATTTAAGTATACACACCCTGAGTTAAAGGGCGCTGTATACACACAGACCCTGAGCAGTTTTGCTAAGGAGTCAAGGAATGTGAATCACAAATCCAGATATGGAAGTGCTTGGATAAGAAGAGGGGTATAAAGAATTCTGCATTATCCGATAGAAGCACAAAATG